>NW_027192705.1:0-301875 GCF_949987515.2 Delphinus delphis | reverse complement strand
GTCCAGGTGAGGGTACGGCAACACTTTAGGGGGAGCGTGCGTGTGAGGGCGCGGGTTAGTGTTAGCGTACGGGTTAGGATTAGGGGACGGGTGAGGGTCAGGCTTCGGGGAAGGGTTAGGGTTAGGGTTCGGGCTAGGGTTAGGGTTAGGGGACGGGGACGGTTTAGGGTCCAGGTGAGGGTACGGCAACGCTTTAGGGGGAGTGTGCGTGTGAGGGCGCGGGTTAGTGTTAGCGTACGGGTTAGGATTAGGGGACGGGTGAGGGTCAGGCTTCGGGGAAGGGTTAGGTTTAGGGTTCGGGCTAGGGTTAGGGTTAGGGGACGGGGACGGTTTAGGGTCCAGGTGAGGGTACGGCAACGCTTTAGGGGGAGCATGAGTGTGAGCGCGCGGGTTAGTTTTAGCGTACGGTTTAGGATTAGGGGACGGGTGAGGGTCATGCTTCGGGGAAGGGTTAGGGTTAGGGTTCGGGCTAGGGTTAGGGTTAGGGGACGGGGACGGTTTAGGGTCCAGGTGAGGGTGCGGTAACGCTTTAGGGGGAGCGTGCGTGTGAGGGGGCGGGTTAGTGTTAGCGTACGGGTTAGGATTAGGGGACGGGTGAGGGTCAGGCTTCGGGGAAGGGTTAGGGTTAGGGTTCGGGCTAGGGTTAGGGTTAGGGGACGGGGACGGTTTAGGGTCCAGGTGAGGGTACGGCAACGCTTTAGGGGGAGCGTGCGTGTGAGGGCGCGGTTTAGTGTTAGCGTACGGGTAAGGATTAGGGAACGGGTGAGGGTCAGGCTTCGGGGAAGGGTTAGGGTTAGGGTTCGGGCTAGGGTTAGGGTTAGGGGACGGGGACGGTTTAGGGTCCAGTTGAGGGTACGGCAACGCTTTAGTGGGAGCGTGCGAGTGAGGACGCGGGTTAGTGTTAGCGTACGGGTTAGGATTAGGGGACGGGTGAGGGTCAGGCTTCGGGGAAGGGTTAGGTTTAGGGTTCTGGCTAGGGTTAGGGTTAGGGGACGGGGACGGTTTAGGGTCCAGGTGAGGGTACGGCAACGCTTTAGGGGGAGCATGCGTGTGAGGGCGCGGGTTAGTTTTAGCGTACGGGTTAGGATTAGGGGACGGGTGAGGGTCAGGCTTCGGGGAAGGGTTAGGGTTAGGGTTCGGGCTAGGGTTAGGGTTAGGGGACGGGGACGGTTTAGGGTCCAGGTGAGGGTACGGTAACGCTTTAGGGGGAGCGTGCGTGTGAGGGCGCGGGTTAGTGTTAGCGTACGGGTTAGGATTAGGGGACGGGTGAGGGTCAGGCTTCGGGGAAGGGTTAGGGTTAGGGTTCGGGCTAGGGTTAGGGTTAGGGGACGGGGACGGTTTAGGGTCCAGGTGAGGGTACGGCAACGCTTTAGGGGGAGCGTGCGTGTGAGGGCGCGGGTTGTGTTAGCGTACGGGTTAGGATTAGGGGACGGGTGAGGGTCAGGCTTCGGGGAAGGGTTATGGTTAGGGTTCGGGCTATGGTTAGGGTTAGGGGACGGGGACGGTTTAGGGTTCAGGTGAGGGTACGGCAACGCTTTAGGGGGAGCGCGCGAGTGAGGGCGCGGGTTAGTGTTAGCGTACGGGTTAGGATTAGGGGACGGGTGAGGGTCAGGCTTCGGGGAAGGGTTAGGTATAGGGTTCTGGCTAGGGTTAGGGTTAGGGTACGGGGACGGTTTAGGGTCCAGGTGAGGGTACGGCAACGCTTTAGGGGGAGCGTGCGTGTGAGGGCACGGGTTAGTGGTAGCGTACGGGTGAGTATTAGGGGACGGGTGAGGGTCAGGCTTCGGGGAAGGGTTAGGGTTAGGGTTCGGGCTAGGGTTAGGGTTAGGGGACGGGGACGGTTTAGGGTCCAGGTGAGGGTACGGCAACGCTTTAGGGGGAGCGTGCGTGTGAGGGCGCGGGTTAGTGTTAGCGTACGGGTTAGGATTAGGGGACGGGTGAGGGTCAGGCTTCGGGGAAGGGTTAGGGTTAGGGTTCGGGCTAGGGTTAGGGTTAGGGGACGGGGACGGTTTAGGGTCCAGGTGAGGGTACGGCAACGCTTTAGAGGGAGCGTGCGTGTGAGGGCAAGGGTTAGTGTTAGCGTACGGGTTAGGATTAGGGGACGGGTGAGGGTCAGGCTTCGGGGAAGGGTTAGGGTTAGGGTTCGGGCTAGGGTTAGGGCTAGGGGATGGGGACGGTTTAGGGTCCAGGTGAGGGTACGGCAACGCTTTAAGGGCAGCGTGCGTGTGAGGGCGCGGGTTAGTGTTAGCGTACGGGTTAGGATTAGGGGACGGGTGAGGGTCAGGCTTCGGGGAAGGGTTAGGTTTAGGGTTCGGGCTAGGGTTAGGGTTAGGGGACGGGGATGGTTTAGGGTCCAGGTGAGGGAACGGCAACGCTTTAGGGGGAGCGTGCGTGTGAGGGCGCGGGTTAGTGTTAGCGTACGGATTAGGATTAGGGGACGGGTGAGGGTCAGGCTTCGGGGAAGGGTTAGGGTTAGAGTTCGGGCTAGCGTTAGGGTTAGGGGACGGGGACGGTTTAGGGTCCAGGTGAGGGTACGGCAACGCTTTAGGGGGAGCGAACGAGTGAGGGCGCGGGTTAGTGTTAGCGTACGGTTTAGGATTAGGGGACGGGTGAGGGTCAGGCTTCGGGGAAGGGTTAGGTTTAGGGTTCTGGCTAGGGTTAGGGTTAGGGTACGGGGACGCTTTAGGGTCCAGGTGAGGGTACGGCAACGCTTTAGGGGGAGCGTGCGTGTGAGGGCGCGGTTTAGTGTTAGCGTACGGGTTAGGATTAGGGGACAGGTGAGGGTCAGGCTTCGGGGAAGGGTTAGGGTTAGGGTTCGGGCTAGGGTTAGGGGACGGGGACGGGGACGGTTCAGGGTCCAGATGAGGGTACGGCAACGCTTTAGGGGGAGCGTGCGTGTGAGGGCGCGAGTTAGTGTTAGCGTACGGGTTAGGATTAGGGGACGGTTGAGGGTCAGGCTTCGGGGAAGTGTTAGTGTTAGGGTTCAGGCTAGGGTTAGGGTTAGGGGACGGGGACGGTTTAGGATCCAGGTGAGGGTACGGCAACGCTTTAGGGGGAGCGTGCGTGTGAGGGCGCGGGTTAGTGTTAGCGTACGGGTTAGGATTAGGGGACGGGTGAGGGTCAGGCTTCAGGGAAGGGTTAGGGTTAGGGTTCGGGCTAGGGTTAGGGTTAGGGGACGGGGACGGTTTAGGGTCCAGGTGAGGGTACGGCAACGCTTTAGGGGGAGCGTGCGTGTGAGGGCGCAGGTTAGTGTTAGCGTACGGGTTAGGATTAGGGGACGGGTGAGGGTCAGGCTTCGGGGAAGGGTTAGGGTTAGGGTTCGGGCTAGGGTAAGTGTTAGGGGACGGGGACGGTTTAGGGTCCAGGTGAGGGTACGGCAACGCTTTAGGGGGAGCGTGCGTGTGAGGGCACGGGTTAGTGTTAGCGTACGGGTTAAGATTAGGGGACGGGTGAGAGTCAGGCTTCGGGGAAGTGTTAGTGTTAGGGTTCAGGCTAGGGTTAGGGTTAGGGGACGGGGAAGGTTTAGGGTCCAGGTGAGGGTACGGCAACGCTTTAGGGGGAGCGTGCGTGTGAGGGCAAGGGTTAGTGTTAGCGTACGGGTTAGGATTAGGGGACGGGTGAGGGTCAGGCTTCAGGGAAGGGTTAGGGTTAGGGTTCGGGCTAGGGTTAGGGTTAGGGGATGGGGACGGTTTAGGGTCCAGGTGAGGGTACGGGAACGCTTTAGGGGGAGCGTGCGTGTGAGGGCGCGGGTTAGTGTTAGCGTACGGGTTAGGATTAGGGGACGGGTGAGGGTCAGGCTTCAAGGAAGGGTTAGGATTAGGGTTTAGGCTAGGGTTAGGGTTAGGGTACGAGGACGGTTTAAGGTCCAGGTGAGGGTACGGCAACGCTTTAGGGCGAGCGTGCGTGTGAGGGCACGGGTTAGTGTTAGCGTACGGGTGAGGATTAGGGGACGGGTGAGGGTCAGGCTTCGGGGAAGGGTTAGGGTTAGGGTTCGGGCTAGGGTTAGGGTTAGGGGACGGGGACGGTTTAGGGTCCAGGTGAGGGTACGGCAACGCTTTAGGGGGAGCGTGCGTGTGAGGGCGCGGGTTAGTGTTAGCGTACGGGTTAGGATTAGGGGACGGGTGAGGGTCAGGCTTCAGAGTAGGTGTAGGGTTAGGGTTCTGGCTAGGGTTAGGGTTAGAGGACGGGGACGGTTTAGGGTCCAGGTGAGGGTACGGCAACGCTTTAGGGGGAGCGTGCGTGTGAGGGCGCGGATTAGTGTTAGCGTACGGGTTAGGATTAGGGGACGGGTGAGGGTCAGGCTTCGGGGAAGGGTTAGGGTTAGGGTTCGGTCTAGGGTTAGGGTTAGGGGACGGGGACGGTTTAGGGTCCAGGTGAGGGTACGGCAACGCTTTAGGGGGAGCATGCGTGTGAGGGCGCGGGTTAGTGTTAGCGTACGTGTTAGGATTAGGGGACGGGTTAGGGTCAGGCTTCGGGGAAGGGTTAGGGTTAGGGTTCGGGCTAGCGTTAGGGTTAGGGGACGGGGACGGTTTAGGGTCCAGGTGAGGGTACGGCAACGCTTTAGGGGGAGCGTGCGTGTGAGGGCGTGGGTTAGTGTTAGCGTACGGGTTAGGATTAGGGGACGGGTGAGGGTCAGGCTTCGGGGAAGGGTTAGGTTTAGGGTTCGGGCTAGGGTTAGGGTTAGGGGACGGGTACGGTTTAGGTTCCAGGTGAGGGTACGGCAACGCTTTAGGGGGAGCGTGCGTGTGAGGGCGCGGGTTAGTGTTAGCGTACGGGTTAGGATTAGGGGACGGGTGAGGGTCAGGCTTCGGGGAAGGGTTAGGGTTAGGGTTCGGGCTAGGGTTAGGGTTAGGGGACGGGGACGGTTTAGGGTCCAGGTGAGGGTACGGCAACGCTTTAGGGGGAGCGTGCGTGTGAGGGCGCGGGTTGTGTTAGCGTACGGGTTAGGATTAGGGGACGGGTGAGGGTCAGGCTTCGGGGAAGGGTTATGGTTAGGGTTCGGGCTATGGTTAGGGTTAGGGGACGGGGACGGTTTAGGGTTCAGGTGAGGGTACGGCAACGCTTTAGGGGCAGCGCGCGAGTGAGGGCGCGGGTTAGTGTTAGCGTACGGGTTAGGATTAGGGGACGGGTGAGGGTCAGGCTTCGGGGAAGGGTTAGGTATAGGGTTCTGGCTAGGGTTAGGGTTAGGGTACGGGGACGGTTTAGGGTCCAGGTGAGGGTACGGCAACGCTTTAGGGGGAGCGTGCGTGTGAGGGCACGGGTTAGTGGTAGCGTACGGGTGAGTATTAGGGGACGGGTGAGGGTCAGGCTTCGGGGAAGGGTTAGGGTTAGGGTTCGGGCTAGGGTTAGGGTTAGGGGACGGGGACGGTTTAGGGTCCAGGTGAGGGTACGGCAACGCTTTAGGGGGAGCGTGCGTGTGAGGGCGCGGGTTAGTGTTAGCGTACGGGTTAGGATTAGGGGACGGGTGAGGGTCAGGCTTCGGGGAAGGGTTAGGGTTAGGGTTCGGGCTAGGGTTAGGGTTAGGGGACGGGGACGGTTTAGGGTCCAGGTGAGGGTACGGCAACGCTTTAGGGGGAGCGTGCGTGTGAGGGCAAGGGTTAGTGTTAGCGTACGGGTTAGGATTAGGGGACGGGTGAGGGTCAGGCTACGGGGAAGGGTTAGGGTTAGGGTTCGGGCTAGGGTTAGGGCTAGGGGATGGGGACGGTTTAGGGTCCAGGTGAGGGTACGGCAACGCTTTAGGGGGAGCGTGCGTGTGAGGGCGCGGGTTAGTGTTAGTGTACGGGTTAGGATTAGGGGACGGGTGAGGGTCAGGCTTCGGGGAAGGGTTAGGTTTAGGGTTCGGGCTAGGGTTAGGGTTAGGGGACGGGGACGGTTTAGGTTCCAGGTGAGGGTACGGCAACGCTTTAGGGGGAGCGTGCGTGTGAGGGCGCGGGTTAGTGTTAGCGTACGGGTTAGGATTAGGGGACGGGTGAGGGTCAGGCTTCGGGAAAGGGTTAGGGTTAGGGTTCGGGCTAGGGTAAGTGTTAGGGGACGGGGATGGTTTAGGGTCCAGGTGAGGGTACGGCAACGCTTTAGGGGGAGCGTGCGTGTGAGGGCACGGGTTAGTGTTAGCGTACGGGTTAGGATTAGGGGACGGGTGAGGGTCAGGCTTCGGGGAAGTGTTAGTGTTAGGGTTCAGGCTAGGGTTAGGGTTAGGGGACGGGGACGGTTTAGGGTCCAGGTGAGGGTACGGCAACGCTTTAGGGGGAGCGTGTGTGTGAGGGCGCTGGTTAGTGTTAGCGTACTGGTTAGGATTAGGGGACGGGTGAGGGTCAGGCTTCGGGGAAAGGTTAGGGTTAGGGTTCGGGCTAGGGTTAGGGTGAGGGGACGGGGACGGTTTAGGGTCCAGGTGAGGGTACGGCAACGCTTTAAGGGCAGCGTGCGTGTGAGGGCGCGGGTTAGTGTTAGCGTACGGGTTAGGATTAGGGGACGGGTGAGGGTCAGGCTTCGGGGAAGGGTTAGAGTTAGGGTTCGGGCTAGGGTTAGGGTTAGGGGACGGGGATGGTTTAGGGTCCAGGTGAGGGAACGGCAACGCTTTAGGGGGAGCGTGCGTGTGAGGGCGCGGGTTAGTGTTAGCGTACGGATTAGGATTAGGGGACGGGTGAGGGTCAGGCTTCGGGGAAGGGTTAGGGTTAGAGTTCGGGCTAGGGTTAGGGTTAGGGGACGGGGACGGTTTAGGGTCCAGGTGAGGGTACGGCAACGCTTTAGGGGGAGCGAACGAGTGAGGGCGCGGGTTAGTGTTAGCGTACGGTTTAGGATTAGGGGACGGGTGAGGGTCAGGCTACGGGGAAGGGTTAGGTTTAGGGTTCTGGCTAGGGTTAGGGTTAGGGTACGGGGACGCTTTAGGGTCCAGGTGAGGGTACGGCAACGCTTTAGGGGGAGCGTGCGTGTGAGGGCGCGGTTTAGTGTTAGCGTACGGGTTATGATTAGGGGACAGGTGAGGGTCAGGCTTCGGGGAAGGGTTAGGGTTAGGGTTCGGGCTAGGGTTAGGGGACGGGGACGGGGACGGTTCAGGGTCCAGATGAGGGTACGGCAACGCTTTAGGGGGAGCGTGCGTGTGAGGGCGCGGGTTAGTGTTAGCGTACGGGTTAGGATTAGGGGACGGTTGAGGGTCAGGCTTCGGGGAAGTGTTAGTGTTAGGGTTCAGGCTAGGGTTAGGGTTAGGGGACGGGGACGGTTTAGGATCCAGGTGAGGGTACGGCAACGCTTTAGGGGGAGCGTGCGTGTGAGGGCGCGGGTTAGTGTTAGCGTACGGGTTAGGATTAGGGGACGGGTGAGGGTCAGGCTTCAGGGAAGGGTTAGGGTTAGGGTTCGGGCTAGGGTTAGGGTTAGGGGACGGGGACGGTTTAGGGTCCAGGTGAGGGTACGGCAACGCTTTAGGGGGAGCGTGCGTGTGAGGGCGCAGGTTAGTGTTAGCGTACGGGTTAGGATTAGGGGACGGGTGAGGGTCAGGCTTCGGGGAAGGGTTAGGGTTAGGGTTCGGGCTAGGGTAAGTGTTAGGGGACGGGGACGGTTTAGGGTCCAGGTGAGGGTACGGCAACGCTTTAGGGGGAGCGTGCGTGTGAGGGCACGGGTTAGTGTTAGCGTACGGGTTAAGATTAGGGGACGGGTGAGAGTCAGGCTTCGGGGAAGTGTTAGTGTTAGGGTTCAGGCTAGGGTTAGGGTTAGGGGACGGGGAAGGTTTAGGGTCCAGGTGAGGGTACGGCAACGCTTTAGGGGGAGCGTGCGTGTGAGGGCAAGGGTTAGTGTTAGCGTACGGGTTAGGATTAGGGGACGGGTGAGGGTCAGGCTTCAGGGAAGGGTTAGGGTTAGGGTTCGGGCTAGGGTTAGGGTTAGGGGATGGGGACGGTTTAGGGTCCAGGTGAGGGTACGGGAACGCTTTAGGGGGAGCGTGCGTGTGAGGGCGCGGGTTAGTGTTAGCGTACGGGTTAGGATTAGGGGACGGGTGAGGGTCAGGCTTCGGGGAAGGGTTAGGGTTAGGGTTCGGGCTAGGGTTAGGGGACGGGGACGGTTCAGGGTCCAGGTGAGGGTACGGCAACGCTTTAGGGGGAGCGTGCGTGTGAGGGCACGGGTTAGTGTTAGCGTACGGGTTAGGATTAGGGGACGGGTGAGGGTCAGGCTTCGGGGAAGTGTTAGTGTTAGGGTTCAGGCTAGGGTTAGGGTTAGGGGACGGGGACGGTTTAGGATCCAGGTGAGTGTACGGCAACGCTTTAGGGGGAGCGTGCGTGTGAGGGCGCGGGTTAGTGTTAGCGTACGGGTTAGGATTAGGGGACGGGTGAGGGTCAGGCTTCGGGGAAGGGTTAGGGTTAGGGTTCGGGCTAGGGTTAGGGTTAGGGGACGGGGACGGTTTAGGGTCCAGGTGAGGGTACGGCAACGCTTTAGGGGGAGCGTGCGTGTGAGGGCGCGGGTTAGTGTTAGCGTACGGGTTAGGATTAGGGGACGGGTGAGGGTCAGGCTTCGGGGAAGGGTTAGGGTTAGGGTTCGGGCTAGGGTTAGGTTTAGGGGACGGGGACGGATTAGGGTCCAGGTGAGGGTACGGCAACGCTTTAGGGGGAGCGTGCGTGTGAGGGCACGGGTTAGTGTTAGCGTACGGGTTAGGAATAGGGGACGGGTGAGGGTCAGGCTTCGGGGAAGTGTTAGTGTTAGGGTTCAGGCTAGGGTTAGGGTTAGGGGACGGGGAAGGTTTAGGGTCCAGGTGAGGGTACGGCAACGCTTTAGGGGGAGCGTGCGTGTGAGGGCAAGGGTTAGTGTTAGCGTACGGGTTAGGATTAGGGGACGGGTGAGGGTCAGGCTTCAGGGAAGGGTTAGGGTTAGGGTTCGGGCTAGGGTTAGGGTTAGGGGACGGGGACGGTTTAGGGTCCAGGTGAGGGTACGGGAACGCTTTAGGGGGAGCGTGCGTGTGAGGGCGCGGGTTAGTGTTAGCGTACGGGTTAGGATTAGGGGACGGGTGAGGGTCAGGCTTCAAGGAAGGGTTAGGATTAGGGTTCAGGCTAGGGTTAGGGTTAGGGGACGGGGACGGTTTAGGGTCCAGGTGAGGGTACGGCAACGCTTTAGGGCGAGCGTGCGTGTGAGGGCACGGGTTAGTGTTAGCGTACGGGTGAGGATTAGGGGACGGGTGAGGGTCAGGCTTCGGGGAAGGGTTAGGGTTAGGGTTCGGGCTAGGGTTAGGGTTAGGGGACGGGGACGGTTTAGGGTCCAGGTGAGAGTACGGCACCGCTTTAGGGGCAGCGTGCGTGTGAGGGCGCGGGTTAGTGTTAGCGTACGGTTTAGGATTAGGGGACGGGTGAGGGTCAGGGTTCGGGGAAGGGTTAGGGTTAGGGTTCGGGCTAGGGTTAGGGTTAGGGGACGGGGACGGTTTAGGGTCCAGGTGAGGGTACGGCAACGCTTTAGGGGGAGCATGCGTGTGAGGGCGCGGGTTAGTTTTAGCGTACGGGTTAGGATTAGGGGACGGGTGAGGGTCAGGCTTCGGGGAAGGGTTAGTGTTAGGGTTCGGGCTAGGGTTAGGGTTAGGGGACGGGGACGGTTTAGGGTCCAGGTGAGGGTACGGTAACGCTTTAGGGGCAGCGTGCGTGTGAGGGCGCGGGTTAGTGTTAGCGTACGGGTTAGGATTAGGGGACGGGTTAGGGTCAGGCTTCAGGGAAGGGTTAGGGTTAGGGTTCGGGCTAGGGTTAGGGTTAGGGGACGTGGACGGTTTAGGGTCCAGGTGAGGGTACGGCAACGCTTTAGGGGGAGCGTGCGTGTGAGGGCGCGGGTTAGTGTTAGCCTACGGGTTAGGATTAGGGGACGGGTGAGGGTCAGGCTTCGGGGAAGGGTTAGGGTTAGTGTTCGGGCTAGGGTTAGGGTTAGGGGACGGGGACGGTTTAGGGTCCAGGTGAGGGTACGGCAACGCTTTAGGGGGAGCGTGCGTGTGAGGGCGCGGGTTGTGTTAGCGTACGGGTTAGGATTAGGGGACGGGTGAGGGTCAGGCTTCGGGGAAGGGTTAGGGTTAGGGTTCGGACTATGGTTAGGGTTAGGGGACGGGGACAGTTTAGGGTTCAGGTGAGGATACGGCAACGCTTTAGGGGGAGCGCGCGAGTGAGGGCGCGGGTTAGTGTTAGCGTACGGGTTAGGATTAGGGGACGGGTGAGGGTCAGGCTTCGGGGAATGGTTAGGTATAGGGTTCTGGCTAGGGTTAAGGTTAGGGTACGGGGACGGTTTAGGGTCCAGGTGAGGGTACGGCAACGCTTTAGGGGGAGCGTGCGTGTGAGGGCACGGGTTAGTGTTAGCGTACGGGTGAGGATAGGGGACGGGTGAGGGTCAGGCTTCGGGGAAGGGTTAGGGTTAGGGTTCGGGCTAATGTTAGGGTTAGGGGACGCGAACGGTTTAGGGTCCAGGTGAGGGTACGGCAACGCTTTAGGGGGAGCGTGCGTGTGAGGGCGCGGGTTAGTGCTAGCGTATGGGTTAGGATTAGGGGACGGGTGAGGGTCAGGCTTCGGGGAAGGGTTAGGGTTAGGGTTCGGGCTAGGGTTAGGGTTAGGGGACGGGGACGGTTTAGGGTCCAGGTGAGGGTACGGCAACGCTTTAGGGGGAGTGTGCGTGTGAGGGCGCGGGTTAGTGTTAGCGTACGGGTTAGGATTAGGGGACGGGTGAGGGTCAGGCTTCGGGGAAGGGTTAGGTTTAGGGTTCGGGCTAGGGTTAGGGTTAGGGGACGGGGACGGTTTAGGGTCCAGGTGAGGGTACGGCAACGCTTTAGGGGGAGCATGCGTGTGAGGGCGCGGGTTAGTTTTAGCGTACGGGTTAGGATTAGGGGACGGGTGAGGTTCATGCTTCGGGGAAGGGTTAGGGTTAGGGTTCGGGCTAGGGTTAGGGTTAGGGGACGGGGACGGTTTAGGGTCCAGGTGAGGGTGCGGTAACGCTTTAGGGGGAGCGTGCGTGTGAGGGGGCGGGTTAGTGTTAGCGTACGGGTTAGGATTAGGGGACGGGTGAGGGTCAGGCTTCGGGGAAGGGTTAGGGTTAGGGTTCGGGCTAGGGTTAAGGTTAGGGGACGGGGACGGTTTAGGGTCCAGGTGAGGGTACGGCAACGCTTTAGGGGGAGCGTGCGTGTGAGTGCGCGGTTTAGTGTTAGCGTACGGGTAAGGATTAGGGGACGGGTGAGGGTCAGGCTTCGGGGAAGGGTTAGGGTTAGGGTTCGGGCTAGGGTTAGGGTTAGGGGACGGGGACGGTTTAGGGTCCAGGTGAGGGTACGGCAACGCTTTAGTGGGAGCGTGCGAGTGAGGACGCGGGTTAGTGTTAGCGTACGGGTTAGGATTAGGGGACGGGTGAGGGTCAGGCTTCGGGGAAGGGTTAGGGTTAGGGTTCGGGCTAGGGTTAGGGTTAGGGGACGGGGACGGTTTAGGGTCCAGGTGAGGGTACGGCAACGCTTTAGGGGGAGCGTGCGTGTGAGGGCGCGGGTTAGTGTTAGCGTACGGGTTAGGATTAGGGGACGGGTGAGGGTCAGGCTTCAGAGTAGGTGTAGGGTTAGGGTTCGGGCTAGGGTTAGGGTTAGAGGACGGGGACGGTTTAGGGTCCAGGTGAGGGTACGGCAACGCTTTAGGGGGAGCGTGCGTGTGAGGGCGCGGGTTAGTGTTAGCCTACGGGTTAGGATTAGGGGACGGGTGAGGGTCAGGCTTCGGGGAAGGGTTAGGGTTAATGTTCGGGCTAGGGTTAGGGTTAGGGGACGGGGACGGTTTAGGGTCCAGGTGAGGGTACGGCAACGCTTTAGGGGGAGCGTACGTGTGAGGGCGCGGGTTGTGTTAGCGTACGGGTTAGGATTAGGGGACGGGTGAGGGTCAGGCTTCGGGGAAGGGTTAGGGTTAGGGTTCGGGCTATGGTTAGGGTTAGGGGACGGGGACGGTTTAGGGTTCAGGTGAGGGTACGGCAACGCTTTAGGGGGAGCGCGCGAGTGAGGGCGCGGGTTAGTGTTAGCGTACGGGTTAGGATTAGGGGACGGGTGAGGGTCAGGCTTCTGGGAAGGGTTAGGTATAGGGTTCTGGCTAGGGTTAAGGTTAGGGTACGGGGACGGTTTAGGGTCCAGGTGAGGGTACGGCAACGCTTTAGGGGGAGCGTGCGTGTGAGGGCACGGGTTAGTGTTAGCGTACGGGTGAGGATTAGGGGACGGGTGAGGGTCAGGCTTCGGGGAAGGGTTAGGGTTAGGGTTCGGGCTAGGGTTAGGGTTAGGGGACGGGGATGGTTTAGGGTCCAGGTGAGGGTACGGCAACGCTTTAGGGGGAGCGTGCGTGTGAGGGCGCGGGTTAGTGTTAGCGTACGGGTTAGGATTAGGGGACGGGTGAGGGTCAGGCTTCGGGGAAGGGTTAGGGTTAGGGTTCGGGCTAGGGTTAGGGTTAGGGGACGGGGACGGTTTAGGGTCCAGGTGAGGGTACGGCAACGCTTTAGGGGGAGTGTGCGTGTGAGGGTGCGGGTTAGTGTTAGCGTACGGGTTAGGATTAGGGGACGGGTGAGGGTCAGGCTTCGGGGAAGGGTTAGGTTTAGGGTTCGGGCTAGGGTTAGGGTTAGGGGACGGGGACGGTTTAGGGTCCAGGTGAGGGTACGGCAACGCTTTAGGGGGAGCGTGCGTGTGAGGGCGCGGTTTAGTGTTAGCGTACGGGTTAGGATTAGGGGACGGGTGAGGGTCAGGCTTCGGGGAAGGGTTAGGATTAGTGTTCGGGCTAGGGTTAGGGTTAGGGGACGGGGACGGTTTAGGGTCCAGGTGAGTGTACGGCAACGCTTTAGGGGGAGCGTGCGTGTGAGGGCGCGGGTTGTGTTAGCGTACGGGTTAGGATTAGGGGACGGGTGAGGGTCAGGCTTCGGGGAAGGGTTAGGGTTAGGGTTCGGGCTATGGTTAGGGTTAGGGGACGGGGACGGTTTAGGGTTCAGGTGAGGGTACGGCAACGTTTTAGGGGGAGCGCGCGAGTGAGGGCGCGGGTTAGTGTTAGCGTACGGGTTAGGATTAGGGGACGGGTGAGGGTCAGGCTTCGGGGAAGGGTTAGGGTTAGGGTTCGGGCTAGGGTTAGGGTTAGGGTACGGGGACGGTTTATGGTCCAGGTGAGGGTACGGCAACGCTTTAGGGGGAGCGTGCGTGTGAGGGCACGGGTTAGTGTTAGCGTACGGGTGAGGATTAGGGGACGGGTGAGGGTCAGGCTTCGGGGAAGGGTTCGGGTTAGGGTTCGGGCTAATGTTAGGGTTAGGGGACGCGAACGGTTTAGGGTCCAGGTGAGGGTACGGCAACACTTTAGGGGGAGCGTGCGTGTGAGGGCGCGGGTTAGTGTTAGCGTACGGGTTAGGATTAGGGGACGGGTGAGGGTCAGGCTTCGGGGAAGGGTTAGGGTTAGGGTTCGGGCTAGGGTTAGGGTTAGGGGACGGGGACGGTTTAGGGTCCAGGTGAGGGTACGGCAACGCTTTAGGGGGAGTGTGCGTGTGAGGGCGCGGGTTAGTGTTAGCGTACGGGTTAGGATTAGGGGACGGGTGAGGGTCAGGCTTCGGGGAAGGGTTAGGTTTAGGGTTCGGGCTAGGGTTAGGGTTAGGGGACGGGGACGGTTTAGGGTCCAGGTGAGGGTACGTCAACGCTTTAGGGGGAGCATGAGTGTGAGCGCGCGGGTTAGTTTTAGCGTACGGTTTAGGATTAGGGGACGGGTGAGGGTCATGCTTCGGGGAAGGGTTAGGGTTAGGGTTCGGGCTAGGGTTAGGGTTAGGGGACGGGGACGGTTTAGGGTCCAGGTGAGGGTGCGGTAACGCTTTAGGGGGAGCGTGCGTGTGAGGGGGCGGGTTAGTGTTAGCGTACGGGTTAGGATTAGGGGACGGGTGAGGGTCAGGCTTCGGGGAAGGGTTAGGGTTAGGGTTCGGGCTAGGGTTAGGGTTAGGGGACGGGGACGGTTTAGGGTCCAGGTGAGGGTACGGCAACGCTTTAGGGGGAGCGTGCGTGTGAGGGCGCGGTTTAGTGTTAGCGTACGGGTAAGGATTAGGGAACGGGTGAGGGTCAGGCTTCGGGGAAGGGTTAGGGTTAGGGTTCGGGCTAGGGTTAGGGTTAGGGGACGGGGACGGTTTAGGGTCCAGGTGAGGGTACGGCAACGCTTTAGTGGGAGCGTGCGAGTGAGGACGCGGGTTAGTGTTAGCGTACGGGTTAGGATTAGGGGACGGGTGAGGGTCAGGCTTCGGGGAAGGGTTAGGTTTAGGGTTCTGGCTAGGGTTAGGGTTAGGGGACGGGGACGGTTTAGGGTCCAGGTGAGGGTACGACAACGCTTTAGGGGGAGCATGCGTGTGAGGGCGCGGGTTAGTTTTAGCGTACGGGTTAGGATTAGGGGACGGGTGAGGGTCAGGCTTCGGGGAAGGGTTAGGGTTAGGGTTCGGGCTAGGGTTAGGGTTAGGGGACGGGGACGGTTTAGGGTCCAGGTGAGGGTACGGTAACGCTTTAGGGGGAGCGTGCGTGTGAGGGCGCGGGTTAGTGTTAGCGTACGGGTTAGGATTAGGGGACGGGTGAGGGTCAGGCTTCGGGGAAGGGTTAGGGTTAGGGTTCGGGCTAGGGTTAGGGTTAGGGGACGGGGACGGTTTAGGGTCCAGGTGAGGGTACGGCAACGCTTTAGGGGGAGCGTGCGTGTGAGGGCGCGGGTTGTGTTAGCGTACGGGTTAGGATTAGGGGACGGGTGAGGGTCAGGCTTCGGGGAAGGGTTATGGTTAGGGTTCGGGCTATGGTTAGGGTTAGGGGACGGGGACGGTTTAGGGTTCAGGTGAGGGTACGGCAACGCTTTAGGGGGAGCGCGCGAGTGAGGGCGCGGGTTAGTGTTAGCGTACGGGTTAGGATTAGGGGACGGGTGAGGGTCAGGCTTCGGGGAAGGGTTAGGTATAGGGTTCTGGCTAGGGTTAGGGTTAGGGTACGGGGACGGTTTAGGGTCCAGGTGAGGGTACGGCAACGCTTTAGGGGGAGCGTGCGTGTGAGGGCACGGGTTAGTGGTAGCGTACGGGTGAGTATTAGGGGACGGGTGAGGGTCAGGCTTCGGGGAAGGGTTAGGGTTAGGGTTCGGGCTAGGGTTAGGGTTAGGGGACGGGGACGGTTTAGGGTCCAGGTGAGGGTACGGCAACGCTTTAGGGGGAGCGTGCGTGTGAGGGCGCGGGTTAGTGTTAGCGTACGGGTTAGGATTAGGGGACGGGTGAGGGTCAGGCTTCGGGGAAGGGTTAGGGTTAGGGTTCGGGCTAGGGTTAGGGTTAGGGGACGGGGACGGTTTAGGGTCCAGGTGAGGGTACGGCAACGCTTTAGGGGGAGCGTGCGTGTGAGGGCAAGGGTTAGTGTTAGCGTACGGGTTAGGATTAGGGGACGGGTGAGGGTCAGGCTTCGGGGAAGGGTTAGGGTTAGGGTTCGGGCTAGGGTTAGGGCTAGGGGATGGGGACGGTTTAGGGTCCAGGTGAGGGTACGGCAACGCTTTAGGGGGAGCGTGCGTGTGAGGGCGCGGGTTAGTGTTAGTGTACGGGTTAGGATTAGGGGACGGGTGAGGGTCAGGCTTCGGGGAAGGGTTAGGTTTAGGGTTCGGGCTAGGGTTAGGGTTAGGGGACGGGGACGGTTTAGGTTCCAGGTGAGGGTACGGCAACGCTTTAGGGGGAGCGTGCGTGTGAGGGCGCGGGTTAGTGTTAGCGTACGGGTTAGGATTAGGGGACGGGTGAGGGTCAGGCTTCGGGAAAGGGTTAGGGTTAGGGTTCGGGCTAGGGTAAGTGTTAGGGGACGGGGATGGTTTAGGGTCCAGGTGAGGGTACGGCAACGCTTTAGGGGGAGCGTGCGTGTGAGGGCACGGGTTAGTGTTATCGTACGGGTTAGGATTAGGGGACGGGTGAGGGTCAAGCTTCGGGGAAGTGTTAGTGTTAGGGTTCAGGCTAGGGTTAGGGTTAGGGGACGGGGACGGTTTAGGGTCCAGGTGAGGGTACGGCAACGCTTTAGGGGGAGCGTGTGTGTGAGGGCGCTGGTTAGTGTTAGCGTACTGGTTAGGATTAGGGGACGGGTGAGGGTCAGGCTTCGGGGAAAGGTTAGGGTTAGGGTTCGGGCTAGGGTTAGGGTGAGGGGACGGGGACGGTTTAGGGTCCAGGTGAGGGTACGGCAACGCTTTAAGGGCAGCGTGCGTGTGAGGGCGCGGGTTAGTGTTAGCGTACGGGTTAGGATTAGGGGACGGGTGAGGGTCAGGCTTCGGGGAAGGGTTAGAGTTAGGGTTCGGGCTAGGGTTAGGGTTAGGGGACGGGGATGGTTTAGGGTCCAGGTGAGGGAACGGCAACGCTTTAGGGGGAGCGTGCGTGTGAGGGCGCGGGTTAGTGTTAGCGTACGGATTAGGATTAGGGGACGGGTGAGGGTCAGGCTTCGGGGAAGGGTTAGGGTTAGAGTTCGGGCTAGGGTTAGGGTTAGGGGACGGGGACGGTTTAGGGTCCAGGTGAGGGTACGGCAACGCTTTAGGGGGAGCGAACGAGTGAGGGCGCGGGTTAGTGTTAGCGTACGGTTTAGGATTAGGGGACGGGTGAGGGTCAGGCTTCGGGGAAGGGTTAGGTTTAGGGTTCTGGCTAGGGTTAGGGTTAGGGTACGGGGACGCTTTAGGGTCCAGGTGAGGGTACGGCAACGCTTTAGGGGGAGCGTGCGTGTGAGGGCGCGGTTTAGTGTTAGCGTACGGGTTAGGATTAGGGGACAGGTGAGGGTCAGGCTTCGGGGAAGGGTTAGGGTTAGGGTTCGGGCTAGGGTTAGGGGACGGGGACGGGGACGGTTCAGGGTCCAGATGAGGGTACGGCAACGCTTTAGGGGGAGCGTGCGTGTGAGGGCGCGGGTTAGTGTTAGCGTACGGGTTAGGATTAGGGGACGGTTGAGGGTCAGGCTTCGGGGAAGTGTTAGTGTTAGGGTTCAGGCTAGGGTTAGGGTTAGGGGACGGGGACGGTTTAGGATCCAGGTGAGGGTACGGCAACGCTTTAGGGGGAGCGTGCGTGTGAGGGCGCGGGTTAGTGTTAGCGTACGGGTTAGGATTAGGGGACGGGTGAGGGTCAGGCTTCAGGGAAGGGTTAGGGTTAGGGTTCGGGCTAGGGTTAGGGTTAGGGGACGGGGACGGTTTAGGGTCCAGGTGAGGGTACGGCAACGCTTTAGGGGGAGCGTGCGTGTGAGGGCGCAGGTTAGTGTTAGCGTACGGGTTAGGATTAGGGGACGGGTGAGGGTCAGGCTTCGGGGAAGGGTTAGGGTTAGGGTTCGGGCTAGGGTAAGTGTTAGGGGACGGGGACGGTTTAGGGTCCAGGTGAGGGTACGGCAACGCTTTAGGGGGAGCGTGCGTGTGAGGGCACGGGTTAGTGTTAGCGTACGGGTTAAGATTAGGGGACGGGTGAGAGTCAGGCTTCGGGGAAGTGTTAGTGTTAGGGTTCAGGCTAGGGTTAGGGTTAGGGGACGGGGAAGGTTTAGGGTCCAGGTGAGGGTACGGCAACGCTTTAGGGGGAGCGTGCGTGTGAGGGCAAGGGTTAGTGTTAGCGTACGGGTTAGGATTAGGGGACGGGTGAGGGTCAGGCTTCAGGGAAGGGTTAGGGTTAGGGTTCGGGCTAGGGTTAGGGTTAGGGGATGGGGACGGTTTAGGGTCCAGGTGAGGGTACGGGAACGCTTTAGGGGGAGCGTGCGTGTGAGGGCGCGGGTTAGTGTTAGCGTACGGGTTAGGATTAGGGGACGGGTGAGGGTCAGGCTTCAAGGAAGGGTTAGGATTAGGGTTTAGGCTAGGGTTAGGGTTAGGGTACGAGGACGGTTTAAGGTCCAGGTGAGGGTACGGCAACGCTTTAGGGCGAGCGTGCGTGTGAGGGCACGGGTTAGTGTTAGCGTACGGGTGAGGATTAGGGGACGGGTGAGGGTCAGGCTTCGGGGAAGGGTTAGGGTTAGGGTTCGGGCTAGGGTTAGGGTTAGGGGACGGGGACGGTTTAGGGTCCAGGTGAGGGTACGGCAACGCTTTAGGGGGAGCGTGCGTGTGAGGGCGCGGGTTAGTGTTAGCGTACGGGTTAGGATTAGGGGACGGGTGAGGGTCAGGCTTCAGAGTAGGTGTAGGGTTAGGGTTCGGGCTAGGGTTAGGGTTAGAGGACGGGGACGGTTTAGGGTCCAGGTGAGGGTACGGCAACGCTTTAGGGGGAGCGTGCGTGTGAGGGCGCGGATTAGTGTTAGCGTACGGGTTAGGATTAGGGGACGGGTGAGGGTCAGGCTTCGGGGAAGGGTTAGGGTTAGGGTTCGGTCTAGGGTTAGGGTTAGGGGACGGGGACGGTTTAGGGTCCAGGTGAGGGTACGGCAACGCTTTAGGGGGAGCATGCGTGTGAGGGCGCGGGTTAGTGTTAGCGTACGTGTTAGGATTAGGGGACGGGTTAGGGTCAGGCTTCGGGGAAGGGTTAGGGTTAGGGTTCGGGCTAGCGTTAGGGTTAGGGGACGGGGACGGTTTAGGGTCCAGGTGAGGGTACGGCAACGCTTTAGGGGGAGCGTGCGTGTGAGGGCGTGGGTTAGTGTTAGCGTACGGGTTAGGATTAGGGGACGTGTGAGGGTCAGGCTTCGGGGAAGGGTTAGGTTTAGGGTTCGGGCTAGGGTTAGGGTTAGGGGACGGGTACGGTTTAGGTTCCAGGTGAGGGTACGGCAACGCTTTAGGGGGAGCGTGCGTGTGAGGGCGCGGGTTAGTGTTAGCGTACGGGTTAGGATTAGGGGACGGGTGAGGGTCAGGCTTCGGGGAAGGGTTAGGGTTAGGGTTCGGGCTAGGGTTAGGGTTAGGGGACGGGGACGGTTTAGGGTCCAGGTGAGGGTACGGCAACGCTTTAGGGGGAGCGTGCGTGTGAGGGCGCGGGTTGTGTTAGCGTACGGGTTAGGATTAGGGGACGGGTGAGGGTCAGGCTTCGGGGAAGGGTTATGGTTAGGGTTCGGGCTATGGTTAGGGTTAGGGGACGGGGACGGTTTAGGGTTCAGGTGAGGGTACGGCAACGCTTTAGGGGGAGCGCGCGAGTGAGGGCGCGGGTTAGTGTTAGCGTACGGGTTAGGATTAGGGGACGGGTGAGGGTCAGGCTTCGGGGAAGGGTTAGGTATAGGGTTCTGGCTAGGGTTAGGGTTAGGGTACGGGGACGGTTTAGGGTCCAGGTGAGGGTACGGCAACGCTTTAGGGGGAGCGTGCGTGTGAGGGCACGGGTTAGTGGTAGCGTACGGGTGAGTATTAGGGGACGGGTGAGGGTCAGGCTTCGGGGAAGGGTTAGGGTTAGGGTTCGGGCTAGGGTTAGGGTTAGGGGACGGGGACGGTTTAGGGTCCAGGTGAGGGTACGGCAACGCTTTAGGGGGAGCGTGCGTGTGAGGGCGCGGGTTAGTGTTAGCGTACGGGTTAGGATTAGGGGACGGGTGAGGGTCAGGCTTCGGGGAAGGGTTAGGGTTAGGGTTCGGGCTAGGGTTAGGGTTAGGGGACGGGGACGGTTTAGGGTCCAGGTGAGGGTACGGCAACGCTTTAGGGGGAGCGTGCGTGTGAGGGCAAGGGTTAGTGTTAGCGTACGGGTTAGGATTAGGGGACGGGTGAGGGTCAGGCTTCGGGGAAGGGTTAGGGTTAGGGTTCGGGCTAGGGTTAGGGCTAGGGGATGGGGACGGTTTAGGGTCCAGGTGAGGGTACGGCAACGCTTTAGGGGGAGCGTGCGTGTGAGGGCGCGGGTTAGTGTTAGTGTACGGGTTAGGATTAGGGGACGGGTGAGGGTCAGGCTTCGGGGAAGGGTTAGGTTTAGGGTTCGGGCTAGGGTTAGGGTTAGGGGACGGGGACGGTTTAGGTTCCAGGTGAGGGTACGGCAACGCTTTAGGGGGAGCGTGCGTGTGAGGGCGCGGGTTAGTGTTAGCGTACGGGTTAGGATTAGGGGACGGGTGAGGGTCAGGCTTCGGGAAAGGGTTAGGGTTAGGGTTCGGGCTAGGGTAAGTGTTAGGGGACGGGGATGGTTTAGGGTCCAGGTGAGGGTACGGCAACGCTTTAGGGGGAGCGTGCGTGTGAGGGCACGGGTTCGTGTTAGCGTACGGGTTAGGATTAGGGGACGGGTGAGGGTCAGGCTTCGGGGAAGTGTTAGTGTTAGGGTTCAGGCTAGGGTTAGGGTTAGGGGACGGGGACGGTTTAGGGTCCAGGTGAGGGTACGGCAACGCTTTAGGGGGAGCGTGTGTGTGAGGGCGCTGGTTAGTGTTAGCGTACTGGTTAGGATTAGGGGACGGGTGAGGGTCAGGCTTCGGGGAAAGGTTAGGGTTAGGGTTCGGGCTAGGGTTAGGGTGAGGGGACGGGGACGGTTTAGGGTCCAGGTGAGGGTACGGCAACGCTTTAAGGGCAGCGTGCGTGTGAGGGCGCGGGTTAGTGTTAGCGTACGGGTTAGGATTAGGGGACGGGTGAGGGTCAGGCTTCGGGGAAGGGTTAGAGTTAGGGTTCGGGCTAGGGTTAGGGTTAGGGGACGGGGATGGTTTAGGGTCCAGGTGAGGGAACGGCAACGCTTTAGGGGGAGCGTGCGTGTGAGGGCGCGGGTTAGTGTTAGCGTACGGATTAGGATTAGGGGACGGGTGAGGGTCAGGCTTCGGGGAAGGGTTAGGGTTAGAGTTCGGGCTAGGGTTAGGGTTAGGGGACGGGGACGGTTTAGGGTCCAGGTGAGGGTACGGCAACGCTTTAGGGCGAGCGTGCGTGTGAGGGCGCGGGTTAGTGTTAGCGTACGGGTTAGGATTAGGGGACGGGTGAGGGTCAGGCTTCGGGGAAGGGTTAGGTTTAGGGTTCTGGCTAGGGTTAGGGTTAGGGGACGGGGACGGTTTATGGTCCAGGTGAGGGTACGGGAACGCTTTAGGGGGAGCGTGCGTGTGAGGGCGCGGGTTAGTGTTAGCGTACGGGTTAGGATTAGGGGACGGGTGAGGGTCAGGCTTCAAGGAAGTGTTAGGGTTAGGGTTCGGGCTAGGGTTAGGGTTAGGGGATGGGGACGGTTTAGGGTCCAGGTGAGGGTACGGCAACGCTTTAGGGGGAGCGTGCGTGTGAGGGCGCGGGTTCGTGTTAGCGTACGGGTTAGGATTAGGGGATGGGTGAGGGTCAGGCTTCGGAGAAGGGTTAGGTTTAGGGTTCGGGCTAGGGTTAGGTTTAGGGGACGGGGACGGTTTAGGTTCCAGGTGAGGGTACGGCAACGCTTTAGGGAGAGCGTGCGTGTGAGGGCGCGGGTTAGTGTTAGCGTACGGGTGAGGATTAGGGGACGGGTGAGGGTCAGGCTTCGGGGAAGGGTTAGGGTTAGGGTTCGGGCTAGGGTTAGGGTTAGGGGACGGGGACGGTTTAGGGTCCAGGTGAGGGTACGGCAACGCTTTAGGGGGAGCGTGCGTGTGAGGGCGCGGGTTAGTGTTAGCGTACGGGTTAGGATTAGGGGACGGGTGAGGGTCAGGCTTCAGAGTAGGTGTAGGGTTAGGGTTCGGGCTAGGGTTAGGGTTAGAGGACGGGGACGGTTTAGGGTCCAGGTGAGGGTACGGCAACGCTTTAGGGGGAGCGTGCGTGTGAGGGCGCGGATTAGTGTTAGCGTACGGGTTAGGATTAGGGGACGGGTGAGGGTCAGGCTTCGGGGAAGGGTTAGGGTTAGGGTTCGGTCTAGGGTTAGGGTTAGGGGACGGGGACGGTTTAGGGTCCAGGTGAGGGTACGGCAACGCTTTAGGGGGAGCATGCGTGTGAGGGCGCGGGTTAGTGTTAGCGTACGTGTTAGGATTAGGGGACGGGTTAGGGTCAGGCTTCGGGGAAGGGTTAGGGTTAGGGTTCGGGCTAGCGTTAGGGTTAGGGGACGGGGACGGTTTAGGGTCCAGGTGAGGGTACGGCAACGCTTTAGGGGGAGCGTGCGTGTGAGGGCGTGGGTTAGTGTTAGCGTACGGGTTAGGATTAGGGGACGTGTGAGGGTCAGGCTTCGGGGAAGGGTTAGGTTTAGGGTTCGGGCTAGGGTTAGGGTTAGGGGACGGGTACGGTTTAGGTTCCAGGTGAGGGTACGGCAACGCTTTAGGGGGAGCGTGCGTGTGAGGGCGCGGGTTAGTGTTAGCGTACGGGTTAGGATTAGGGGACGGGTGAGGGTCAGGCTTCGGGGAAGGGTTAGGGTTAGGGTTCGGGCTAGGGTTAGGGTTAGGGGACGGGGACGGTTTAGGGTCCAGGTGAGGGTACGGCAACGCTTTAGGGGGAGCGTGCGTGTGAGGGCGCGGGTTGTGTTAGCGTACGGGTTAGGATTAGGGGACGGGTGAGGGTCAGGCTTCGGGGAAGGGTTATGGTTAGGGTTCGGGCTATGGTTAGGGTTAGGGGACGGGGACGGTTTAGGGTTCAGGTGAGGGTACGGCAACGCTTTAGGGGGAGCGCGCGAGTGAGGGCGCGGGTTAGTGTTAGCGTACGGGTTAGGATTAGGGGACGGGTGAGGGTCAGGCTTCGGGGAAGGGTTAGGTATAGGGTTCTGGCTAGGGTTAGGGTTAGGGTACGGGGACGGTTTAGGGTCCAGGTGAGGGTACGGCAACGCTTTAGGGGGAGCGTGCGTGTGAGGGCACGGGTTAGTGGTAGCGTACGGGTGAGTATTAGGGGACGGGTGAGGGTCAGGCTTCGGGGAAGGGTTAGGGTTAGGGTTCGGGCTAGGGTTAGGGTTAGGGGACGGGGACGGTTTAGGGTCCAGGTGAGGGTACGGCAACGCTTTAGGGGGAGCGTGCGTGTGAGGGCGCGGGTTAGTGTTAGCGTACGGGTTAGGATTAGGGGACGGGTGAGGGTCAGGCTTCGGGGAAGGGTTAGGGTTAGGGTTCGGGCTAGGGTTAGGGTTAGGGGACGGGGACGGTTTAGGGTCCAGGTGAGGGTACGGCAACGCTTTAGGGGGAGCGTGCGTGTGAGGGCAAGGGTTAGTGTTAGCGTACGGGTTAGGATTAGGGGACGGGTGAGGGTCAGGCTTCGGGGAAGGGTTAGGGTTAGGGTTCGGGCTAGGGTTAGGGCTAGGGGATGGGGACGGTTTAGGGTCCAGGTGAGGGTACGGCAACGCTTTAGGGGGAGCGTGCGTGTGAGGGCGCGGGTTAGTGTTAGTGTACGGGTTAGGATTAGGGGACGGGTGAGGGTCAGGCTTCGGGGAAGGGTTAGGTTTAGGGTTCGGGCTAGGGTTAGGGTTAGGGGACGGGGACGGTTTAGGTTCCAGGTGAGGGTACGGCAACGCTTTAGGGGGAGCGTGCGTGTGAGGGCGCGGGTTAGTGTTAGCGTACGGGTTAGGATTAGGGGACGGGTGAGGGTCAGGCTTCGGGAAAGGGTTAGGGTTAGGGTTCGGGCTAGGGTAAGTGTTAGGGGACGGGGATGGTTTAGGGTCCAGGTGAGGGTACGGCAACGCTTTAGGGGGAGCGTGCGTGTGAGGGCACGGGTTCGTGTTAGCGTACGGGTTAGGATTAGGGGACGGGTGAGGGTCAGGCTTCGGGGAAGTGTTAGTGTTAGGGTTCAGGCTAGGGTTAGGGTTAGGGGACGGGGACGGTTTAGGGTCCAGGTGAGGGTACGGCAACGCTTTAGGGGGAGCGTGTGTGTGAGGGCGCTGGTTAGTGTTAGCGTACTGGTTAGGATTAGGGGACGGGTGAGGGTCAGGCTTCGGGGAAAGGTTAGGGTTAGGGTTCGGGCTAGGGTTAGGGTGAGGGGACGGGGACGGTTTAGGGTCCAGGTGAGGGTACGGCAACGCTTTAAGGGCAGCGTGCGTGTGAGGGCGCGGGTTAGTGTTAGCGTACGGGTTAGGATTAGGGGACGGGTGAGGGTCAGGCTTCGGGGAAGGGTTAGAGTTAGGGTTCGGGCTAGGGTTAGGGTTAGGGGACGGGGATGGTTTAGGGTCCAGGTGAGGGAACGGCAACGCTTTAGGGGGAGCGTGCGTGTGAGGGCGCGGGTTAGTGTTAGCGTACGGATTAGGATTAGGGGACGGGTGAGGGTCAGGCTTCGGGGAAGGGTTAGGGTTAGAGTTCGGGCTAGGGTTAGGGTTAGGGGACGGGGACGGTTTAGGGTCCAGGTGAGGGTACGGCAAAGCTTTAGGGGGAGCGAACGAGTGAGGGCGCGGGTTAGTGTTAGCGTACGGTTTAGGATTAGGGGACGGGTGAGGGTCAGGCTTCGGGGAAGGGTTAGGTTTAGGGTTCTGGCTAGGGTTAGGGTTAGGGTACGGGGACGCTTTAGGGTCCAGGTGAGGGTACGGCAACGCTTTAGGGGGAGCGTGCGTGTGAGGGCGCGGTTTAGTGTTAGCGTACGGGTTAGGATTAGGGGACAGGTGAGGGTCAGGCTTCGGGGAAGGGTTAGGGTTAGGGTTCGGGCTAGGGTTAGGGGACGGGGACGGGGACGGTTCAGGGTCCAGATGAGGGTACGGCAACGCTTTAGGGGGAGCGTGCGTGTGAGGGCGCGGGTTAGTGTTAGCGTACGGGTTAGGATTAGGGGACGGTTGAGGGTCAGGCTTCGGGGAAGTGTTAGTGTTAGGGTTCAGGCTAGGGTTAGGGTTAGGGGACGGGGACGGTTTAGGATCCAGGTGAGGGTACGGCAACGCTTTAGGGGGAGCGTGCGTGTGAGGGCGCGGGTTAGTGTTAGCGTACGGGTTAGGATTAGGGGACGGGTGAGGGTCAGGCTTCAGGGAAGGGTTAGGGTTAGGGTTCGGGCTAGGGTTAGGGTTAGGGGACGGGGACGGTTTAGGGTCCAGGTGAGGGTACGGCAACGCTTTAGGGGGAGCGTGCGTGTGAGGGCGCAGGTTAGTGTTAGCGTACGGGTTAGGATTAGGGGACGGGTGAGGGTCAGGCTTCGGGGAAGGGTTAGGGTTAGGGTTCGGGCTAGGGTAAGTGTTAGGGGACGGGGACGGTTTAGGGTCCAGGTGAGGGTACGGCAACGCTTTAGGGGGAGCGTGCGTGTGAGGGCACGGGTTAGTGTTAGCGTACGGGTTAAGATTAGGGGACGGGTGAGAGTCAGGCTTCGGGGAAGTGTTAGTGTTAGGGTTCAGGCTAGGGTTAGGGTTAGGGGACGGGGAAGGTTTAGGGTCCAGGTGAGGGTACGGCAACGCTTTAGGGGGAGCGTGCGTGTGAGGGCAAGGGTTAGTGTTAGCGTACGGGTTAGGATTAGGGGACGGGTGAGGGTCAGGCTTCAGGGAAGGGTTAGGGTTAGGGTTCGGGCTAGGGTTAGGGTTAGGGGATGGGGACGGTTTAGGGTCCAGGTGAGGGTACGGGAACGCTTTAGGGGGAGCGTGCGTGTGAGGGCGCGGGTTAGTGTTAGCGTACGGGTTAGGATTAGGGGACGGGTGAGGGTCAGGCTTCAAGGAAGGGTTAGGATTAGGGTTTAGGCTAGGGTTAGGGTTAGGGTACGAGGACGGTTTAGGGTCCAGGTGAGGGTACGGCAACGCTTTAGGGCGAGCGTGCGTGTGAGGGCACGGGTTAGTGTTAGCGTACGGGTGAGGATTAGGGGACGGGTGAGGGTCAGGCTTCGGGGAAGGGTTAGGGTTAGGGTTCGGGCTAGGGTTAGGGTTAGGGGACGGGGACGGTTTAGGGTCCAGGTGAGGGTACGGCAACGCTTTAGGGGGAGCGTGCGTGTGAGGGCGCGGGTTAGTGTTAGCGTACGGGTTAGGATTAGGGGACGGGTGAGGGTCAGGCTTCAGAGTAGGTGTAGGGTTAGGGTTCGGGCTAGGGTTAGGGTTAGAGGACGGGGACGGTTTAGGGTCCAGGTGAGGGTACGGCAACGCTTTAGGGGGAGCGTGCGTGTGAGGGCGCGGATTAGTGTTAGCGTACGGGTTAGGATTAGGGGACGGGTGAGGGTCAGGCTTCGGGGAAGGGTTAGGGTTAGGGTTCGGTCTAGGGTTAGGGTTAGGGGACGGGGACGGTTTAGGGTCCAGGTGAGGGTACGGCAACGCTTTAGGGGGAGCATGCGTGTGAGGGCGCGGGTTAGTGTTAGCGTACGTGTTAGGATTAGGGGACGGGTTAGGGTCAGGCTTCGGGGAAGGGTTAGGGTTAGGGTTCGGGCTAGCGTTAGGGTTAGGGGACGGGGACGGTTTAGGGTCCAGGTGAGGGTACGGCAACGCTTTAGGGGGAGCGTGCGTGTGAGGGCGTGGGTTAGTGTTAGCGTACGGGTTAGGATTAGGGGACGGGTGAGGGTCAGGCTTCGGGGAAGGGTTAGAGTTAGGGTTCGGGCTAGGGTTAGGGTTAGGGGACGGGGATGGTTTAGGGTCCAGGTGAGGGAACGGCAACGCTTTAGGGGGAGCGTGCGTGTGAGGGCGCGGGTTAGTGTTAGCGTACGGATTAGGATTAGGGGACGGGTGAGGGTCAGGCTTCGGGGAAGGGTTAGGGTTAGAGTTCGGGCTAGGGTTAGGGTTAGGGGACGGGGACGGTTTAGGGTCCAGGTGAGGGTACGGCAACGCTTTAGGGGGAGCGAACGAGTGAGGGCGCGGGTTAGTGTTAGCGTACGGTTTAGGATTAGGGGACGGGTGAGGGTCAGGCTTCGGGGAAGGGTTAGGTTTAGGGTTCTGGCTAGGGTTAGGGTTAGGGTACGGGGACGCTTTAGGGTCCAGGTGAGGGTACGGCAACGCTTTAGGGGGAGCGTGCGTGTGAGGGCGCGGTTTAGTGTTAGCGTACGGGTTAGGATTAGGGGACAGGTGAGGGTCAGGCTTCGGGGAAGGGTTAGGGTTAGGGTTCGGGCTAGGGTTAGGGGACGGGGACGGGGACGGTTCAGGGTCCAGATGAGGGTACGGCAACGCTTTAGGGGGAGCGTGCGTGTGAGGGCGCGGGTTAGTGTTAGCGTACGGGTTAGGATTAGGGGACGGTTGAGGGTCAGGCTTCGGGGAAGTGTTAGTGTTAGGGTTCAGGCTAGGGTTAGGGTTAGGGGACGGGGACGGTTTAGGATCCAGGTGAGGGTACGGCAACGCTTTAGGGGGAGCGTGCGTGTGAGGGCGCGGGTTAGTGTTAGCGTACGGGTTAGGATTAGGGGACGGGTGAGGGTCAGGCTTCAGGGAAGGGTTAGGGTTAGGGTTCGGGCTAGGGTTAGGGTTAGGGGACGGGGACGGTTTAGGGTCCAGGTGAGGGTACGGCAACGCTTTAGGGGGAGCGTGCGTGTGAGGGCGCAGGTTAGTGTTAGCGTACGGGTTAGGATTAGGGGACGGGTGAGGGTCAGGCTTCGGGGAAGGGTTAGGGTTAGGGTTCGGGCTAGGGTAAGTGTTAGGGGACGGGGACGGTTTAGGGTCCAGGTGAGGGTACGGCAACGCTTTAGGGGGAGCGTGCGTGTGAGGGCACGGGTTAGTGTTAGCGTACGGGTTAAGATTAGGGGACGGGTGAGAGTCAGGCTTCGGGGAAGTGTTAGTGTTAGGGTTCAGGCTAGGGTTAGTGTTAGGGGACGGGGAAGGTTTAGGGTCCAGGTGAGGGTACGGCAACGCTTTAGGGGGAGCGTGCGTGTGAGGGCAAGGGTTAGTGTTAGCGTACGGGTTAGGATTAGGGGACGGGTGAGGGTCAGGCTTCAGGGAAGGGTTAGGGTTAGGGTTCGGGCTAGGGTTAGGGTTAGGGGATGGGGACGGTTTAGGGTCCAGGTGAGGGTACGGGAACGCTTTAGGGGGAGCGTGCGTGTGAGGGCGCGGGTTAGTGTTAGCGTACGGGTTAGGATTAGGGGACGGGTGAGGGTCAGGCTTCAAGGAAGGGTTAGGATTAGGGTTTAGGCTAGGGTTAGGGTTAGGGTACGAGGACGGTTTAAGGTCCAGGTGAGGGTACGGCAACGCTTTAGGGCGAGCGTGCGTGTGAGGGCACGGGTTAGTGTTAGCGTACGGGTGAGGATTAGGGGACGGGTGAGGGTCAGGCTTCGGGGAAGGGTTAGGGTTAGGGTTCGGGCTAGGGTTAGGGTTAGGGGACGGGGACGGTTTAGGGTCCAGGTGAGGGTACGGCAACGCTTTAGGGGGAGCGTGCGTGTGAGGGCGCGGGTTAGTGTTAGCGTACGGGTTAGGATTAGGGGACGGGTGAGGGTCAGGCTTCAGAGTAGGTGTAGGGTTAGGGTTCTGGCTAGGGTTAGGGTTAGAGGACGGGGACGGTTTAGGGTCCAGGTGAGGGTACGGCAACGCTTTAGGGGGAGCGTGCGTGTGAGGGCGCGGATTAGTGTTAGCGTACGGGTTAGGATTAGGGGACGGGTGAGGGTCAGGCTTCGGGGAAGGGTTAGGGTTAGGGTTCGGTCTAGGGTTAGGGTTAGGGGACGGGGACGGTTTAGGGTCCAGGTGAGGGTACGGCAACGCTTTAGGGGGAGCATGCGTGTGAGGGCGCGGGTTAGTGTTAGCGTACGTGTTAGGATTAGGGGACGGGTTAGGGTCAGGCTTCGGGGAAGGGTTAGGGTTAGGGTTCGGGCTAGCGTTAGGGTTAGGGGACGGGGACGGTTTAGGGTCCAGGTGAGGGTACGGCAACGCTTTAGGGGGAGCGTGCGTGTGAGGGCGTGGGTTAGTGTTAGCGTACGGGTTAGGATTAGGGGACGGGTGAGGGTCAGGCTTCGGGGAAGGGTTAGGTTTAGGGTTCGGGCTAGGGTTAGGGTTAGGGGACGGGTACGGTTTAGGTTCCAGGTGAGGGTACGGCAACGCTTTAGGGGGAGCGTGCGTGTGAGGGCGCGGGTTAGTGTTAGCGTACGGGTTAGGATTAGGGGACGGGTGAGGGTCAGGCTTCGGGGAAGGGTTAGGGTTAGGGTTCGGGCTAGGGTTAGGGTTAGGGGACGGGGACGGTTTAGGGTCCAGGTGAGGGTACGGCAACGCTTTAGGGGGAGCGTGCGTGTGAGGGCGCGGGTTGTGTTAGCGTACGGGTTAGGATTAGGGGACGGGTGAGGGTCAGGCTTCGGGGAAGGGTTATGGTTAGGGTTCGGGCTATGGTTAGGGTTAGGGGACGGGGACGGTTTAGGGTTCAGGTGAGGGTACGGCAACGCTTTAGGGGGAGCGCGCGAGTGAGGGCGCGGGTTAGTGTTAGCGTACGGGTTAGGATTAGGGGACGGGTGAGGGTCAGGCTTCGGGGAAGGGTTAGGTATAGGGTTCTGGCTAGGGTTAGGGTTAGGGTACGGGGACGGTTTAGGGTCCAGGTGAGGGTACGGCAACGCTTTAGGGGGAGCGTGCGTGTGAGGGCACGGGTTAGTGGTAGCGTACGGGTGAGTATTAGGGGACGGGTGAGGGTCAGGCTTCGGGGAAGGGTTAGGGTTAGGGTTCGGGCTAGGGTTAGGGTTAGGGGACGGGGACGGTTTAGGGTCCAGGTGAGGGTACGGCAACGCTTTAGGGGGAGCGTGCGTGTGAGGGCGCGGGTTAGTGTTAGCGTACGGGTTAGGATTAGGGGACGGGTGAGGGTCAGGCTTCGGGGAAGGGTTAGGGTTAGGGTTCGGGCTAGGGTTAGGGTTAGGGGACGGGGACGGTTTAGGGTCCAGGTGAGGGTACGGCAACGCTTTAGGGGGAGCGTGCGTGTGAGGGCAAGGGTTAGTGTTAGCGTACGGGTTAGGATTAGGGGACGGGTGAGGGTCAGGCTTCGGGGAAGGGTTAGGGTTAGGGTTCGGGCTAGGGTTAGGGCTAGGGGATGGGGACGGTTTAGGGTCCAGGTGAGGGTACGGCAACGCTTTAGGGGGAGCGTGCGTGTGAGGGCGCGGGTTAGTGTTAGTGTACGGGTTAGGATTAGGGGACGGGTGAGGGTCAGGCTTCGGGGAAGGGTTAGGTTTAGGGTTCGGGCTAGGGTTAGGGTTAGGGGACGGGGACGGTTTAGGTTCCAGGTGAGGGTACGGCAACGCTTTAGGGGGAGCGTGCGTGTGAGGGCGCGGGTTAGTGTTAGCGTACGGGTTAGGATTAGGGGACGGGTGAGGGTCAGGCTTCGGGAAAGGTTTAGGGTTAGGGTTCGGGCTAGGGTAAGTGTTAGGGGACGGGGATGGTTTAGGGTCCAGGTGAGGGTACGGCAACGCTTTAGGGGGAGCGTGCGTGTGAGGGCACGGGTTAGTGTTAGCGTACGGGTTAGGATTAGGGGACGGGTGAGGGTCAGGCTTCGGGGAAGTGTTAGTGTTAGGGTTCAGGCTAGGGTTAGGGTTAGGGGACGGGGACGGTTTAGGGTCCAGGTGAGGGTACGGCAACGCTTTAGGGGGAGCGTGTGTGTGAGGGCGCTGGTTAGTGTTAGCGTACTGGTTAGGATTAGGGGACGGGTGAGGGTCAGGCTTCGGGGAAAGGTTAGGGTTAGGGTTCGGGCTAGGGTTAGGGTGAGGGGACGGGGACGGTTTAGGGTCCAGGTGAGGGTACGGCAACGCTTTAAGGGCAGCGTGCGTGTGAGGGCGCGGGTTAGTGTTAGCGTACGGGTTAGGATTAGGGGACGGGTGAGGGTCAGGCTTCGGGGAAGGGTTAGAGTTAGGGTTCGGGCTAGGGTTAGGGTTAGGGGACGGGGATGGTTTAGGGTCCAGGTGAGGGAACGGCAACGCTTTAGGGGGAGCGTGCGTGTGAGGGCGCGGGTTAGTGTTAGCGTACGGATTAGGATTAGGGGACGGGTGAGGGTCAGGCTTCGGGGAAGGGTTAGGGTTAGAGTTCGGGCTAGGGTTAGGGTTAGGGGACGGGGACGGTTTAGGGTCCAGGTGAGGGTACGGCAACGCTTTAGGGGGAGCGAACGAGTGAGGGCGCGGGTTAGTGTTAGCGTATGGTTTAGGATTAGGGGACGGGTGAGGGTCAGGCTTCGGGGAAGGGTTAGGTTTAGGGTTCTGGCTAGGGTTAGGGTTAGGGTACGGGGACGCTTTAGGGTCCAGGTGAGGGTACGGCAACGCTTTAGGGGGAGCGTGCGTGTGAGGGCGCGGTTTAGTGTTAGCGTACGGGTTAGGATTAGGGGACAGGTGAGGGTCAGGCTTCGGGGAAGGGTTAGGGTTAGGGTTCGGGCTAGGGTTAGGGGACGGGGACGGGGACGGTTCAGGGTCCAGATGAGGGTACGGCAACGCTTTAGGGGGAGCGTGCGTGTGAGGGCGCGGGTTAGTGTTAGCGTACGGGTTAGGATTAGGGGACGGTTGAGGGTCAGGCTTCGGGGAAGTGTTAGTGTTAGGGTTCAGGCTAGGGTTAGGGTTAGGGGACGGGGACGGTTTAGGATCCAGGTGAGGGTACGGCAACGCTTTAGGGGGAGCGTGCGTGTGAGGGCGCGGGTTAGTGTTAGCGTACGGGTTAGGATTAGGGGACGGGTGAGGGTCAGGCTTCAGGGAAGGGTTAGGGTTAGTGTTCGGGCTAGGGTTAGGGTTAGGGGACGGGGACGGTTTAGGGTCCAGGTGAGGGTACGGCAACGCTTTAGGGGGAGCGTGCGTGTGAGGGCGCAGGTTAGTGTTAGCGTACGGGTTAGGATTAGGGGACGGGTGAGGGTCAGGCTTCGGGGAAGGGTTAGGGTTAGGGTTCGGGCTAGGGTAAGTGTTAGGGGACGGGGACGGTTTAGGGTCCAGGTGAGGGTACGGCAACGCTTTAGGGGGAGCGTGCGTGTGAGGGCACGGGTTAGTGTTAGCGTACGGGTTAAGATTAGGGGACGGGTGAGAGTCAGGCTTCGGGGAAGTGTTAGTGTTAGGGTTCAGGCTAGGGTTAGGGTTAGGGGACGGGGAAGGTTTAGGGTCCAGGTGAGGGTACGGCAACGCTTTAGGGGGAGCGTGCGTGTGAGGGCAAGGGTTAGTGTTAGCGTACGGGTTAGGATTAGGGGACGGGTGAGGGTCAGGCTTCAGGGAAGGGTTAGGGTTAGGGTTCGGGCTAGGGTTAGGGTTAGGGGATGGGGACGGTTTAGGGTCCAGGTGAGGGTACGGGAACGCTTTAGGGGGAGCGTGCGTGTGAGGGCGCGGGTTATTGTTAGCGTACGGGTTAGGATTAGGGGACGGGTGAGGGTCAGGCTTCGGGGAAGGGTTAGGGTTAGGGTTCGGGCTAGGGTTAGGGGACGGGGACGGGGACGGTTCAGGGACCAGGTGAGGGTACGGCAACGCTTTAGGGGGAGCGTGCGTGTGAGGGCACGGGTTAGTGTTAGCGTACGGGTTAGGATTAGGGGACGGGTGAGGGTCAGGCTTCGGGGAAGTGTTAGTGTTAGGGTTCAGGCTAGGGTTAGGGTTAGGGGACGGGGACGGTTTAGGATCCAGGTGAGTGTACGGCAACGCTTTAGGGGGAGCGTGCGTGTGAGGGCGCGGGTTAGTGTTAGCGTACGGGTTAGGATTAGGGGACGGGTGAGGGTCAGGCTTCGGGGAAGGGTTAGGGTTAGGGTTCGGGCTAGGGTTAGGGTTAGGGGACGGGGACGGTTTAGGGTCCAGGTGAGGGTACGGCAACGCTTTAGGGGGAGCGTGCGTGTGAGGGCGCGGGTTAGTGTTAGCGTACGGGTTAGGATTAGGGGACGGGTGAGGGTCAGGCTTCGGGGAAGGGTTAGGGTTAGGGTTCGGGCTAGGGTTAGGTTTAGGGGACGGGGACGGATTAGGGTCCAGGTGAGGGTACGGCAACGCTTTAGGGGGAGCGTGCGTGTGAGGGCACGGGTTAGTGTTAGCGTACGGGTTAGGAATAGGGGACGGGTGAGGGTCAGGCTTCGGGGAAGTGTTAGTGTTAGGGTTCAGGCTAGGGTTAGGGTTAGGGGACGGGGAAGGTTTAGGGTCCAGGTGAGGGTACGGCAACGCTTTAGGGGGAGCGTGCGTGTGAGGGCAAGGGTTAGTGTTAGCGTACGGGTTAGGATTAGGGGACGGGTGAGGGTCAGGCTTCAGGGAAGGGTTAGGGTTAGGGTTCGGGCTAGGGTTAGGGTTAGGGGACGGGGACGGTTTAGGGTCCAGGTGAGGGTACGGGAACGCTTTAGGGGGAGCGTGCGTGTGAGGGCGCGGGTTAGTGTTAGCGTACGGGTTAGGATTAGGGGACGGGTGAGGGTCAGGCTTCAAGGAAGGGTTAGGATTAGGGTTCAGGCTAGGGTTAGGGTTAGGGGACGGGGACGGTTTAGGGTCCAGGTGAGGGTACGGCAACGCTTTAGGGCGAGCGTGCGTGTGAGGGCACGGGTTAGTGTTAGCGTACGGGTGAGGATTAGGGGACGGGTGAGGGTCAGGCTTCGGGGAAGGGTTAGGGTTAGGGTTCGGGCTAGGGTTAGGGTTAGGGGACGGGGACGGTTTAGGGTCCAGGTGAGAGTACGGCACCGCTTTAGGGGCAGCGTGCGTGTGAGGGCGCGGGTTAGTGTTAGCGTACGGTTTAGGATTAGGGGACGGGTGAGGGTCAGGGTTCGGGGAAGGGTTAGGGTTAGGGTTCGGGCTAGGGTTAGGGTTAGGGGACGGGGACGGTTTAGGGTCCAGGTGAGGGTACGGCAACGCTTTAGGGGGAGCATGCGTGTGAGGGCGCGGGTTAGTTTTAGCGTACGGGTTAGGATTAGGGGACGGGTGAGGGTCAGGCTTCGGGGAAGGGTTAGTGTTAGGGTTCGGGCTAGGGTTAGGGTTAGGGGACGGGGACGGTTTAGGGTCCAGGTGAGGGTACGGTAACGCTTTAGGGGCAGCGTGCGTGTGAGGGCGCGGGTTAGTGTTAGCGTACGGGTTAGGATTAGGGGACGGGTTAGGGTCAGGCTTCAGGGAAGGGTTAGGGTTAGGGTTCGGGCTAGGGTTAGGGTTAGGGGACGTGGACGGTTTAGGGTCCAGGTGAGGGTACGGCAACGCTTTAGGGGGAGCGTGCGTGTGAGGGCGCGGGTTAGTGTTAGCCTACGGGTTAGGATTAGGGGACGGGTGAGGGTCAGGCTTCGGGGAAGGGTTAGGGTTAGTGTTCGGGCTAGGGTTAGGGTTAGGGGACGGGGACGGTTTAGGGTCCAGGTGAGGGTACGGCAACGCTTTAGGGGGAGCGTGCGTGTGAGGGCGCGGGTTGTGTTAGCGTACGGGTTAGGATTAGGGGACGGGTGAGGGTCAGGCTTCGGGGAAGGGTTAGGGTTAGGGTTCGGACTATGGTTAGGGTTAGGGGACGGGGACAGTTTAGGGTTCAGGTGAGGATACGGCAACGCTTTAGGGGGAGCGCGCGAGTGAGGGCGCGGGTTAGTGTTAGCGTACGGGTTAGGATTAGGGGACGGGTGAGGGTCAGGCTTCGGGGAATGGTTAGGTATAGGGTTCTGGCTAGGGTTAAGGTTAGGGTACGGGGACGGTTTAGGGTCCAGGTGAGGGTACGGCAACGCTTTAGGGGGAGCGTGCGTGTGAGGGCACGGGTTAGTGTTAGCGTACGGGTGAGGATTAGGGGACGGGTGAGGGTCAGGCTTCGGGGAAGGGTTAGGGTTAGGGTTCGGGCTAATGTTAGGGTTAGGGGACGCGAACGGTTTAGGGTCCAGGTGAGGGTACGGCAACGCTTTAGGGGGAGCGTGCGTGTGAGGGCGCGGGTTAGTGCTAGCGTATGGGTTAGGATTAGGGGACGGGTGAGGGTCAGGCTTCGGGGAAGGGTTAGGGTTAGGGTTCGGGCTAGGGTTAGGGTTAGGGGACGGGGACGGTTTAGGGTCCAGGTGAGGGTACGGCAACGCTTTAGGGGGAGTGTGCGTGTGAGGGCGCGGGTTAGTGTTAGCGTACGGGTTAGGATTAGGGGACGGGTGAGGGTCAGGCTTCGGGGAAGGGTTAGGTTTAGGGTTCGGGCTAGGGTTAGGGTTAGGGGACGGGGACGGTTTAGGGTCCAGGTGAGGGTACGGCAACGCTTTAGGGGGAGCATGCGTGTGAGGGCGCGGGTTAGTTTTAGCGTACGGGTTAGGATTAGGGGACGGGTGAGGTTCATGCTTCGGGGAAGGGTTAGGGTTAGGGTTCGGGCTAGGGTTAGGGTTAGGGGACGGGGACGGTTTAGGGTCCAGGTGAGGGTGCGGTAACGCTTTAGGGGGAGCGTGCGTGTGAGGGGGCGGGTTAGTGTTAGCGTACGGGTTAGGATTAGGGGACGGGTGAGGGTCAGGCTTCGGGGAAGGGTTAGGGTTAGGGTTCGGGCTAGGGTTAAGGTTAGGGGACGGGGACGGTTTAGGGTCCAGGTGAGGGTACGGCAACGCTTTAGGGGGAGCGTGCGTGTGAGTGCGCGGTTTAGTGTTAGCGTACGGGTAAGGATTAGGGGACGGGTGAGGGTCAGGCTTCGGGGAAGGGTTAGGGTTAGGGTTCGGGCTAGGGTTAGGGTTAGGGGACGGGGACGGTTTAGGGTCCAGGTGAGGGTACGGCAACGCTTTAGTGGGAGCGTGCGAGTGAGGACGCGGGTTAGTGTTAGCGTACGGGTTAGGATTAGGGGACGGGTGAGGGTCAGGCTTCGGGGAAGGGTTAGGGTTAGGGTTCGGGCTAGGGTTAGGGTTAGGGGACGGGGACGGTTTAGGGTCCAGGTGAGGGTACGGCAACGCTTTAGGGGGAGCGTGCGTGTGAGGGCGCGGGTTAGTGTTAGCGTACGGGTTAGGATTAGGGGACGGGTGAGGGTCAGGCTTCGGGGAAGGGTTAGGATTAGTGTTCGGGCTAGGGTTAGGGTTAGGGGACGGGGACGGTTTAGGGTCCAGGTGAGTGTACGGCAACGCTTTAGGGGGAGCGTGCGTGTGAGGGCGCGGGTTGTGTTAGCGTACGGGTTAGGATTAGGGGACGGGTGAGGGTCAGGCTTCGGGGAAGGGTTAGGGTTAGGGTTCGGGCTATGGTTAGGGTTAGGGGACGGGGACGGTTTAGGGTTCAGGTGAGGGTACGGCAACGTTTTAGGGGGAGCGCGCGAGTGAGGGCGCGGGTTAGTGTTAGCGTACGGGTTAGGATTAGGGGACGGGTGAGGGTCAGGCTTCGGGGAAGGGTTAGGGTTAGGGTTCGGGCTAGGGTTAGGGTTAGGGTACGGGGACGGTTTATGGTCCAGGTGAGGGTACGGCAACGCTTTAGGGGGAGCGTGCGTGTGAGGGCACGGGTTAGTGTTAGCGTACGGGTGAGGATTAGGGGACGGGTGAGGGTCAGGCTTCGGGGAAGGGTTCGGGTTAGGGTTCGGGCTAATGTTAGGGTTAGGGGACGCGAACGGTTTAGGGTCCAGGTGAGGGTACGGCAACACTTTAGGGGGAGCGTGCGTGTGAGGGCGCGGGTTAGTGTTAGCGTACGGGTTAGGATTAGGGGACGGGTGAGGGTCAGGCTTCGGGGAAGGGTTAGGGTTAGGGTTCGGGCTAGGGTTAGGGTTAGGGGACGGGGACGGTTTAGGGTCCAGGTGAGGGTACGGCAACGCTTTAGGGGGAGTGTGCGTGTGAGGGCGCGGGTTAGTGTTAGCGTACGGGTTAGGATTAGGGGACGGGTGAGGGTCAGGCTTCGGGGAAGGGTTAGGTTTAGGGTTCGGGCTAGGGTTAGGGTTAGGGGACGGGGACGGTTTAGGGTCCAGGTGAGGGTACGGCAACGCTTTAGGGGGAGCATGAGTGTGAGCGCGCGGGTTAGTTTTAGCGTACGGTTTAGGATTAGGGGACGGGTGAGGGTCATGCTTCGGGGAAGGGTTAGGGTTAGGGTTCGGGCTAGGGTTAGGGTTAGGGGACGGGGACGGTTTAGGGTCCAGGTGAGGATGCGGTAACGCTTTAGGGGGAGCGTGCGTGTGAGGGGGCGGGTTAGTGTTAGCGTACGGGTTAGGATTAGGGGACGGGTGAGGGTCAGGCTTCGGGGAAGGGTTAGGGTTAGGGTTCGGGCTAGGGTTAGGGTTAGGGGACGGGGACGGTTTAGGGTCCAGGTGAGGGTACGGCAACGCTTTAGGGGGAGCGTGCGTGTGAGGGCGCGGTTTAGTGTTAGCGTACGGGTAAGGATTAGGGAACGGGTGAGGGTCAGGCTTCGGGGAAGGGTTAGGGTTAGGGTTCGGGCTAGGGTTAGGGTTAGGGGACGGGGACGGTTTAGGGTCCAGGTGAGGGTACGGCAACGCTTTAGTGGGAGCGTGCGAGTGAGGACGCGGGTTAGTGTTAGCGTACGGGTTAGGATTAGGGGACGGGTGAGGGTCAGGCTTCGGGGAAGGGTTAGGTTTAGGGTTCTGGCTAGGGTTAGGGTTAGGGGACGGGGACGGTTTAGGGTCCAGGTGAGGGTACGGCAACGCTTTAGGGGGAGCATGCGTGTGAGGGCGCGGGTTAGTTTTAGCGTACGGGTTAGGATTAGGGGACGGGTGAGGGTCAGGCTTCGGGGAAGGGTTAGGGTTAGGGTTCGGGCTAGGGTTAGGGTTAGGGGACGGGGACGGTTTAGGGTCCAGGTGAGTGTACGGCAACGCTTTAGGGGGAGCGTGCGTGTGAGGGCGCGGGTTGTGTTAGCGTACGGGTTAGGATTAGGGGACGGGTGAGGGTCAGGCTTCGGGGAAGGGTTAGGGTTAGGGTTCGGGCTATGGTTAGGGTTAGGGGACGGGGACGGTTTAGGGTTCAGGTGAGGGTACGGCAACGTTTTAGGGGGAGCGCGCGAGTGAGGGCGCGGGTTAGTGTTAGCGTACGGGTTAGGATTAGGGGACGGGTGAGGGTCAGGCTTCGGGGAAGGGTTAGGGTTAGGGTTCGGGCTAGGGTTAGGGTTAGGGTACGGGGACGGTTTATGGTCCAGGTGAGGGTACGGCAACGCTTTAGGGGGAGCGTGCGTGTGAGGGCACGGGTTAGTGTTAGCGTACGGGTGAGGATTAGGGGACGGGTGAGGGTCAGGCTTCGGGGAAGGGTTCGGGTTAGGGTTCGGGCTAATGTTAGGGTTAGGGGACGCGAACGGTTTAGGGTCCAGGTGAGGGTACGGCAACACTTTAGGGGGAGCGTGCGTGTGAGGGCGCGGGTTAGTGTTAGCGTACGGGTTAGGATTAGGGGACGGGTGAGGGTCAGGCTTCGGGGAAGGGTTAGGGTTAGGGTTCGGGCTAGGGTTAGGGTTAGGGGACGGGGACGGTTTAGGGTCCAGGTGAGGGTACGGCAACGCTTTAGGGGGAGTGTGCGTGTGAGGGCGCGGGTTAGTGTTAGCGTACGGGTTAGGATTAGGGGACGGGTGAGGGTCAGGCTTCGGGGAAGGGTTAGGTTTAGGGTTCGGGCTAGGGTTAGGGTTAGGGGACGGGGACGGTTTAGGGTCCAGGTGAGGGTACGGCAACGCTTTAGGGGGAGCATGAGTGTGAGCGCGCGGGTTAGTTTTAGCGTACGGTTTAGGATTAGGGGACGGGTGAGGGTCATGCTTCGGGGAAGGGTTAGGGTTAGGGTTCGGGCTAGGGTTAGGGTTAGGGGACGGGGACGGTTTAGGGTCCAGGTGAGGATGCGGTAACGCTTTAGGGGGAGCGTGCGTGTGAGGGGGCGGGTTAGTGTTAGCGTACGGGTTAGGATTAGGGGACGGGTGAGGGTCAGGCTTCGGGGAAGGGTTAGGGTTAGGGTTCGGGCTAGGGTTAGGGTTAGGGGACGGGGACGGTTTAGGGTCCAGGTGAGGGTACGGCAACGATTTAGGGGGAGCGTGCGTGTGAGGGCGCGGTTTAGTGTTAGCGTACGGGTAAGGATTAGGGAACGGGTGAGGGTCAGGCTTCGGGGAAGGGTTAGGGTTAGGGTTCGGGCTAGGGTTAGGGTTAGGGGACGGGGACGGTTTAGGGTCCAGGTGAGGGTACGGCAACGCTTTAGTGGGAGCGTGCGAGTGAGGACGCGGGTTAGTGTTAGCGTACGGGTTAGGATTAGGGGACGGGTGAGGGTCAGGCTTCGGGGAAGGGTTAGGTTTAGGGTTCTGGCTAGGGTTAGGGTTAGGGGACGGGGACGGTTTAGGGTCCAGGTGAGGGTACGGCAACGCTTTAGGGGGAGCATGCGTGTGAGGGCGCGGGTTAGTTTTAGCGTACGGGTTAGGATTAGGGGACGGGTGAGGGTCAGGCTTCGGGGAAGGGTTAGGGTTAGGGTTCGGGCTAGGGTTAGGGTTAGGGGACGGGGACGGTTTAGGGTCCAGGTGAGGGTACGGTAACGCTTTAGGGGGAGCGTGCGTGTGAGGGCGCGGGTTAGTGTTAGCGTACGGGTTAGGATTAGGGGACGGGTGAGGGTCAGGCTTCGGGGAAGGGTTAGGGTTAGGGTTCGGGCTAGGGTTAGGGTTAGGGGACGGGGACGGTTTAGGGTCCAGGTGAGGGTACGGCAACGCTTTAGGGGGAGCGTGCGTGTGAGGGCGCGGGTTGTGTTAGCGTACGGGTTAGGATTAGGGGACGGGTGAGGGTCAGGCTTCGGGGAAGGGTTATGGTTAGGGTTCGGGCTATGGTTAGGGTTAGGGGACGGGGACGGTTTAGGGTTCAGGTGAGGGTACGGCAACGCTTTAGGGGGAGCGCGCGAGTGAGGGCGCGGGTTAGTGTTAGCGTACGGGTTAGGATTAGGGGACGGGTGAGGGTCAGGCTTCGGGGAAGGGTTAGGTATAGGGTTCTGGCTAGGGTTAGGGTTAGGGTACGGGGACGGTTTAGGGTCCAGGTGAGGGTACGGCAACGCTTTAGGGGGAGCGTGCGTGTGAGGGCACGGGTTAGTGGTAGCGTACGGGTGAGTATTAGGGGACGGGTGAGGGTCAGGCTTCGGGGAAGGGTTAGGGTTAGGGTTCGGGCTAGGGTTAGGGTTAGGGGACGGGGACGGTTTAGGGTCCAGGTGAGGGTACGGCAACGCTTTAGGGGGAGCGTGCGTGTGAGGGCGCGGGTTAGTGTTAGCGTACGGGTTAGGATTAGGGGACGGGTGAGGGTCAGGCTTCGGGGAAGGGTTAGGGTTAGGGTTCGGGCTAGGGTTAGGGTTAGGGGACGGGGACGGTTTAGGGTCCAGGTGAGGGTACGGCAACGCTTTAGGGGGAGCGTGCGTGTGAGGGCAAGGGTTAGTGTTAGCGTACGGGTTAGGATTAGGGGACGGGTGAGGGTCAGGCTTCGGGGAAGGGTTAGGGTTAGGGTTCGGGCTAGGGTTAGGGCTAGGGGATGGGGACGGTTTAGGGTCCAGGTGAGGGTACGGCAACGCTTTAGGGGGAGCGTGCGTGTGAGGGCGCGGGTTAGTGTTAGTGTACGGGTTAGGATTAGGGGACGGGTGAGGGTCAGGCTTCGGGGAAGGGTTAGGTTTAGGGTTCGGGCTAGGGTTAGGGTTAGGGGACGGGGACGGTTTAGGTTCCAGGTGAGGGTACGGCAACGCTTTAGGGGGAGCGTGCGTGTGAGGGCGCGGGTTAGTGTTAGCGTACGGGTTAGGATTAGGGGACGGGTGAGGGTCAGGCTTCGGGAAAGGGTTAGGGTTAGGGTTCGGGCTAGGGTAAGTGTTAGGGGACGGGGATGGTTTAGGGTCCAGGTGAGGGTACGGCAACGCTTTAGGGGGAGCGTGCGTGTGAGGGCACGGGTTAGTGTTAGCGTACGGGTTAGGATTAGGGGACGGGTGAGGGTCAGGCTTCGGGGAAGTGTTAGTGTTAGGGTTCAGGCTAGGGTTAGGGTTAGGGGACGGGGACGGTTTAGGGTCCAGGTGAGGGTACGGCAACGCTTTAGGGGGAGCGTGTGTGTGAGGGCGCTGGTTAGTGTTAGCGTACTGGTTAGGATTAGGGGACGGGTGAGGGTCAGGCTTCGGGGAAAGGTTAGGGTTAGGGTTCGGGCTAGGGTTAGGGTGAGGGGACGGGGACGGTTTAGGGTCCAGGTGAGGGTACGGCAACGCTTTAAGGGCAGCGTGCGTGTGAGGGCGCGGGTTAGTGTTAGCGTACGGGTTAGGATTAGGGGACGGGTGAGGGTCAGGCTTCGGGGAAGGGTTAGAGTTAGGGTTCGGGCTAGGGTTAGGGTTAGGGGACGGGGATGGTTTAGGGTCCAGGTGAGGGAACGGCAACGCTTTAGGGGGAGCGTGCGTGTGAGGGCGCGGGTTAGTGTTAGCGTACGGATTAGGATTAGGGGACGGGTGAGGGTCAGGCTTCGGGGAAGGGTTAGGGTTAGATTTCGGGCTAGGGTTAGGGTTAGGGGACGGGGACGGTTTAGGGTCCAGGTGAGGGTACGGCAACGCTTTAGGGGGAGCGAACGAGTGAGGGCGCGGGTTAGTGTTAGCGTACGGTTTAGGATTAGGGGACGGGTGAGGGTCAGGCTTCGGGGAAGGGTTAGGTTTAGGGTTCTGGCTAGGGTTAGGGTTAGGGTACGGGGACGCTTTAGGGTCCAGGTGAGGGTACGGCAACGCTTTAGGGGGAGCGTGCGTGTGAGGGCGCGGTTTAGTGTTAGCGTACGGGTTAGGATTAGGGGACAGGTGAGGGTCAGGCTTCGGGGAAGGGTTAGGGTTAGGGTTCGGGCTAGGGTTAGGGGACGGGGACGGGGACGGTTCAGGGTCCAGATGAGGGTACGGCAACGCTTTAGGGGGAGCGTGCGTGTGAGGGCGCGGGTTAGTGTTAGCGTACGGGTTAGGATTAGGGGACGGTTGAGGGTCAGGCTTCGGGGAAGTGTTAGTGTTAGGGTTCAGGCTAGGGTTAGGGTTAGGGGTCGGGGACGGTTTAGGATCCAGGTGAGGGTACGGCAACGCTTTAGGGGGAGCGTGCGTGTGAGGGCGCGGGTTAGTGTTAGCGTACGGGTTAGGATTAGGGGACGGGTGAGGGTCAGGCTTCAGGGAAGGGTTAGGGTTAGGGTTCGGGCTAGGGTTAGGGTTAGGGGACGGGGACGGTTTAGGGTCCAGGTGAGGGTACGGCAACGCTTTAGGGGGAGCGTGCGTGTGAGGGCGCAGGTTAGTGTTAGCGTACGGGTTAGGATTAGGGGACGGGTGAGGGTCAGGCTTCGGGGAAGGGTTAGGGTTAGGGTTCGGGCTAGGGTAAGTGTTAGGGGACGGGGACGGTTTAGGGTCCAGGTGAGGGTACGGCAACGCTTTAGGGGGAGCGTGCGTGTGAGGGCACGGGTTAGTGTTAGCGTACGGGTTAAGATTAGGGGACGGGTGAGAGTCAGGCTTCGGGGAAGTGTTAGTGTTAGGGTTCAGGCTAGGGTTAGGGTTAGGGGACGGGGAAGGTTTAGGGTCCAGGTGAGGGTACGGCAACGCTTTAGGGGGAGCGTGCGTGTGAGGGCAAGGGTTAGTGTTAGCGTACGGGTTAGGATTAGGGGACGGGTGAGGGTCAGGCTTCAGGGAAGGGTTAGGGTTAGGGTTCGGGCTAGGGTTAGGGTTAGGGGATGGGGACGGTTTAGGGTCCAGGTGAGGGTACGGGAACGCTTTAGGGGGAGCGTGCGTGTGAGGGCGCGGGTTAGTGTTAGCGTACGGGTTAGGATTAGGGGACGGGTGAGGGTCAGGCTTCAAGGAAGGGTTAGGATTAGGGTTTAGGCTAGGGTTAGGGTTAGGGTACGAGGACGGTTTAAGGTCCAGGTGAGGGTACGGCAACGCTTTAGGGCGAGCGTGCGTGTGAGGGCACGGGTTAGTGTTAGCGTACGGGTGAGGATTAGGGGACGGGTGAGGGTCAGGCTTCGGGGAAGGGTTAGGGTTAGGGTTCGGGCTAGGGTTAGGGTTAGGGGACGGGGACGGTTTAGGGTCCAGGTGAGGGTACGGCAACGCTTTAGGGGGAGCGTGCGTGTGAGGGCGCGGGTTAGTGTTAGCGTACGGGTTAGGATTAGGGGACGGGTGAGGGTCAGGCTTCAGAGTAGGTGTAGGGTTAGGGTTCGGGCTAGGGTTAGGGTTAGAGGACGGGGACGGTTTAGGGTCCAGGTGAGGGTACGGCAACGCTTTAGGGGGAGCGTGCGTGTGAGGGCGCGGATTAGTGTTAGCGTACGGGTTAGGATTAGGGGACGGGTGAGGGTCAGGCTTCGGGGAAGGGTTAGGGTTAGGGTTCGGTCTAGGGTTAGGGTTAGGGGACGGGGACGGTTTAGGGTCCAGGTGAGGGTACGGCAACGCTTTAGGGGGAGCATGCGTGTGAGGGCGCGGGTTAGTGTTAGCGTACGTGTTAGGATTAGGGGACGGGTTAGGGTCAGGCTTCGGGGAAGGGTTAGGGTTAGGGTTCGGGCTAGCGTTAGGGTTAGGGGACGGGGACGGTTTAGGGTCCAGGTGAGGGTACGGCAACGCTTTAGGGGGAGCGTGCGTGTGAGGGCGTGGGTTAGTGTTAGCGTACGGGTTAGGATTAGGGGACGGGTGAGGGTCAGGCTTCGGGGAAGGGTTAGGATTAGGGTTCGGGCTAGGGTTAGGGTTAGGGGACGGGTACGGTTTAGGTTCCAGGTGAGGGTACGGCAACGCTTTAGGGGGAGCGTGCGTGTGAGGGCGCGGGTTAGTGTTAGCGTACGGGTTAGGATTAGGGGACGGGTGAGGGTCAGGCTTTGGGGAAGGGTTAGGGTTAGGGTTCGGGCTAGGGTTAGGGTTAGGGGACGGGGACGGTTTAGGGTCCAGGTGAGGGTACGGCAACGCTTTAGGGGGAGCGTGCGTGTGAGGGCGCGGGTTGTGTTAGCGTACGGGTTAGGATTAGGGGACGGGTGAGGGTCAGGCTTCGGGGAAGGGTTATGGTTAGGGTTCGGGCTATGGTTAGGGTTAGGGGACGGGGACGGTTTAGGGTTCAGGTGAGGGTACGGCAACGCTTTAGGGGGAGCGCGCGAGTGAGGGCGCGGGTTAGTGTTAGCGTACGGGTTAGGATTAGGGGACGGGTGAGGGTCAGGCTTCGGGGAAGGGTTAGGTATAGGGTTCTGGCTAGGGTTAGGGTTAGGGTACGGGGACGGTTTAGGGTCCAGGTGAGGGTACGGCAACGCTTTAGGGGGAGCGTGCGTGTGAGGGCACGGGTTAGTGGTAGCGTACGGGTGAGTATTAGGGGACGGGTGAGGGTCAGGCTTCGGGGAAGGGTTAGGGTTAGGGTTCGGGCTAGGGTTAGGGTTAGGGGACGGGGACGGTTTAGGGTCCAGGTGAGGGTACGGCAACGCTTTAGGGGGAGCGTGCGTGTGAGGGCGCGGGTTAGTGTTAGCGTACGGGTTAGGATTAGGGGACGGGTGAGGGTCAGGCTTCGGGGAAGGGTTAGGGTTAGGGTTCGGGCTAGGGTTAGGGTTAGGGGACGGGGACGGTTTAGGGTCCAGGTGAGGGTACGGCAACGCTTTAGGGGGAGCGTGCGTGTGAGGGCAAGGGTTAGTGTTAGCGTACGGGTTAGGATTAGGGGACGGGTGAGGGTCAGGCTTCGGGGAAGGGTTAGGGTTAGGGTTCGGGCTAGGGTTAGGGCTAGGGGATGGGGACGGTTTAGGGTCCAGGTGAGGGTACGGCAACGCTTTAGGGGGAGCGTGCGTGTGAGGGCGCGGGTTAGTGTTAGTGTACGGGTTAGGATTAGGGGACGGGTGAGGGTCAGGCTTCGGGGAAGGGTTAGGTTTAGGGTTCGGGCTAGGGTTAGGGTTAGGGGACGGGGACGGTTTAGGTTCCAGGTGAGGGTACGGCAACGCTTTAGGGGGAGCGTGCGTGTGAGGGCGCGGGTTAGTGTTAGCGTACGGGTTAGGATTAGGGGACGGGTGAGGGTCAGGCTTCGGGAAAGGGTTAGGGTTAGGGTTCGTGCTAGGGTAAGTGTTAGGGGACGGGGATGGTTTAGGGTCCAGGTGAGGGTACGGCAACGCTTTAGGGGGAGCGTGCGTGTGAGGGCACGGGTTAGTGTTAGCGTACGGGTTAGGATTAGGGGACGGGTGAGGGTCAGGCTTCGGGGAAGTGTTAGTGTTAGGGTTCAGGCTAGGGTTAGGGTTAGGGGACGGGGACGGTTTAGGGTCCAGGTGAGGGTACGGCAACGCTTTAGGGGGAGCGTGTGTGTGAGGGCGCTGGTTAGTGTTAGCGTACTGGTTAGGATTAGGGGACGGGTGAGGGTCAGGCTTCGGGGAAAGGTTAGGGTTAGGGTTCGGGCTAGGGTTAGGGTGAGGGGACGGGGACGGTTTAGGGTCCAGGTGAGGGTACGGCAACGCTTTAAGGGCAGCGTGCGTGTGAGGGCGCGGGTTAGTGTTAGCGTACGGGTTAGGATTAGGGGACGGGTGAGGGTCAGGCTTCGGGGAAGGGTTAGAGTTAGGGTTCGGGCTAGGGTTAGGGTTAGGGGACGGGGATGGTTTAGGGTCCAGGTGAGGGAACGGCAACGCTTTAGGGGGAGCGTGCGTGTGAGGGCGCGGGTTAGTGTTAGCGTACGGATTAGGATTAGGGGACGGGTGAGGGTCAGGCTTCGGGGAAGGGTTAGGGTTAGAGTTCGGGCTAGGGTTAGGGTTAGGGGACGGGGACGGTTTAGGGTCCAGGTGAGGGTACGGCAACGCTTTAGGGGGAGCGAACGAGTGAGGGCGCGGGTTAGTGTTAGCGTACGGTTTAGGATTAGGGGACGGGTGAGGGTCAGGCTTCGGGGAAGGGTTAGGTTTAGGGTTCTGGCTAGGGTTAGGGTTAGGGTACGGGGACGCTTTAGGGTCCAGGTGAGGGTACGGCAACGCTTTAGGGGGAGCGTGCGTGTGAGGGCGCGGTTTAGTGTTAGCGTACGGGTTAGGATTAGGGGACAGGTGAGGGTCAGGCTTCGGGGAAGGGTTAGGGTTAGGGTTCGGGCTAGGGTTAGGGGACGGGGACGGGGACGGTTCAGGGTCCAGATGAGGGTACGGCAACGCTTTAGGGGGAGCGTGCGTGTGAGGGCGCGGGTTAGTGTTAGCGTACGGGTTAGGATTAGGGGACGGTTGAGGGTCAGGCTTCGGGGAAGTGTTAGTGTTAGGGTTCAGGCTAGGGTTAGGGTTAGGGGACGGGGACGGTTTAGGATCCAGGTGAGGGTACGGCAACGCTTTAGGGGGAGCGTGCGTGTGAGGGCGCGGGTTAGTGTTAGCGTACGGGTTAGGATTAGGGGACGGGTGAGGGTCAGGCTTCAGGGAAGGGTTAGGGTTAGGGTTCGGGCTAGGGTTAGGGTTAGGGGACGGGGACGGTTTAGGGTCCAGGTGAGGGTACGGCAACGCTTTAGGGGGAGCGTGCGTGTGAGGGCGCAGGTTAGTGTTAGCGTACGGGTTAGGATTAGGGGACGGGTGAGGGTCAGGCTTCGGGGAAGGGTTAGGGTTAGGGTTCGGGCTAGGGTAAGTGTTAGGGGACGGGGACGGTTTAGGGTCCAGGTGAGGGTACGGCAACGCTTTAGGGGGAGCGTGCGTGTGAGGGCGCGGGTTAGTGTTAGCGTACGGGTTAAGATTAGGGGACGGGTGAGAGTCAGGCTTCGGGGAAGTGTTAGTGTTAGGGTTCAGGCTAGGGTTAGGGTTAGGGGACGGGGAAGGTTTAGGGTCCAGGTGAGGGTACGGCAACGCTTTAGGGGGAGCGTGCGTGTGAGGGCAAGGGTTAGTGTTAGCGTACGGGTTAGGATTAGGGGACGGGTGAGGGTCAGGCTTCAGGGAAGGGTTAGGGTTAGGGTTCGGGCTAGGGTTAGGGTTAGGGGATGGGGACGGTTTAGGGTCCAGGTGAGGGTACGGGAACGCTTTAGGGGGAGCGTGCGTGTGAGGGCGCGGGTTAGTGTTAGCGTACGGGTTAGGATTAGGGGACGGGTGAGGGTCAGGCTTCAAGGAAGGGTTAGGATTAGGGTTTAGGCTAGGGTTAGGGTTAGGGTACGAGGACGGTTTAGGGTCCAGGTGAGGGTACGGCAACGCTTTAGGGCGAGCGTGCGTGTGAGGGCACGGGTTAGTGTTAGCGTACGGGTGAGGATTAGGGGACGGGTGAGGGTCAGGCTTCGGGGAAGGGTTAGGGTTAGGGTTCGGGCTAGGGTTAGGGTTAGGGGACGGGGACGGTTTAGGGTCCAGGTGAGGGTACGGCAACGCTTTAGGGGGAGCGTGCGTGTGAGGGCGCGGGTTAGTGTTAGCGTACGGGTTAGGATTAGGGGACGGGTGAGGGTCAGGCTTCAGAGTAGGTGTAGGGTTAGGGTTCGGGCTAGGGTTAGGGTTAGAGGACGGGGACGGTTTAGGGTCCAGGTGAGGGTACGGCAACGCTTTAGGGGGAGCGTGCGTGTGAGGGCGCGGATTAGTGTTAGCGTACGGGTTAGGATTAGGGGACGGGTGAGGGTCAGGCTTCGGGGAAGGGTTAGGGTTAGGGTTCGGTCTAGGGTTAGGGTTAGGGGACGGGGACGGTTTAGGGTCCAGGTGAGGGTACGGCAACGCTTTAGGGGGAGCATGCGTGTGAGGGCGCGGGTTAGTGTTAGCGTACGTGTTAGGATTAGGGGACGGGTTAGGGTCAGGCTTCGGGGAAGGGTTAGGGTTAGGGTTCGGGCTAGCGTTAGGGTTAGGGGACGGGGACGGTTTAGGGTCCAGGTGAGGGTACGGCAACGCTTTAGGGGGAGCGTGCGTGTGAGGGCGTGGGTTAGTGTTAGCGTACGGGTTAGGATTAGGGGACGGGTGAGGGTCAGGCTTCGGGGAAGGGTTAGGTTTAGGGTTCGGGCTAGGGTTAGGGTTAGGGGACGGGTACGGTTTAGGTTCCAGGTGAGGGTACGGCAACGCTTTAGGGGGAGCGTGCGTGTGAGGGCGCGGGTTAGTGTTAGCGTACGGGTTAGGATTAGGGGACGGGTGAGGGTCAGGCTTCGGGAAAGGGTTAGGGTTAGGGTTCGGGCTAGGGTAAGTGTTAGGGGACGGGGATGGTTTAGGGTCCAGGTGAGGGTACGGCAACGCTTTAGGGGGAGCGTGCGTGTGAGGGCACGGGTTAGTGTTAGCGTACGGGTTAGGATTAGGGGACGGGTGAGGGTCAGGCTTCGGGGAAGTGTTAGTGTTAGGGTTCAGGCTAGGGTTAGGGTTAGGGGACGGGGACGGTTTAGGGTCCAGGTGAGGGTACGGCAACGCTTTAGGGGGAGCGTGTGTGTGAGGGCGCGGGTTAGTGTTAGCGTACTGGTTAGGATTAGGGGACGGGTGAGGGTCAGGCTTCGGGGAAAGGTTAGGGTTAGGGTTCGGGCTAGGGTTAGGGTGAGGGGACAGGGACGGTTTAGGGTCCAGGTGAGGGTACGGCAACGCTTTAAGGGCAGCGTGCGTGTGAGGGCGCGGGTTAGTGTTAGCGTACGGGTTAGGATTAGGGGACGGGTGAGGGTCAGGCTTCGGGGAAGGGTTAGAGTTAGGGTTCGGGCTAGGGTTAGGGTTAGGGGACGGGGACGGTTTAGGGTCCAGGTGAGGGAACGGCAACGCTTTAGGGGGAGCGTGCGTGTGAGGGCGCGGGTTAGTGTTAGCGTACGGATTAGGATTAGGGGACGGGTGAGGGTCAGGCTTCGGGGAAGGGTTAGGGTTAGAGTTCGGGCTAGGGTTAGGGTTAGGGGACGGGGACGGTTTAGGGTCCAGGTGAGGGTACGGCAACACTTTAGGGGGAGCGAACGAGTGAGGGCGCGGGTTAGTGTTAGCGTACGGTTTAGGATTAGGGGACGGGTGAGGGTCAGGCTTCGGGGAAGGGTTAGGTTTAGGGTTCTGGCTAGGGTTAGGGTTAGGGTACGGGGACGCTTTAGGGTCCAGGTGAGGGTACGGCAACGCTTTAGGGGGAGCGTGCGTGTGAGGGCGCGGTTTAGTGTTAGCGTACGGGTTAGGATTAGGGGACAGGTGAGGGTCAGGCTTCGGGGAAGGGTTAGGGTTAGGGTTCGGGCTAGGGTTAGGGGACGGGGACGGGGACGGTTCAGGGTCCAGATGAGGGTACGGCAACGCTTTAGGGGGAGCGTGCGTGTGAGGGCGCGGGTTAGTGTTAGCGTACGGGTTAGGATTAGGGGACGGTTGAGGGTCAGGCTTCGGGGAACTGTTAGTGTTAGGGTTCAGGCTAGGGTTAGGGTTAGGGGACGGGGACGGTTTAGGATCCAGGTGAGGGTACGGCAACGCTTTAGGGGGAGCGTGCGTGTGAGGGCGCGGGTTAGTGTTAGCGTACGGGTTAGGATTAGGGGACGGGTGAGGGTCAGGCTTCAGGGAAGGGTTAGGGTTAGGGTTCGGGCTAGGGTTAGTGTTAGGGGACGGGGACGGTTTAGGGTCCAGGTGAGGGTACGGCAACGCTTTAGGGGGAGCGTGCGTGTGAGGGCGCAGGTTAGTGTTAGCGTACGGGTTAGGATTAGGGGACGGGTGAGGGTCAGGCTTCGGGGAAGGGTTAGGGTTAGGGTTCGGGCTAGGGTAAGTTTAGGGGACGGGGACGGTTTAGGGTCCAGGTGAGGGTACGGCAACGCTTTAGGGGGAGCTTGCGTGTGAGGGCACGGGTTAGTGTTAGCGTACGGGTTAAGATTAGGGGACGGGTGAGGGTCAGGCTTCGGGGAAGTGTTAGTGTTAGGGTTCAGGCTAGGGTTAGGGTTAGGGGACGGGGAAGGTTTAGGGTCCAGGTGAGGGTACGGCAACGCTTTAGGGGGAGCGTGCGTGTGAGGGCAAGGGTTAGTGTTAGCGTACGGGTTAGGATTAGGGGACGGGTGAGGGTCAGGCTTCAGGGAAGGGTTAGGGTTAGGGTTCGGGCTAGGGTTAGGGTTAGGGGACGGGGACGGTTTAGGGTCCAGGTGAGGGTACGGGAACGCTTTAGGGGGAGCGTGCGTGTGAGGGCGCGGGTTAGTGTTAGCGTACGGGTTAGGATTAGGGGACGGGTGAGGGTCAGGCTTCAAGGAAGGGTTAGGATTAGGGTTCAGGCTAGGGTTAGGGTTAGGGTACGGGGACGGTTTAGGGTCCAGGTGAGGGTACGGCAACGCTTTAGGGCGAGCGTGCGTGTGAGGGCAAGGGTTAGTGTTAGCGTACGGGTGAGGATTAGGGGACGGGTGAGGGTCAGGCTTCGGGGAAGGGTTAGGGTTAGGGTTCGGGCTAGGGTTAGGGTTAGGGGACGGGGACGGTTTAGGGTCCAGGTGAGGGTACGGCAACGCTTTAGGGGGAGCGTGCGTGTGAGGGCGTGGGTTAGTGTTAGCGTACGGGTTAGGATTAGGGGACGGGTGAGGGTCAGGCTTCAGAGTAGGTGTAGGGTTAGGGTTCGGGCTAGGGTTAGGGTTAGAGGACGGGGACGGTTTAGGGTCCAGGTGAGGGTACGGCAACGCTTTAGGGGGAGCGTGCGTGTGAGGGCGCCGATTAGTGTTAGCGTACGGGTTAGGATTAGGGGACGGGTGAGGGTCAGGCTTCAGGGAAGGGTTAGGGTTAGGGTTCGGGCTAGGGTTAGGGTTAGGGGACGGGGACGGTTTAGGGTCCAGGTGAGGGTACGGCAACGCTTTAGGGGGAGCGTGCGTGTGAGGGGGCGGGTTAGTGTTAGCGTACGGGTTAGGATTAGGGGACGGGTGAGGGTCAGGCTTCAGAGTAGGTGTAGGGTTAGGGTTCGGGCTAGGGTTAGGGTTAGAGGACGGGGAAGGTTTAGGGTCCAGGTGAGGGTACGGCAACGCTTTAGGGGGAGCGTGCGTGTGAGGGCGCGGATTAGTGTTAGCGTACGGGTTAGGATTAGGGGACGGGTGAGGGTCAGGCTTCAGGGAAGGGTTAGGGTTAGGGTTCGGGCTAGGGTTAGGGTTAGGGGACGGGGACGGTTTAGGGTCCAGGTGAGGGTACGGCAACGCTTTAGGGGGAGCGTGTGTGTGAGGGCGCGGGTTAGTGTTAGCGTACGGGTTAGGATTAGGGGACGGGTGAGGGTCAGGCTTCAGAGTAGGTGTAGGGTTAGGGTTCGGGCTATGGTTAGGGTTAGAGGACGGGGACGGTTTAGGGTCCAGGTGAGGGTACGGCAACGCTTTAGGGGGAGCGTGCGTGTGAGGGCGCGGATTAGTGTTAGCGTACGGGTTAGGATTAGGGGACGGGTGAGGGTCAGGCTTCGGGGAAGGGTTAGGGTTAGGGTTCGGTCTAGGGTTAGGGTTAGGGGACGGGGACGGTTTAGGGTCCAGGTGAGGGTACGGCAACGCTTTAGGGGGAGCGTGCGTGTGAGGGCGTGGGTTAGTGTTAGCGTACGGGTTAGGATTAGGGGACGGGTGAGGGTCAGGCTTCAGAGTAGGTGTAGGGTTAGGGTTCGGGCTAGGGTTAGGGTTAGAGGACGGGGACGGTTTAGGGTCCAGGTGAGGGTACGGCAACGCTTTAGGGGGAGCGTGCGTGTGAGGGCGCCGATTAGTGTTAGCGTACGGGTTAGGATTAGGGGACGGGTGAGGGTCAGGCTTCAGGGAAGGGTTAGGGTTAGGGTTCGGTCTAGGGTTAGGGTTAGGGGACGGGGACGGTTTAGGGTCCAGGTGAGGGTACGGCAACGCTTTAGGGGGAGCGTGCGTGTGAGGGGGCGGGTTAGTGTTAGCGTACGGGTTAGGATTAGGGGACGGGTGAGGGTCAGGCTTCAGAGTAGGTGTAGGGTTAGGGTTCGGGCTAGGGTTAGGGTTAGAGGACGGGGAAGGTTTAGGGTCCAGGTGAGGGTACGGCAACGCTTTAGGGGGAGCGTGCGTGTGAGGGCGCGGATTAGTGTTAGCGTACGGGTTAGGATTAGGGGACGGGTGAGGGTCAGGCTTCAGGGAAGGGTTAGGGTTAGGGTTCGGGCTAGGGTTAGGGTTAGGGGACGGGGACGGTTTAGGGTCCAGGTGAGGGTACGGCAACGCTTTAGGGGGAGCGTGTGTGTGAGGGCGCGGGTTAGTGTTAGCGTACGGGTTAGGATTAGGGGACGGGTGAGGGTCAGGCTTCGGGGAAGGGTTAGCGTTAGGGTTCGGGCTAGGGTTAGGGTTAGGGGACGGGGACGGTTTAGGGTCCAGGTGAGGGTACGGCAACGCTTTAGGGGGAGCATGCGTGTGAGGGCGCGGGTTAGTGTTAGCGTACGGGTTAGGATTAGGGGACGGGTTAGGGTCAGGCTTCGGGGAAGGGTTAGGGTTAGGGTTCGGGCTAGGGTTAGGGTTAGGGGACGGGGACGGTTTAGGGTCCAGGTGAGGGTACGGCAACGCTTTAGGGGGATCGTGCGTGTGAGGGCGCGGGTTAGTGTTAGCCTACGGGTTAGGATTAGGGGACGGGTGAGGGTCAGGCTTCGGGGAAGGGTTAGGGTTAGGGTTCGGGCTAGGGTTAGGGTTAGGGGACGGGGACGGTTTAGGGTCCAGGTGAGGGTACGGCAACGCTTTAGGGGGAGCGTGCGTGTGAGGGCGCGGTTTAGTGTTAGCGTACGGGTTAGGATTAGGGGACGGGTGAGGGTCAGGCTTCGGGGAAGGGTTAGGGTTAGGGTTCGGGCTAGGGTTAGGGTTAGGGGACGGGGACGGTTTAGGGTCCAGGTGAGGGTACGGCAACGCTTTAGGGGGAGCGTGCGTGTGAGGGCGCGGGTTGTGTTAGCGTACGGGTTAGGATTAGGGGACGGGTGAGGGTCAGGCTTAGGGGAAGGGTTAGGGTTAGGGTTCGGGCTATGGTTAGGGTTAGGGGACGGGGACGGTTTAGGGTTCAGGTGAGGGTACGGCAACGCTTTAGGGGGAGCGCGCGAGTGAGGGCGCGGGTTAGTGTTAGCGTACGGGGTAGGCCTAGGGGACGGTTGAGGGTCAGGCTTCGGGGAAGGGTTAGGTATAGGGTTCTGGCTAGGGTTAAGGTTAGGGTACGGGGACGGTTTAGGGTCCAGGTGAGGGTACGGCAACGCTTTAGGGGGAGCGTGCGTGTGAGGGCACGGGTTAGTGTTAGCGTACGGGTGAGGATTAGGGGACGGGTGAGAGTCAGGCTTCGGGGAAGGATTAGGGTTAGGGTTCGGGCTAGGGTTAGGGTTAGGGGACGGGGACGGTTTAGGGTCCAGGTGAGGGTACGGCAACGCTTTAGGGGGAGCGTGCGTGTGAGGGCGCGGGTTAGTGTTAGCGTAAGGGTTAGGATTAGGGGACGGGTGAGGGTCAGGCTTCGGGGAAGGGTTAGGGTTAGGGTTCGGGCTAGGGTTAGGGTTAGGGGACGGGGACGGTTTAGGGTCCAGGTGAGGGTACGGCAACGCTTTAGGGGGAGTGTGCGTGTGAGGGCGCGGGTTAGTGTTAGCGTACGGGTTAGGATTAGGGGACGGGAGAGGGTCAGGCTTCGGGGAAGGGTTAGGGTTAGGGTTCGGGCTAGGGTTAGGGTTAGGGGACGGGGACGGTTTAGGGTTCAGGTGAGGGTACGGCAACGCTTTAGGGGGAGCATGCGTGTGAGGGGGCGGGTTAGTTTTAGCGTACGGGTTAGGATTAGGGGACGGGTGAGAGTCAGGCTTCGGGGAAGGGTTAGGTTTAGGGTTCTGGCTAGGGTTAGGGTTAGTGGACGGGGACGGTTTAGGTTCCAGGTGAGGGTACGGCAACGCTTTAGGGGGAGCGTGCGTGTGAGGGCGCGGGTTAGTGTTAGCGTACGGGTTAGGATTAGGGGACGGGTGAGGGTCAGGCTTCGGGGAAGGGTTAGGGTTAGGGTTCGGGCTAGGGTAAGTGTTAGGGGACGGGGACGGTTTAGGGTCCAGGTGAGGGTACGGCAACGCTTTAGGGGGAGCATGCGTGTGAGGGCGCGGGTTAGTGTTAGCGTACGGGTTAGGATTAGGGGACGGGTGAGAGTCAGGCTTCGGGGAAGGGTTAGGGTTAGGGTTCGGGCTAGCGTTAGGGTTAGGGGACGGGAACGGTTTAGGGTCCAGGTGAGGGTACGGTAACGCTTTAGGGGGAGCGTGCGTGTGAGGGCGCGGGTTAGTGTTAGCGTACGGGTTAGGATTAGGGGACGGGTGAGGGTCAGGCTTCGGGGAAGTGTTAGGGTTAGGGTTCGGGCTAGGGTTAGGGTTAGGGGACGGGGACGGTTTAGGGTCCAGGTGAGGGTACGGCAACGCTTTAGGGGGAGCGTGCGTGTGAGGGAGTGGGTTAGTGTTAGCGTACGGGTTAGGATTAGGGGACGGGTGAGGGTCAGGCTTCAGAGTAGGTGTAGGGTTAGGGTTCGGGCTAGGGTTAGGGTTAGAGGACGGGGACGGTTTAGGGTCCAGGTGAGGGTACGGCAACGCTTTAGGGGGAGCGTGCGTGTGAGGGCGCCGATTAGTGTTAGCGTACGGGTTAGGATTAGGGGACGGGTGAGGGTCAGGCTTCAGGGAAGGGTTAGGGTTAGGGTTCGGGCTAGGGTTAGGGTTAGGGGACGGGGACGGTTTAGGGTCCAGGTGAGGGTACGGCAACGCTTTAGGGGGAGTGTGTGTGTGAGGGCGCGTGTTAGTGTTAGCGTACGGGTTAGGATTAGGGGACGGGTGAGGGTCAGGCTTCGGGGAAGTGTTAGCGTTAGGGTTCGGGCTAGGGTTAGGGTTAGGGGACGGGGACGGTTTAGGGTCCAGGTGAGGGTACGGCAACGCTTTAGGGGGAGCATGCGTGTGAGGGCGCGGGTTAGTGTTAGCGTACGGGTTAGGATTAGGGGACGGGTTACGGTCAGGCTTCGGGGAAGGGTTAGGGATAGGGTTCGGGCTAGGGTTAGGGTTAGGGGACGGGGACGGTTTAGGGTCCAGGTGAGGGTACGGCAACGCTTTAGGGGGAGCGTGCGTGTGAGGGCGCGGTTTAGTGTTAGCGTACGGGTTAGGATTAGGGGACGGGTGAGGGTCAGGCTTCGGGGAAGGGTTAGGGTTAGTGTTCGGGCTAGGGTTAGGGTTAGGGGACGGGGACGGTTTAGGGTCCAGGTGAGGGTACGGCAACGCTTTAGGGGGAGCGTGCGTGTGAGGGCGCGGGTTGTGTTAGCGTACGGGTTAGGATTAGGGGACGGGTGAGGGTCAGGCTTAGGGGAAGGGTTAGGGTTAGGGTTCGGGCTATGCTTAGGGTTAGGGTTCGGGGACGGTTTAGGGTTCAGGTGAGGGTACGGCAACGCTTTAGGGGGAGCGCGCGAGTGAGGGCGCGGGTTAGTGTTAGCGTACGGGTTAGGATTAGGGGACGGGTGAGGGTCAGGCTTCGGGGAAGGGTTAGGTATAGGGTTCTGGCTAGGGTTAAGGTTAGGGTACGGGGACGGTTTAGGGTCCAGGTGAGGGTACGGCAACGCTTTAGGGGGAGCGTGCGTGTGAGGGCACGGGTTAGTGTTAGCGTACGGGTGAGGATTAGGGGACGGGTGAGGGTCAGGCTTCAGGGAAGGGTTAGGGTTAGGGTTCGGGCTAGGGTTAGGGTTAGGGGACGGGGACGGTTTAGGGTCCAGGTGAGGGTACGGCAACGCTTTAGGGGGAGCGTGCGTGTGAGGGCGCGGGTTAGTGTTAGCGTACGGGTTAGGATTAGGGGACGGGTGAGGGTCAGGCTTCGGGGAAGGGTTAGGGTTAGGGTTCGGGCTAGGGTTAGGGTTAGGGGACGGGGACGGTTTAGGGTCCTGGTGAGGGTACGGCAACGCTTTAGGGGGAGTGTGCGTGTGAGGGCGCGGGTTAGTGTTAGCGTACGGGTTAGGATTAGGGGACGGGAGAGGGTCAGGCTTCGGGGAAGGGTTAGGGTTAGGGTTCGGGCTAGGGTTAGGGTTAGGGGACGGGGACGGTTTAGGGTCCAGGTGAGGGTACGGCAACGCTTTAGGGGGAGCATGCGTGTGAGGGCGCGGGTTAGTTTTAGCGTACGGGTTAGGATTAGGGGACGGGTGAGAGTCAGGCTTCGGGGAAGGGTTAGGTTTAGGGTTCTGGCTAGGGTTAGGGTTAGTGGACGGGGACGGTTTAGGGTCCAGGTGAGGGTACGGCAACACTTTAGGGGGAGCGTGCGTGTGAGGGCAAGGGTTAGTGTTAGCGTACGGGTTAGGATTAGGGGACAGGTGAGGGTCAGGCTTCAGGGAAGGGTTAGGGTTAGGGTTCGGGCTAGGGTTAGGGTTAGGGGACGGGGACGGTTCAGGGTCCAGGTGAGGGTACGGCAACGCTTTAGGGGGAGCGTGCGTGTGAGGGCGCGGGTTAGTGTTAGCGTACGGGTTAGGATTAGGGGACGGGTGAGAGTCAGGCTTCGGGGAAGGGTTAGGATTAGGGTTCGGGCTAGGGTTAGGGTTAGGGGACGGGGACGGTTTAGGGTCCAGGTGAGGGTACGGCAACGCTTTAGGGGGAGCGTTTGTATGAGGGCGCGGGTTAGTGTTAGCGTACGGGTTAGGATTAGGGGACGGGTGAGGGTCAGGCTTCGGGGAAAGGTTAGGGTTAGGGTTCGGGCTAGGGTTAGGGTTAGGGGACGGGGACGGTTTAGGGTCCAGGTGAGGGTACGGCAACGCTTTAGGGGGAGCGTGCGTGTGAGGGCGCGGGTTAGTGTTAGCGTACGGGTTAGGTTTAGGGGACGGGTGAGGGTCAGGCTTCGGGGAAGGGTTAGGGTTAGGGTTCGGGCTAGGGTTAGGGTTAGGGGACGGGGACGGTTTAGGGTCCAGGTGAGGGTGCGGCAACGCTTTAAGGGCAGCGTGCGTGTGAGGGCGCGGGTTAGTGTTAGCGTACGGGTTAGGATTAGGGGACGGGTGAAGGTCAGGCTTCGGGGAAGGGTTAGGGTTAGGGTTCGGGCTAGGGTTAGGGTTAGGGGACGGGGACGGTTTAGGGTCCAGGTGAGGGTACGGCAACGCTTTAGGGGGAGCGTGCGTGTGAGGGCGCGGGTTAGTGTTAGCGTACGGGTTAGGATTAGGGGACGGGTGAGGGTCAGGCTTCGGGGAAGGGTTGGAGTTAGGGTTCGGGCTAGGGTTAGGGTTAGGGGACGGGGACGGTTTAGGGTCCAGGTGAGGGAACGGCAACGCTTTAGGGGGAGCGTGCGTGTGAGGGCGCGGGTTAGTGTTAGCGTACGGGTTAGGATTAGGGGACGGGTGAGGGTCAGGCTTCGGGGAAGGGTTAGGGTTAGGGTTCGGACTAGGGTTAGGGTTAGGGGACGGGGACGGTTTAGGGTCCAGGTGAGGGTACGGCAACGCTTTAGGGGGAGCGAACGAGTGAGGGCGCGGGCTAGTGTTAGCGTACGGTTTAGGATTAGGGGACGGGTGAGGGTCAGGCTTCGGGGAAGGGTTAAGTTTAGGGTTCTGGCTAGGGTTAGGGTTAGGGTACGGGGACGGTTTAGGGTCCAGGTGAGGGTACGGCAACGCTTTAGGGGGAGCGTGCGTGTGAGGGCGCGGTTTAGTGTTAGCGTACGGGTTAGGATTAGGGGACGGGTGAGGGTCAGGCTTCGGGGAAGGGTTAGGGTTAGGGTTCGGGCTAGGGTTAGGGGACGGGGACGGGGACGGTTCAGGGTCCAGGTGAGGGTACGGCAACGCTTTAGGGGGAGCGTGCGTGTGAGGGCACGGGTTAGTGTTAGCGTACGGGTTAGGATTATGGGACGGGTGAGGGTCAGGCTTCGGGGAAGGGTTAGGGTTAGGGTTCGGGCTAGGGTTAGGGTTAGGGGACAGGGACGGTTTAGGGTCCAGGTGAGGGTACGGGAACGCTTTAGGGGGAGCGTGCGTGTGAGGGCGCGGGTTAGTGTTAGCGTACGGGTTAGGATTAGGGGACGGGTGAGGGTCAGGCTTCAAGGAAGGGTTAGGATTAGGGTTCAGGCTAGGGTTAGGGTTAGGGTACGGGGACGGTTTAGGGTCCAGGTGAGGGTACGGCAACGCTTTAGGGCGAGCGTGCGTGTGAGGGCACGGGTTAGTGTTAGCGTACGGGTGAGGATTAGGGGACGGGTGAGGGTCAGGCTTCGGGGAAGGGTTAGGTTTAGGGTTCGGGCTAGGGTTAGGGTTAGGGGACGGGGACGGTTTAGGGTTCAGGTGAGGGTACGGCAACGCTTTAGGGGGAGCGTGCGTGTGAGGGCGTGGGTTAGTGTTAGCGTACGGTTTAGGATTAGGGGACGGGTGAGGGTCAGGGTTCGGGGAAGGGTTAGGGTTAGGGTTCGGGCTAGGGTTAGGGTTAGGGGACGGGGACGGTTTAGGGTCCAGGTGAGGGTACGGCAACGCTTTAGGGGGAGCGTGCGTGTGAGGGCGCGGGTTAATGTTAGCGTACGGGTTAGGAATAGGGGACGGGTGAGGGTCAGCCTTCGGGGAAGGGTTAGGTTTAGGGTTCGGGCTAGGGTTAGGGTTAGGGGATGGGGACGGTTTAGGGTCCAGGTGAGGGTACGGCAACGCTTTAGGGGGAGCGTGCGTGTGAGGGCGCGGGTTAGTGTTAGCGTACGGTTTAGGATTAGGGGACGGGTGAGGGTCAGGCTTCCGGGAAGGGTTAGGGTTAGGGTTCGGGCTAGGGTTATGGTTAGGGGACGGGGACGGTTTAGGGTCCAGGTGAGGGTACGTCAACGCTTTAAGGGCAGCGTGCGTGTGAGGGCGCGGGTTAGTGTTAGCGTACGGGTTAGGATTAGGGGACGGGTGAGGGTCAGGCTTCGGGGAAGGGTTAGGGTTAGGGTTCGGGCTAGGGTTAGGGTTAGGGGACGGGGACGGTTTAGGTTCCAGGTGAGGGTACGGCAACGCTTTAGGGGGAGCGTGCGTGTGAGGGCGTGGGTTAGTGTTAGCGTACGGGTTAGGATTAGGGGACGGGTGAGGGTCAGGCTTCGGGGAAGGGTTAGAGTTAGGGTTCGGGCTAGGGTTAGGGTTAGGGGACGGGGACGGTTTAGGGTCCAGGTGAGGGAACGGCAACGCTTTAGGGGGAGCGTGCGTGTGAGGGCGCGGGTTAGTGTTAGCGTACGGGTTAGGATTAGGGGACGGGTGAGGGTCAGGCTTCGGAGAAGGGTTAGGGTTAGGGTTCGGGCTAGGGTTAGGGTTAGGGGACGGGGACGGTTTAGGGTCCAGGTGAGGGTACGGCAACGCTTTAGGGGGAGCGAACGAGTGAGGGCGCGGGTTAGTGTTAGCGTACGGTTTAGGATTAGGAGACGGGTGAGGGTCAGGCTTCGGGGAAGGGTTAGGTTTAGGGTTCTGGCTAGGGTTAGGGTTAGGGTACGGGGACGGTTTAGGGTCCAGGTGAGGGTACGGCAACGCTTTAGGGGGAGCGTGCGTGTGAGGGCGCGGTTTAGTGTTAGCGTACGGGTTAGAATTAGGGGACGGGTGAGGGTCAGGCTTCGGGGAAGGGTTAGGGTTAGGGTTCGGGCTAGGGTTAGGGTTAGGGGACGGGGACGGTTTAGGGTCCAGGTGAGGGTACGGCAACGCTTTAGGGGGAGCGTGCGTGTGAGGGCGCGGGTTAGTGTTAGCGTACGGGTTAGGATTAGGGGACGGGTGAGGGTCAGGCTTCGGGGAAGGGTTAGGGTTAGGGTTCGGGCTAGGGTAAGTGTTAGGGGACGGGGACGGTTTAGGGTCCAGGTGAGGGTACGGCAACGCTTTAGGGGGAGCGTGCGTGTGAGGGCACGGGTTAGTGTTAGCGTACGGGTTAGGATTAGGGGACGGGTGAGGGTCAGGCTTCGGGGAAGGGTTAGGGTTAGGGTTCGGGCTAGGGTTAGGGTTAGGGGACGGGGACGGTTTAGGGTCCAGGTGAGGGTACGGCAACGCTTTAGGGGGAGCGTGCGTGTGAGGGCGCGGGTTAGTGTTAGCGTACGGGTTAGGATTAGGGGACGGGTGAGGGTCAGGCTTCGGGGAAGGGTTAGGGTTAGGGTTCGGGCTAGGGTTAGGGGACGGGGACGGGGACGGTTCAGGGTCCAGGTGAGGGTACGGCAACGCTTTAGGGGGAGCGTGCGTGTGAGGGCACGGGTTAGTGTTAGCGTACGGGTGAGGATTAGGGGACGGGTGAGGGTCAGGCTTCGGGGAAGGGTTAGGTTTAGGGTTCGGGCTAGGGTTAGGGTTAGGGGACGGGGACGGTTTAGGGTTCAGGTGAGGGTACGGCAACGCTTTAGGGGGAGCGTGCGTGTGAGGGCGTGGGTTAGTGTTAGCGTACGGTTTAGGATTAGGGGACGGGTGAGGGTCAGGGTTCGGGGAAGGGTTAGGGTTAGGGTTAGGGCTAGGGTTAGGGTTAGGGGACGGGGACGGTTTAGGGTCCAGGTGAGGGTACGGCAACGCTTTAGGGGGAGCGTGCGTGTGAGGGCGCGGGTTAATGTTAGCGTACGGGTTAGGAATAGGGGACGGGTGAGGGTCAGCCTTCGGGGAAGGGTTAGGTTTAGGGTTCGGGCTAGGGTTAGGGTTAGGGGATGGGGACGGTTTAGGGTCCAGGTGAGGGTACGGCAACGCTTTAGGGGGAGCGTGCGTGTGAGGGCGCGGGTTAGTGTTAGCGTACGGTTTAGGATTAGGGGACGGGTGAGGGTCAGGCTTCCGGGAAGGGTTAGGGTTAGGGTTCGGGCTAGGGTTATGGTTAGGGGACGGGGACGGTTTAGGGTCCAGGTGAGGGTACGTCAACGCTTTAAGGGCAGCGTGCGTGTGAGGGCGCGGGTTAGTGTTAGCGTACGGGTTAGGATTAGGGGACGGGTGAGGGTCAGGCTTCGGGGAAGGGTTAGGGTTAGGGTTCGGGCTAGGGTTAGGGTTAGGGGACGGGGACGGTTTAGGTTCCAGGTGAGGGTACGGCAACGCTTTAGGGGGAGCGTGCGTGTGAGGGCGTGGGTTAGTGTTAGCGTACGGGTTAGGATTAGGGGACGGGTGAGGGTCAGGCTTCGGGGAAGGGTTAGAGTTAGGGTTCGGGCTAGGGTTAGGGTTAGGGGACGGGGACGGTTTAGGGTCCAGGTGAGGGAACGGCAACGCTTTAGGGGGAGCGTGCGTGTGAGGGCGCGGGTTAGTGTTAGCGTACGGGTTAGGATTAGGGGACGGGTGAGGGTCAGGCTTCGGAGAAGGGTTAGGGTTAGGGTTCGGGCTAGGGTTAGGGTTAGGGGACGGGGACGGTTTAGGGTCCAGGTGAGGGTACGGCAACGCTTTAGGGGGAGCGAACGAGTGAGGGCGCGGGTTAGTGTTAGCGTACGGTTTAGGATTAGGAGACGGGTGAGGGTCAGGCTTAGGGGAAGGGTTAGGTTTAGGGTTCTGGCTAGGGTTAGGGTTAGGGTACGGGGACGGTTTAGGGTCCAGGTGAGGGTACGGCAACGCTTTAGGGGGAGCGTGCGTGTGAGGGCGCGGTTTAGTGTTAGCGTACGGGTTAGAATTAGGGGACGGGTGAGGGTCAGGCTTCGGGGAAGGGTTAGGGTTAGGGTTCGGGCTAGGGTTAGGGTTAGGGGACGGGGACGGTTTAGGGTCCAGGTGAGGGTACGGCAACGCTTTAGGGGGAGCGTGCGTGTGAGGGCGCGGGTTAGTGTTAGCGTACGGGTTAGGATTAGGGGACGGGTGAGGGTCAGGCTTCGGGGAAGGGTTAGGGTTAGGGTTCGGGCTAGGGTAAGTGTTAGGGGACGGGGACGGTTTAGGGTCCAGGTGAGGGTACGGCAACGCTTTAGGGGGAGCGTGCGTGTGAGGGCACGGGTTAGTGTTAGCGTACGGGTTAGGATTAGGGGACGGGTGAGGGTCAGGCTTCGGGGAAGTGTTAGTGTTAGGGTTCAGGCTAGGGTTAGGGTTAGGGGACGGGGAAGGTTTAGGGTCCAGGTGAGGGTACGGCAACGCTTTAGGGGGAGCGTGCGTGTGAGGGCAAGGGTTAGTGTTAGCGTACGTGTTAGGATTAGGGGACGGGTGAGGGTCAGGCTTCAGGGAAGGTTTAGGGTTAGGGTTCGGGCTAGGGTTAGGGTTAGGGGACGGGGACGGTTTAGGGTCCAGGTGAGGGTATGGGAACGCTTTAGGGGGAGCGTGCGTGTGAGGGCGCGGGTTAGTGTTAGCGTACGGGTTAGGATTAGGGGACGGGTTAGGGTCAGGCTTCAAGGAAGGGTTAGGATTAGGGTTCAGGCTAGGGTTAGGGTTAGGGTACGGGGACGGTTTAGGGTCCAGGTGAGGGTACGGCAACGCTTTAGGGGGAGCGTGCGTGTGAGGGCGCGGGTTAGTGTTAGCGTACGGGTTAGGATTAGGGGACGGGTGAGGGTCAGGCTTCGGGGAAGGGTTAGGGTTAGGGTTCGGGCTAGGGTTAGGGTTAGGGGACAGGGACGGTTTAGGGTCCAGGTGAGGGTACGGCAACGCTTTAGGGGGAGCGTGCGTGTGAGGGCGCGGGTTATTGTTAGCGTACGGGTTAGGATTAGTGGACGGGTGAGGGTCAGGCTTCGGGGAAGAGTTAGGGTTAGGGTTCGGGCTAGGGTTAGGGTTAGGGGACGGGGACGGTTTAGGGTCCAGGTGAGGGTACGGCAACGCTTTAGGGGGAGCGTGCGTGTGAGGGCGCGGTTTAGTGTTAGCGTACGGGTAAGGATTACGGGACGGGTGAGGGTCAGGCTTCGGGGAAGGGTTAGGTTTAGGGTTCTGGCTAGGGTTAGGGTTAGGGGACGGGGACGGTTTAGGGTCCAGGTGAGGGTACGGCAACGCTTTAGGGGGAGCGTGCGTGTGAGGGCGCGGGTTAGTGTTAGCGTACGGTTTCGGATTTGGGGACGGGTGAGGGTCAGGGTTCGGGGAAGGGTTAGGGTTAGGGTTCGGGCTAGGGTTAGGGTTAGGGGACGGGGACGGTTTAGGGTCCAGGTGAGGGTACGGCAACGCTTTAGGGGGAGCGTGCGTGTGAGGGCATGGGTTAGTGTTAGCGTACGGTTTAGGATTAGGGGACGGGTGAGGGTCAGGCTTCGGGGAAGGGTTAGGGTTAGGGTTCGGGCTAAGGTTAGGGTTAGGGGACGGGGACGGTTTAGGGTCCAGGTGAGGGTACGGCAACGCTTTAGGGGGAGCGTGCGTGTGAGGGCGCGGGTTAATGTTAGCGTACGGGTTACGAATAGGGGACGGGTGAGGGTCAGCCTTCGGGGAAGGGTTAGGTTTAGGGTTCGGGCTAGGGTTAGGGTTAGGGGACGGGGACGGTTTAGGGTCCAGGTGAGGGTACGGCAACGCTTTAGGGGGAGCGTGCGTGTGAGGGCGCGGGTTAGTGTTAGCGTACGGTTTAGGATTAGGGGACGGGTGAGGGTCAGGCTTCCGGGAAGGGTTAGGGTTAGGGTTCGGGCTAGGGTTAGGGTTAGGGGACGGGGACGGTTTAGGGTCCAGGTGAGGGTACGTCAACGCTTTAAGGGCAGCGTGCGTGTGAGGGCGCGGGTTAGTGTTAGCGTACGGGTTAGGATTAGGGGACGGGTGAGGGTCAGGCTTCGGGGAAGGGTTAGGGTTAGGGTTCGGGCTAGGGTTAGGGTTAGGGGACGGGGACGGTTTAGGGTCCAGGTGAGGGTACGGCAACGCTTTAGGGGGAGCGTGCGTGTGAGGGCGTGGGTTAGTGTTAGCGTACGGGTTAGGATTAGGGGACGGGTGAGGGTCAGGCTTCGGGGAAGGGTTAGAGTTAGTGTTCGGGCTAGGGTTAGGGTTAGGGGACGGGGACGGTTTAGGGTCCAGGTGAGGGAACGGCAACGCTTTAGGGGGAGCGTGCGTGTGAGGGCGCGGGTTAGTGTTAGCGTACGGGTTAGGATTAGGGGACGGGTGAGGGTCAGGCTTCGGAGAAGGATTAGGGTTAGGGTTCGGGCTAGGGTTAGGGTTAGGGGACGGGGACGGTTTAGGGTCCAGGTGAGGGTACGGCAACGCTTTAGGGGGAGCGAACGAGTGAGGGCGCGGGTTAGTGTTAGCGTACGGTTTAGGATTAGGGGACGGGTGAGGGTCAGGCTTCGGGGAAGTGTTAGGTTTAGGGTTCTGGCTAGGGTTAGGGTTAGGGTACGGGGACGGTTTAGGGTCCAGGTGAGGGTACGGCAACGCTTTAGGGGGAGCGTGCGTGTGAGGGCGCGGTTTAGTGTTAGCGTACGGGTTAGGATTAGGGGACGGGTGAGGGTCAGGCTTCGGGGAAGGGTTAGGGTTAGGGTTCGGGCTAGGGTTAGGGGACGGGGACGGGGACGGTTCAGGGTCCAGGTGAGGGTACGGCAACGCTTTAGGGGGAGCGTGCGTGTGAGGGCACGGGTTAGTGTTAGCGTACGGGTTAGGATTAGGGGACGGGTGAGGGTCAGGCTTCGGGGAAGTGTTAGAGTTAGGGTTCAGGCTAGGGTTAGGGTTAGGGGACGGGGACGGTTTAGGATCCAGGTGAGGGTACGGCAACGCTTTAGGGGGAGCGTGCGTGTGAGGGCACGGGTTAGTGTTAGCGTACGGGTTAGGATTAGGGGACGGGTGAGGGTCAGGCTTCGGGGAAGGGTTAGGGTTAGGGTTCGGGCTAGGGTTAGGGTTAGGGGACGGGGACGGTTTAGGGTCCAGGTGAGGGTACGGCAACGCTTTAGGGGGAGCGTGCGTGTGAGGGCGCGGGTTAGTGTTAGCGTACGGGTTAGGATTAGGGGACGGGTGAGGGTCAGGCTTCGGGGAAGGGTTAGGGTTAGGGTTCGGGCTAGGGTAAGTGTTAGGGGACGGGGACGGTTTAGGGTCCAGGTGAGGGTACGGCAACGCTTTAGGGGGAGCGTGCGTGTGAGGGCACGGGTTAGTGTTAGCGTACGGGTTAGGATTAGGGGACGGGTGAGGGTCAGGCTTCGGGGAAGTGTTAGTGTTAGGGTTCAGGCTAGGGTTAGGGTTAGGGGACGGAAAAGGTTTAGGGTCCAGGTGAGGGTACGGCAACGCTTTAGGGGGAGCGTGCGTGTGAGGGCAAGGGTTAGTGTTAGCGTACGGGTTAGGATTAGGGGACGGGTGAGGGTCAGGCTTCAGGGAAGGGTTAGGGTTAGGGTTCGGGCTAGGGTTAGGGTTAGGGGACGGGGACGGTTTAGGGTCCAGGTGAGGGTATGGGAACGCTTTAGGGGGAGCGTGCGTGTGAGGGCGCGGGTTAGTGTTAGCGTACGGGTTAGGATTAGGGGACGGGTGAGGGTCAGGCTTCAAGGAAGGGTTAGGATTAGGGTTCAGGCTAGGGTTAGGGTTAGGGTACGGGGACGGTTTAGGGTCCAGGTGAGGGTACGGCAACGCTTTAGGGGGAGCGTGCGTGTGAGGGCGCGGGTTATTGTTAGCGTACGGGTTAGGATTAGTGGACGGGTGAGGGTCAGGCTTCGGGGAAGAGTTAGGGTTAGGGTTCGGGCTAGGGTTAGGGTTAGGGGACGGGGACGGTTTAGGGTCCAGGTGAGGGTACGGCAACGCTTTAGGGGCAGCGTGCATGTGAGGGCTCTGGTTAGTGTTAGCGTACGGGTTAGGATTAGGGGATGGGTGAGGGTCAGGCTTCGGGGAAGGGTTAGGGTTAGGGTTCGGGCTAGGGTTAGGTTTAGGGGACGGGGACGGTTTAGGGTCCAGGTGAGGGTACGGCAACGCTTTAGGGGGAGCGTGCGTGTGAGGGCACGGGTTAGTGTTAGCGTACGGGTTAGGATTAGGGGACGGGTGAGTGTCAGGCTTCGGGGAAGTGTTAGAGTTAGGGTTCAGGCTAGGGTTAGGGTTAGGGGACGGGGACGGTTTAGGATCCAGGTGAGGGTACGGCAACGCTTTAGGGGGAGCGTGCGTGTGAGGGCACGGGTTAGTGTTAGCGTACGGGTTAGGATTAGGGGACGGGTGAGGGTCAGGCTTCGGGGAAGGGTTAGGGTTAGGGTTCGGGCTAGGGTTAGGGTTAGGGGACGGGGACGGTTTAGGGTCCAGGTGAGGGTACGGCAACGCTTTAGGGGGAGCGTGCGTGTGAGGGCGCGGGTTAGTGTTAGCGTACGGGTTAGGATTAGGGGACGGGTGAGGGTCAGGCTTCGGGGAAGGGTTAGGGTTAGGGTTCGGGCTAGGGTAAGTGTTAGGGGACGGGGACGGTTTAGGGTCCAGGTGAGGGTACGGCAACGCTTTAGGGGGAGCGTGCGTGTGAGGGCACGGGTTAGTGTTAGCGTACGGGTTAGGATTAGGGGACGGGTGAGGGTCAGGCTTCGGGGAAGTGTTAGTGTTAGGGTTCAGGCTAGGGTTAGGGTTAGGGGACGGAAAAGGTTTAGGGTCCAGGTGAGGGTACGGCAACGCTTTAGGGGGAGCGTGCGTGTGAGGGCAAGGGTTAGTGTTAGCGTACGGGTTAGGATTAGGGGACGGGTGAGGGTCAGGCTTCAGGGAAGGGTTAGGGTTAGGGTTCGGGCTAGGGTTAGGGTTAGGGGACGGGGACGGTTTAGGGTCCAGGTGAGGGTATGGGAACGCTTTAGGGGGAGCGTGCGTGTGAGGGCGCGGGTTAGTGTTAGCGTACGGGTTAGGATTAGGGGACGGGTGAGGGTCAGGCTTCAAGGAAGGGTTAGGATTAGGGTTCAGGCTAGGGTTAGGGTTAGGGTACGGGGACGGTTTAGGGTCCAGGTGAGGGTACGGCAACGCTTTAGGGGGAGCGTGCGTGTGAGGGCGCGGGTTATTGTTAGCGTACGGGTTAGGATTAGTGGACGGGTGAGGGTCAGGCTTCGGGGAAGAGTTAGGGTTAGGGTTCGGGCTAGGGTTAGGGTTAGGGTACGGGGACGGTTTAGGGTCCAGGTGAGGGTACGGCAACGCTTTAGGGGCAGCATGCATGTGAGGGCGCTGGTTAGTGTTAGCGTACGGGTTAGGATTAGGGGATGGGTGAGGGTCAGGCTTCGGGGAAGGGTTAGGGTTAGGGTTCGGGCTAGGGTTAGGTTTAGGGGACGGGGACGGTTTAGGGTCCAGGTGAGGGTACGGCAACGCTTTAGGGGGAGCGTGCGTGTGAGGGCGCGGTTTAGTGTTAGCGTACGGGTAAGGATTACGGGACGGGTGAGGGTCAGGCTTCGGGGAAGGGTTAGGGTTAGGGTTCGGGCTAGGGTAAGTGTTAGGGGACGGGGACGGTTTAGGGTCCAGGTGAGGGTACGGCAACGCTTTAGGGGGAGCGTGCGTGTGAGGGCACGGGTTAGTGTTAGCGTACGGGTTAGGATTAGGGGACGGGTGAGGGTCAGGCTTCGGGGAAGTGTTAGTGTTAGGGTTCAGGCTAGGGTTAGGTTTAGGGGACGGGGAACGTTTAGGGTCCAGGTGAGGGTACGGCAACGCTTTAGGGGGAGCGTGCGTGTGAGGGCAAGGGTTAGTGTTAGCGTACGGGTTAGGATTAGGGGACGGGTGAGGGTCAGGCTTCAGGGAAGGGTTAGGGTTAGGGTTCGGGCTAGGGTTAGGGTTAGGGGACGGGGACGGTTTAGGGTCCAGGTGAGGGTATGGGAACGCTTTAGGGGGAGCGTGCGTGTGAGGGCGCGGGTTAGTGTTAGCGTACGGGTTAGGATTAGGGGACGGGTGAGGGTCAGGCTTCAAGGAAGGGTTAGGATTAGGGTTCAGGCTAGGGTTAGGGTTAGGGTACGGGGACGGTTTAGGGTCCAGGTGAGGGTACGGCAACGCTTTAGGGGGAGCGTGCGTGTGAGGGCGCGGGTTATTGTTAGCGTACGGGTTAGGATTAGTGGACGGGTGAGGGTCAGGCTTCGGGGAAGAGTTAGGGTTAGGGTTCGGGCTAGGGTTAGGGTTAGGGGACGGGGACGGTTTAGGGTCCAGGTGAGGGTACGGCAACGCTTTAGGGGCAGCGTGCATGTGAGGGCGCTGGTTAGTGTTAGCGTACGGGTTAGGATTAGGGGATGGGTGAGGGTCAGGCTTCGGGGAAGGGTTAGGGTTAGGGTTCGGCCTAGGGTTAGGTTTAGGGGACGGGGACGGTTTAGGGTCCAGGTGAGGGTACGGCAACGCTTTAGGGGGAGCGTGCGTGTGAGGGCGCGGTTTAGTGTTAGCGTACGGTTAAGGATTACGGGACGGGTGAGGGTCAGGCTTCGGGGAAGGGTTAGGGTTAGGGTTCGGGCTAGGGTTAGGGTTAGGGGACGGGGACGGTTTAGGGTCCAGGTGAGGGTACGGCAACGCTTTAGTGGGAGCGTGCGAGTGAGGACGCGGGTTAGTGTTAGCGTACGGGTTAGGATTAGGGGACGGGTGAGGGTCAGGCTTCAGGGAAGGTTTAGGTTTAGGGTTCTGGCTAGGGTTAGGGTTAGGGGACGGGGACGGTTTAGGGTCCAGGTGAGGGTACGGCAACGCTTTAGGGGGAGCGTGCGTGTGAGGGCGCGGGTTAGTGTTAGCGTACGGTTTCGGATTTGGGGACGGGTGAGGGTCAGGGTTCGGGGAAGGGTTAGGGTTAGGGTTCGGGCTAGGGTTAGGGTTAGGGGACGGGGACGGTTTAGGGTCCAGGTGAGGGTACGGCAACGCTTTAGGGGGAGCGTGCGTGTGAGGGCGCGGGTTAGTGTTAGCGTACGGTTTAGGATTAGGGGACGGGTGAGGGTCAGGCTTCGGGGAAGGGTTAGGGTTAGGGTTCGGGCTAGGGTTAGGGTTAGGGGACGGGGACGGTTAAGGGTCCAGGTGAGGGTACGGCAACGCTTTAGGGGGAGCGTGCGTGTGAGGGCGCGGGTTAATGTTAGCGTACGGGTTAGGAATAGGGGACGGGTGAGGGTCAGCCTTCGGGGAAGGGTTAGGTTTAGGGTTCGGGCTAGGGTTAGGGTTAGGGGACGGGGACGGTTTAGGGTCCAGGTGAGGGTACGGCAACGCTTTAGGGGGAGCGTGCGTGTGAGGGCGCGGGTTAGTGTTAGCGTACGGGTTAGGATTAGGGGACGGGTGAGGGTCAGGCTTCCGGGAAGGGTTAGGGTTAGGGTTCGGGCTAGGGTTAGGGTTAGGGGACGGGGACGGTTTAGGGTCCAGGTGAGGGTACGTCAACGCTTTAAGGGCAGCGTGCGTGTGAAGGCGCGGGTTAGTGTTAGCGTACGGGTTAGGATTAGGGGACGGGTGAGGGTCAGGCTTCGGGGAAGGGTTAGGGTTAGGGTTCGGGCTAGGGTTAGGGTTAGGGGACGGGGACGGTTTAGGTTCCAGGTGAGGGTACGGCAACGCTTTAGGGGGAGCGTGCGTGTGAGGGCGTGGGTTAGTGTTAGCGTACGGGTTAGGATTAGGGGACGGGTGAGGGTCAGGCTTCGGGGAAGGGTTAGAGTTAGGGTTCGGGCTAGGGTTAGGGTTAGGGGACACGGACGGTTTAGGGTCCAGGTGAGGGAACGGCAACGCTTTAGGGGGAGCGTGCGTGTAAGGGCGCGGGTTAGTGTTAGCGTACGGGTTAGGATTAGGGGACGGGTGAGGGTCAGGCTTCGGAGAAGGATTAGGGATAGGGTTCGGGCTAGGGTTAGGGTTAGGGGACGGGGACGGTTTAGGGTCCAGGTGAGGGTACGGCAACGCTTTAGGGGGAGCGAACGAGTGAGGGCGCGGATTAGTGTTAGCGTACGGTTTAGGATTAGGGGACGGGTGAGGGTCAGGCTTCGGGGAAGGGTTAGGTTTAGGGTTCTGGCTAGGGTAAGGGTTAGGGTACGGGGACGGTTTAGGGTCCAGGTGAGGGTACGGCAACGCTTTAGGGGGAGCGTGCGTGTGAGGGCGCGGTTTAGTGTTAGCGTACGGGTTAGGATTAGGGGACGGGTGAGGGTCAGGTTTCGGGGAAGGGTTAGGGTTAGGGTTCGGGCTAGGGTTAGGGTTAGGGGACGGGGACGGTTTAGGGTCCAGGTGAGGGTACGGCAACGCTTTAGGGGGAGCGTGCGTGTGAGGGCGCGGGTTAGTGTTAGCGTACGGGTTAGGATTAGGGGACGGGTGAGGGTCAGGCTTCGGGGAAGGGTTAGGGTTAGGGTTCGGGCTAGGGTAAGTGTTAGGGGACGGGGACGGTTTAGGGTCCAGGTGAGGGTACGGCAACGCTTTAGGGGGAGCGTGCGTGTGAGGGCACGGGTTAGTGTTAGCGTACGGGTTAGGATTAGGGGACGGGTGAGGGTCAGGCTTCGGGGAAGTGTTAGTGTTAGGGTTCAGGCTAGGGTTAGGGTTAGGGGACGGGGAAGGTTTAGGGTCCAGGTGAGGGTACGGCAACGCTTTAGGGGGAGCGTGCGTGTGAGGGCAAGGGTTACTGTTAGCGTACGGGTTAGGATTAGGGGACGGGTGAGGGTCAGGCTTCAGGGAAGGGTTAGGGTTAGGGTTCGGGCTAGGGTTAGGGTTAGGGGACGGGGACGGTTTAGGGTCCAGGTGAGGGTATGGGAACGCTTTAGGGGGAGCGTGCGTGTGAGGGCGCGGGTTAGTGTTAGCGTACGGGTTAGGATTAGGGGACGGGTGAGGGTCAGGCTTCAAGGAAGGGTTAGGATTAGGGTTCAGGCTAGGGTTAGGGTTAGGGTACGGGGACGGTTTAGGGTCCAGGTGAGGGTACGGCAACACTTTAGGGGGAGCGTGCGTGTGAGGGCGCGGGTTAGTGTTAGCGTACGGGTTAGGATTAGGGGACGGGTGAGGGTCACGCTTCGGGGAAGGGTTAGGGTTAGGGTTCGGGCTAGGGTTAGGGTTAGAGGACAGGGACGGTTTAGTGTCCAGGTGAGGGTACGGCAACGCTTTAGGGGGAGCGTGCGTGTGAGGGCGCGGGTTATTGTTAGCGTACGGGTTAGGATTAGTGGACGGGTGAGGGTCAGGCTTCGGGGAAGAGTTAGGGTTAGGGTTCGGGCTAGGGTTAGGGTTAGGGGACGGGGACGGTTTAGGGTCCAGGTGAGGGTACGGCAACGCTTTAGGGGCAGCGTGCATGTGAGGGCGCTGGTTAGTGTTAGCGTACGGGTTAGGATTAGGGGATGGGTGAGGGTCAGGCTTCGGAGAAGGGTTAGGGTTAGGGTTCGGGCTAGGGTTAGGGTTAGGGGACGGGGACGGTTTAGGGTCCAGGTGAGGGTACGGCAACACTTTAGTGGGAGCGTGCGAGTGAGGACGCGGGTTAGTGTTAGCGTACGGGTTAGGATTAGGGGACGGGTGAGGGTCAGGCTTCGGGGAAGGGTTAGGTTTAGGGTTCTGGCTAGGGTTAGGGTTAGGGGACGGGGACGGTTTAGGGTCCAGGTGAGGGTACGGCAACGCTTTAGGGGCAGCATGCGTGTGAGGGCGCGGGTTAGTTTTAGCGTACGGGTTAGGATTAGGGGACGGGTGAGGGTCAGGCTTCGGGGAAGGGTTATGGTTAGGGTTCGGGCTATGGTTAGGGTTAGGGGACGGGGACGGTTTAGGGTTCAGGTGAGGGTACGGCAACGCTTTACGGGGAGCGCGCGAGTGAGGGCGCGGGTTAGTGTTAGCGTACGGGTTAGGATTAGGGGACGGGTGAGGGTCAGGCTTCGGGGAAGGGTTAGGTATAGGGTTCTGGCTAGGGTTAGGGTTAGGGTACGGGGACGGTTTAGGGTCCAGGTGAGGGTACGGCAACGCTTTAGGGGGAGCGTGCGTGTGAGGGCACGGGTTAGTGGTAGCGTACGGGTGAGTATTAGGGGACGGGTGAGGGTCAGGCTTCGGGGAAGGGTTAGGGTTAGGGTTCGGGCTAGGGTTAGGGTTAGGGGACGGGGACGGTTTAGGGTCCAGGTGAGGGTACGGCAACGCTTTAGGGGGAGCGTGCGTGTGAGGGCGCGGGTTAGTGTTAGCGTACGGGTTAGGATTAGGGGACGGGTGAGGGTCAGGCTTCGGGGAAGGGTTAGGGTTAGGGTTCGGGCTAGGGTTAGGGTTAGGGGACGGGGACGGTTTAGGGTCCAGGTGAGGGTACGGCAACGCTTTAGGGGGAGCGTGCGTGTGAGGGCAAGGGTTAGTGTTAGCGTACGGGTTAGGATTAGGGGACGGGTGAGGGTCAGGCTTCGGGGAAGGGTTAGGGTTAGGGTTCGGGCTAGGGTTAGGGCTAGGGGATGGGGACGGTTTAGGGTCCAGGTGAGGGTACGGCAACGCTTTAGGGGGAGCGTGCGTGTGAGGGCGCGGGTTAGTGTTAGTGTACGGGTTAGGATTAGGGGACGGGTGAGGGTCAGGCTTCGGGGAAGGGTTAGGTTTAGGGTTCGGGCTAGGGTTAGGGTTAGGGGACGGGGACGGTTTAGGTTCCAGGTGAGGGTACGGCAACGCTTTAGGGGGAGCGTGCGTGTGAGGGCGCGGGTTAGTGTTAGCGTACGGGTTAGGATTAGGGGACGGGTGAGGGTCAGGCTTCGGGAAAGGGTTAGGGTTAGGGTTCGGGCTAGGGTAAGTGTTAGGGGACGGGGATGGTTTAGGGTCCAGGTGAGGGTACGGCAACGCTTTAGGGGGAGCGTGCGTGTGAGGGCACGGGTTAGTGTTAGCGTACGGGTTAGGATTAGGGGACGGGTGAGGGTCAGGCTTCGGGGAAGTGTTAGTGTTAGGGTTCAGGCTAGGGTTAGGGTTAGGGGACGGGGACGGTTTAGGGTCCAGGTGAGGGTACGGCAACGCTTTAGGGGGAGTGAACGAGTGAGGGCGCGGGTTAGTGTTAGCGTACGGTTTAGGATTAGGGGACGGGTGAGGGTCAGGCTTCGGGGAAGGGTTAGGTTTAGGGTTCTGGCTCGGGTTAGGGTTAGGGTACGGGGACGCTTTAGGGTCCAGGTGAGGGTACGGCAACGCTTTAGGGGGAGCGTGCGTGTGAGGGCGCGGTTTAGTGTTAGCGTACGGGTTAGGATTAGGGGACAGGTGAGGGTCAGGCTTCGGGGAAGGGTTAGGGTTAGGGTTCGGGCTAGGGTTAGGGGACGGGGACGGGGACGGTTCAGGGTCCAGATGAGGGTACGGCAACGCTTTAGGGGGAGCGTGCGTGTGAGGGCGCGGGTTAGTGTTAGCGTACGGGTTAGGATTAGGGGACGGTTGAGGGTCAGGCTTCGGGGAAGTGTTAGTGTTAGGGTTCAGGCTAGGGTTAGGGTTAGGGGACGGGGACGGTTTAGGATCCAGGTGAGGGTACGGCAACGCTTTAGGGGGAGCGTGCGTGTGAGGGCGCGGGTTAGTGTTAGCGTACGGGTTAGGATTAGGGGACGGGTGAGGGTCAGGCTTCAGGGAAGGGTTAGGGTTAGGGTTCGGGCTAGGGTTAGGGTTAGGGGACGGGGACGGTTTAGGGTCCAGGTGAGGGTACGGCAACGCTTTAGGGGGAGCGTGCGTGTGAGGGCGCAGGTTAGTGTTAGCGTACGGGTTAGGATTAGGGGACGGGTGAGGGTCAGGCTTCGGGGAAGGGTTAGGGTTAGGGTTCGGGCTAGGGTAAGTGTTAGGGGACGGGGACGGTTTAGGGTCCAGGTGAGGGTACGGCAACGCTTTAGGGGGAGCGTGCGTGTGAGGGCACGGGTTAGTGTTAGCGTACGGGTTAAGATTAGGGGACGGGTGAGAGTCAGGCTTCGGGGAAGTGTTAGTGTTAGGGTTCAGGCTAGGGTTAGGGTTAGGGAACGGGGAAGGTTTAGGGTCCAGGTGAGGGTACGGCAACGCTTTAGGGGGAGCGTGCGTGTGAGGGCAAGGGTTAGTGTTAGCGTACGGGTTAGGATTAGGGGACGGGTGAGGGTCAGGCTTCAGGGAAGGGTTAGGGTTAGGGTTCGGGCTAGGGTTAGGGTTAGGGGATGGGGACGGTTTAGGGTCCAGGTGAGGGTACGGGAACGCTTTAGGGGGAGCGTGCGTGTGAGGGCGCGGGTTAGTGTTAGCGTACGGGTTAGGATTAGGGGACGGGTGAGGGTCAGGCTTCAAGGAAGGGTTAGGATTAGGGTTCAGGCTAGGGTTAGGGTTAGGGTACGAGGACGGTTTAGGGTCCAGGTGAGGGTACGGCAACGCTTTAGGGCGAGCGTGCGTGTGAGGGCACGGGTTAGTGTTAGCGTACGGGTGAGGATTAGGGGACGGGTGAGGGTCAGGCTTCGGGGAAGGGTTAGGGTTAGGGTTCGGGCTAGGGTTAGGGTTAGGGGACGGGGACGGTTTAGGGTCCAGGTGAGGGTACGGCAACGCTTTAGGGGGAGCGTGCGTGTGAGGGCGCGGGTTAGTGTTAGCGTACGGGTTAGGATTAGGGGACGGGTGAGGGTCAGGCTTCGGGGAAGGGTTAGGGTTAGGGTTCGGTCTAGGGTTAGGGTTAGGGGACGGGGACGGTTTAGGGTCCAGGTGAGGGTACGGCAACGCTTTAGGGGGAGCATGCGTGTGAGGGCGCGGGTTAGTGTTAGCGTACGTGTTAGGATTAGGGGACGGGTTAGGGTCAGGCTTCGGGGAAGGGTTAGGGTTAGGGTTCGGGCTAGCGTTAGGGTTAGGGGACGGGGACGGTTTAGGGTCCAGGTGAGGGTACGGTAACGCTTTAGGGGGAGCGTGCGTGTGAGGGCGTGGGTTAGTGTTAGCGTACGGGTTAGGATTAGGGGACGGGTGAGGGTCAGGCTTCGGGGAAGGGTTAGGTTTAGGGTTCGGGCTAGGGTTAGGGTTAGGGGACGGGTACGGTTTAGGTTCCAGGTGAGGGTACGGCAACGCTTTAGGGGGAGCGTGCGTGTGAGGGCGCGGGTTAGTGTTAGCGTACGGGTTAGGATTAGGGGACGGGTGAGGGTCAGGCTTCGGGAAAGGGTTAGGGTTAGGGTTCGGGCTAGGGTAAGTGTTAGGGGACGGGGATGGTTTAGGGTCCAGGTGAGGGTACGGCAACGCTTTAGGGGGAGCGTGCGTGTGAGGGCACGGGTTAGTGTTAGCGTACGGGTTAGGATTAGGGGACGGGTGAGGGTCAGGCTTCGGGGAAGTGTTAGTGTTAGGGTTCAGGCTAGGGTTAGGGTTAGGGGACGGGGACGGTTTAGGGTCGAGGTGAGGGTACGGCAACGCTTTAGGGGGAGCGTGTGTGTGAGGGCGCGGGTTAGTGTTAGCGTACTGGTTAGGATTAGGGGACGGGTGAGGGTCAGGCTTCGGGGAAAGGTTAGGGTTAGGGTTCGGGCTAGGGTTAGGGTGAGGGGACAGGGACGGTTTAGGGTCCAGGTGAGGGTACGGCAACGCTTTAAGGGCAGCGTGCGTGTGAGGACGCGGGTTAGTGTTAGCGTACGGGTTAGGATTAGGGGACGGGTGAGGGTCAGGCTTCGGGGAAGGGTTAGAGTTAGGGTTCGGGCTAGGGTTAGGGTTAGGGGACGGGGACGGTTTAGGGTCCAGGTGAGGGAACGGCAACGCTTTAGGGGGAGCGTGCGTGTGAGGGCGCGGGTTAGTGTTAGCGTACGGATTAGGATTAGGGGACGGGTGAGGGTCATGCTTCGGGGAAGGGTTAGGGTTAGAGTTCGGGCTAGGGTTAGGGTTAGGGGACGGGGACGGTTTAGGGTCCAGGTGAGGGTACGGCAACACTTTAGGGGGAGCGAACGAGTGAGGGCGCGGGTTAGTGTTAGCGTACGGTTTAGGATTAGGGGACGGGTGAGGGTCAGGCTTTGGGGAAGGGTTAGGTTTAGGGTTCTGGCTAGGGTTAGGGTTAGGGTACGGGGACGCTTTAGGGTCCAGGTGAGGGTACGGCAACGCTTTAGGGGGAGCGTGCGTGTGAGGGCGCGGTTTAGTGTTAGCGTACGGGTTAGGATTAGGGGACAGGTGAGGGTCAGGCTTCGGGGAAGGGTTAGGGTTAGGGTTCGGGCTAGGGTTAGGGGACGGGGACGGGGACGGTTCAGGGTCCAGATGAGGGTACGGCAACGCTTTAGGGGGAGCGTGCGTGTGAGGGCGCGGGTTAGTGTTAGCGTACGGGTTAGGATTAGGGGACGGTTGAGGGTCAGGCTTCGGGGAAGTGTTAGTGTTAGGGTTCAGGCTAGGGTTAGGGTTAGGGGACGGGGACGGTTTAGGATCCAGGTGAGGGTACGGCAACGCTTTAGGGGGAGCGTGCGTGTGAGGGCGCGGGTTAGTGTTAGCGTACGGGTTAGGATTAGGGGACGGGTGAGGGTCAGGCTTCAGGGAAGGGTTAGGGTTAGGGTTCGGGCTAGGGTTAGTGTTAGGGGACGGGGACGGTTTAGGGTCCAGGTGAGGGTACGGCAACGCTTTAGGGGGAGCGTACGTGTGAGGGCGCAGGTTAGTGTTAGCGTACGGGTTAGGATTAGGGGACGGGTGAGGGTCAGGCTTCGGGGAAGGGTTAGGGTTAGGGTTCGGGCTAGGGTAAGTGTTAGGGGACCGGGACGGTTTAGGGTCCAGGTGAGGGTACGGCAACGCTTTAGGGGGAGCTTGCGTGTGAGGGCACGGGTTAGTGTTAGCGTACGGGTTAAGATTAGGGGACGGGTGAGGGTCAGGCTTCGGGGAAGTGTTAGTGTTAGGGTTCAGGCTAGGGTTAGGGTTAGGGGACGGGGAAGGTTTAGGGTCCAGGTGAGGGTACGGCAACGCTTTAGGGGGAGCGTGCGTGTGAGGGCAAGGGTTAGTGTTAGCGTACGGGTTAGGATTAGGGGACGGGTGAGGGTCAGGCTTCAGGGAAGGGTTAGGGTTAGGGTTCGGGCTAGGGTTAGGGTTAGGGGACGGGGACGGTTTAGGGTCCAGGTGAGGGTACGGGAATGCTTTAGGGGGAGCGTGCGTGTGAGGGCGCGGGTTAGTGTTAGCGTACGGGTTAGGATTAGGGGACGGGTGAGGGTCAGGCTTCAAGGAAGGGTTAGGATTAGGGTTCAGGCTAGGGTTAGGGTTAGGGTACGGGGACGGTTTAGGGTCCAGGTGAGGGTACGGCAACGCTTTAGGGCGAGCGTGCGTGTGAGGGCACGGGTTAGTGTTAGCGTACGGGTGAGGATTAGGGGACGGGTGAGGGTCAGGCTTCGGGGAAGGGTTAGGGTTAGGGTTCGGGCTAGGGTTAGGGTTAGGGGACGGGGACGGTTTAGGGTCCAGGTGAGGGTACGGCAACGCTTTAGGGGGAGCGTGCGTGTGAGGGCGTGGGTTAGTGTAGGCGTACGGGTTAGGATTAGGGGACGGGTGAGGGTCAGGCTTCAGAGTAGGTGTAGGGTTAGGGTTCGGGCTAGGGTTAGGGTTAGAGGACGGGGAAGGTTTAGGGTCCAGGTGAGGGTACGGCAACGCTTTAGGGGGAGCGTGCGTGTGAGGGCGCGGATTAGTGTTAGCGTACGGGTTAGGATTAGGGGACGGGTGAGGGTCAGGCTTCAGGGAAGGGTTAGGGTTAGGGTTCGGGCTAGGGTTAGGGTTAGGGGACGGGGACGGTTTAGGGTCCAGGTGAGGGTACGGCAACGCTTTAGGGGGAGCGTGTGTGTGAGGGCGCGGGTTAGTGTTAGCGTACGGGTTAGGATTAGGGGACGGGTGAGGGTCAGGCTTCAGAGTAGGTGTAGGGTTAGGGTTCGGGCTATGGTTAGGGTTAGAGGACGGGGACGGTTTAGGGTCCAGGTGAGGGTACGGCAACGCTTTAGGGGGAGCGTGCGTGTGAAGGCGCGGATTAGTGTTAGCGTACGGGTTAGGATTAGGGGACGGGTGAGGGTCAGGCTTCGGGGAAGGGTTAGGGTTAGGGTTCGGTCTAGGGTTAGGGTTAGGGGACGGGGACGGTTTAGGGTCCAGGTGAGGGTACGGCAACGCTTTAGGGGGAGCGTGCGTGTGAGGGCGTGGGTTAGTGTTAGCGTACGGGTTAGGATTAGGGGACGGGTGAGGGTCAGGCTTCAGAGTAGGTGTAGGGTTAGGGTTCGGGCTAGGGTTAGGGTTAGAGGACGGGGACGGTTTAGGGTCCAGGTGAGGGTACGGCAACGCTTTAGGGGGAGCGTGCGTGTGAGGGCGCCGATTAGTGTTAGCGTACGGGTTAGGATTAGGGGACGGGTGAGGGTCAGGCTTCAGGGAAGGGTTAGGGTTAGGGTTCGGGCTAGGGTTAGGGTTAGGGGACGGGGACGGTTTAGGGTCCAGGTGAGGGTACGGCAACGCTTTAGGGGGAGCGTGCGTGTGAGGGGGCGGGTTAGTGTTAGCGTATGGGTTAGGATTAGGGGACGGGTGAGGGTCAGGCTTCAGAGTAGGTGTAGGGTTAGGGTTCGGGCTATGGTTAGGGTTAGGGGACGGGGACGGTTTAGGGTTCAGGTGAGGGTACGGCAACGCTTTAGGGGGAGCGCGCGAGTGAGGGCGCGGGTTAGTGTTAGCGTACGGGTTAGGCCTAGGGGACGGTTGAGGGTCAGGCTTCGGGGAAGGGTTAGGTATAGGGTTCTGGCTAGGGTTAAGGTTAGGGTACGGGGACGGTTTAGGGTCCAGGTGAGGGTACGGCAACGCTTTAGGGGGAGCGTGCGTGTGAGGGCACGGGTTAGTGTTAGCGTACGGGTGAGGATTAGGGGACGGGTGAGAGTCAGGCTTCGGGGAAGGATTAGGGTTAGGGTTCGGGCTAGGGTTAGGGTTAGGGGACGGGGACGGTTTAGGGTCCAGGTGAGGGTACGGCAACGCTTTAGGGGGAGCGTGCGTGTGAGGGCGCGGGTTAGTGTTAGCGTAAGGGTTAGGATTAGGGGACGGGTGAGGGTCAGGCTTCGGGGAAGGGTTAGGGTTAGGGTTCGGGCTAGGGTTAGGGTTAGGGGACGGGGACGGTTTAGGGTCCAGGTGAGGGTACGGCAACGCTTTAGGGGGAGTGTGCGTGTGAGGGCGCGGGTTAGTGTTAGCGTACGGGTTAGGATTAGGGGACGGGAGAGGGTCAGGCTTCGGGGAAGGGTTAGGGTTAGGGTTCGGGCTAGGGTTAGGGTTAGGGGACGGGGACGGTTTAGGGTTCAGGTGAGGGTACGGCAACGCTTTAGGGGGAGCATGCGTGTGAGGGCGCGGGTTAGTTTTAGCGTACGGGTTAGGATTAGGGGACGGGTGAGAGTCAGGCTTCGGGGAAGGGTTAGGTTTAGGGTTCTGGCTAGGGTTAGGGTTAGTGGACGGGGACGGTTTAGGTTCCAGGTGAGGGTACGGCAACGCTTTAGGGGGAGCGTGCGTGTGAGGGCGCGGGTTAGTGTTAGCGTACGGGTTAGGATTAGGGGACGGGTGAGGGTCAGGCTTCGGGGAAGGGTTAGGGTTAGGGTTCGGGCTAGGGTAAGTGTTAGGGGACGGGGACGGTTTAGGGTCCAGGTGAGGGTACGGCAACGCTTTAGGGGGAGCATGCGTGTGAGGGCGCGGGTTAGTGTTAGCGTACGGGTTAGGATTAGGGGACGGGTGAGAGTCAGGCTTCGGGGAAGGGTTAGGGTTAGGGTTCGGGCTAGCGTTAGGGTTAGGGGACGGGAACGGTTTAGGGTCCAGGTGAGGGTACGGTAACGCTTTAGGGGGAGCGTGCGTGTGAGGGCGCGGGTTAGTGTTAGCGTACGGGTTAGGATTAGGGGACGGGTGAGGGTCAGGCTTCGGGGAAGGGTTAGGGTTAGGGTTCGGGCTAGGGTTAGGGTTAGGGGACGGGGACGGTTTAGGGTCCAGGTGAGGGTACGGCAACGCTTTAGGGGGAGCGTGCGTGTGAGGGAGTGGGTTAGTGTTAGCGTACGGGTTAGGATTAGGGTACGGGTGAGGGTCAGGCTTCAGAGTAGGTGTAGGGTTAGGGTTCGGGCTAGGGTTAGGGTTAGAGGACGGGGACGGTTTAGGGTCCAGGTGAGGGTACGGCAACGCTTTAGGGGGAGCGTGCGTGTGAGGGCGCCGATTAGTGTTAGCGTACGGGTTAGGATTAGGGGACGGGTGAGGGTCAGGCTTCAGGGAAGGGTTAGGGTTAGGGTTCGGGCTAGGGTTAGGGTTAGGGGACGGGGACGGTTTAGGGTCCAGGTGAGGGTACGGCAACGCTTTAGGGGGAGCGTGTGTGTGAGGGCGCGGGTTAGTGTTAGCGTACGGGTTAGGATTAGGGGACGGGTGAGGGTCAGGCTTCGGGGAAGTGTTAGCGTTAGGGTTCGGGCTAGGGTTAGGGTTAGGGGACGGGGACGGTTTAGGGTCCAGGTGAGGGTACGGCAACGCTTTAGGGGGAGCATGCGTGTGAGGGCGCGGGTTAGTGTTAGCGTACGGGTTAGGATTAGGGGACGGGTTACGGTCAGGCTTCGGGGAAGGGTTAGGGATAGGGTTCGGGCTAGGGTTAGGGTTAGGGGACGGGGACGGTTTAGGGTCCAGGTGAGGGTACGGCAACGCTTTAGGGGGAGCGTGCGTGTGAGGGCGCGGTTTAGTGTTAGCGTACGGGTTAGGATTAGGGGACGGGTGAGGGTCAGGCTTCGGGGAAGGGTTAGGGTTAGTGTTCGGGCTAGGGTTAGGGTTAGGGGACGGGGACGGTTTAGGGTCCAGGTGAGGGTACGGCAACGCTTTAGGGGGAGCGTGCGTGTGAGGGCGCGGGTTGTGTTAGCGTACGGGTTAGGATTAGGGGACGGGTGAGGGTCAGGCTTAGGGGAAGGGTTAGGGTTAGGGTTCGGGCTATGCTTAGGGTTAGGGTTCGGGGACGGTTTAGGGTTCAGGTGAGGGTACGGCAACGCTTTAGGGGGAGCGCGCGAGTGAGGGCGCGGGTTAGTGTTAGCGTACGGGTTAGGATTAGGGGACGGGTGAGGGTCAGGCTTCGGGGAAGGGTTAGGTATAGGGTTCTGGCTAGGGTTAAGGTTAGGGTACGGGGACGGTTTAGGGTCCAGGTGAGGGTACGGCAACGCTTTAGGGGGAGCGTGCGTGTGAGGGCACGGGTTAGTGTTAGCGTACGGGTGAGGATTAGGGGACGGGTGAGGGTCAGGCTTCAGGGAAGGGTTAGGGTTAGGGTTCGGGCTAGGGTTAGGGTTAGGGGACGGGGACGGTTTAGGGTCCAGGTGAGGGTACGGCAACGCTTTAGGGGGAGCGTGCGTGTGAGGGCGCGGGTTAGTGTTAGCGTACGGGTTAGGATTAGGGGACGGGTGAAGGTCAGGCTTCGGGGAAGGGTTAGGGTTAGGGTTCGGGCTAGGGTTAGGGTTAGGGGACGGGGACGGTTTAGGGTCCAGGTGAGGGTACGGCAACGCTTTAGGGGGAGCGTGCGTGTGAGGGTGCGGGTTAGTGTTAGCGTACGGGTTAGGATTAGGGGACGGGTGAGGGTCAGGCTTCGGGGAAGGGTTAGAGTTAGGGTTCGGGCTAGGGTTAGGGTTAGGGGACGGGGACGGTTTAGGGTCCAGGTGAGGGAACGGCAACGCTTTAGGGGGAGCGTGCGTGTGAGGGCGCGGGTTAGTGTTAGCGTACGGGTTAGGATTAGGGGACGGGTGAGGGTCAGGCTTCGGGGAAGGGTTAGGGTTAGGGTTCGGACTAGGGTTAGGGTTAGGGGACGGGGACGGTTTAGGGTCCAGGTGAGGGTACGGCAACGCTTTAGGGGGAGCGAACGAGTGAGGGCGCGGGCTAGTGTTAGCGTACGGTTTAGGATTAGGGGACGGGTGAGGGTCAGGCTTCGGGGAAGGGTTAAGTTTAGCGTTCTGGCTAGGGTTAGGGTTAGGGTACGGGGACGGTTTAGGGTCCAGGTGAGGGTACGGCAACGCTTTAGGGGGAGCGTGCGTGTGAGGGCGCGGTTTAGTGTTAGCGTACGGGTTAGGATTAGGGGACGGGTGAGGGTCAGGCTTCGGGGAAGGGTTAGGGTTAGGGTTCGGGCTAGGGTTAGGGGACGGGGACGGGGACGGTTCAGGGTCCAGGTGAGGGTACGGCAACGCTTTAGGGGGAGCGTGCGTGTGAGGGCACGGGTTAGTGTTAGCGTACGGGTTAGGATTATGGGACGGGTGAGGGTCAGGCTTCGGGGAAGGGTTAGGGTTAGGGTTCGGGCTAGGGTTAGGGTTAGGGGACAGGGACGGTTTAGGGTCCAGGTGAGGGTACGGGAACGCTTTAGGGGGAGCGTGCGTGTGAGGGCGCGGGTTAGTGTTAGCGTACGGGTTAGGATTAGGGGACGGGTGAGGGTCAGGCTTCAAGGAAGGGTTAGGATTAGGGTTCAGGCTAGGGTTAGGGTTAGGGTACGGGGACGGTTTAGGGTCCAGGTGAGGGTACGGCAACGCTTTAGGGCGAGCGTGCGTGTGAGGGCACGGGTTAGTGTTAGCGTACGGGTGAGGATTAGGGGACGGGTGAGGGTCAGGCTTCGGGGAAGGGTTAGGTTTAGGGTTCGGGCTAGGGTTAGGGTTAGGGGACGGGGACGGTTTAGGGTTCAGGTGAGGGTACGGCAACGCTTTAGGGGGAGCGTGCGTGTGAGGGCGTGGGTTAGTGTTAGCGTACGGTTTAGGATTAGGGGACGGGTGAGGGTCAGGGTTCGGGGAAGGGTTAGGGTTAGGGTTCGGGCTAGGGTTAGGGTTAGGGGACGGGGACGGTTTAGGGTCCAGGTGAGGGTACGGCAACGCTTTAGGGGGAGCGTGCGTGTGAGGGCGCGGGTTAATGTTAGCGTACGGGTTAGGAATAGGGGACGGGTGAGGGTCAGCCTTCGGGGAAGGGTTAGGTTTAGGGTTCGGGCTAGGGTTAGGGTTAGGGGATGGGGACGGTTTAGGGTCCAGGTGAGGGTACGGCAACGCTTTAGGGGGAGCGTGCGTGTGAGGGCGCGGGTTAGTGTTAGCGTACGGTTTAGGATTAGGGGACGGGTGAGGGTCAGGCTTCCGGGAAGGGTTAGGGTTAGGGTTCGGGCTAGGGTTATGGTTAGGGGACGGGGACGGTTTAGGGTCCAGGTGAGGGTACGTCAACGCTTTAAGGGCAGCGTGCGTGTGAGGGCGCGAGTTAGTGTTAGCGTACGGGTTAGGATTAGGGGACGGGTGAGGGTCAGGCTTCGGGGAAGGGTTAGGGTTAGGGTTCGGGCTAGGGTTAGGGTTAGGGGACGGGGACGGTTTAGGTTCCAGGTGAGGGTACGGCAACGCTTTAGGGGGAGCGTGCGTGTGAGGGCGTGGGTTAGTGTTAGCGTACGGGTTAGGATTAGGGGACGGGTGAGGGTCAGGCTTCGGGGAAGGGTTAGAGTTAGGGTTCGGGCTAGGGTTAGGGTTAGGGGACGGGGACGGTTTAGGGTCCAGGTGAGGGAACGGCAACGCTTTAGGGGGAGCGTGCGTGTGAGGGCGCGGGTTAGTGTTAGCGTACGGGTTAGGATTAGGGGACGGGTGAGGGTCAGGCTTCGGAGAAGGGTTAGGGTTAGGGTTCGGGCTAGGGTTAGGGTTAGGGGACGGGGACGGTTTAGGGTCCAGGTGAGGGTACGGCAACGCTTTAGGGGGAGCGAACGAGTGAGGGCGCGGGTTAGTGTTAGCGTACGGTTTAGGATTAGGAGACGGGTGAGGGTCAGGCTTCGGGGAAGGGTTAGGTTTAGGGTTCTGGCTAGGGTTAGGGTTAGGGTACGGGGACGGTTTAGGGTCCAGGTGAGGGTACGGCAACGCTTTAGGGGGAGCGTGCGTGTGAGGGCGCGGTTTAGTGTTAGCGTACGGGTTAGAATTAGGGGACGGGTGAGGGTCAGGCTTCGGGGAAGGGTTAGGGTTAGGGTTCGGGCTAGGGTTAGGGTTAGGGGACGGGGACGGTTTAGGGTCCAGGTGAGGGTACGGCAACGCTTTAGGGGGAGCGTGCGTGTGAGGGCGCGGGTTAGTGTTAGCGTACAGGTTAGGATTAGGGGACGGGTGAGGGTCAGGCTTCGGGGAAGGGTTAGGGTTAGGGTTCGGGCTAGGGTAAGTGTTAGGGGACGGGGACGGTTTAGGGTCCAGGTGAGGGTACGGCAACGCTTTAGGGGGAGCGTGCGTGTGAGGGCACGGGTTAGTGTTAGCGTACGGGTTAGGATTAGGGGACGGGTGAGGGTCAGGCTTCGGGGAAGTGTTAGTGTTAGGGTTCAGGCTAGGGTTAGGGTTAGGGGACGGGGAAGGTTTAGGGTCCAGGTGAGGGTACGGCAACGCTTTAGGGGGAGCGTGCATGTGAGGGCAAGGGTTAGTGTTAGCGTACGGGTTAGGATTAGGGGACGGGTGAGGGTCAGGCTTCAGGGAAGGGTTAGGGTTAGGGTTCGGGCTAGGGTTAGGGTTAGGGGACGGGGACGGTTTAGGGTCCAGGTGAGGGTATGGGAACGCTTTAGGGGGAGCGTGCGTGTGAGGGCGCGGGTTAGTGTTAGCGTACGGGTTAGGATTAGGGGACGGGTGAGGGTCAGGCTTCAAGGAAGGGTTAGGATTAGGGTTCAGGCTAGGGTTAGGGTTAGGGTACGGGGACGGTTTAGGGTCCAGGTGAGGGTACGGCAACGCTTTAGGGGGAGCGTGCGTGTGAGGGCGCGGGTTAGTGTTAGCGTACGGGTTAGGATTAGGGGACGGGTGAGGGTCAGGCTTCGGGGAAGGGTTAGGGTTAGGGTTCGGGCTAGGGTTAGGGTTAGGGGACAGGGACGGTTTAGGGTCCAGGTGAGGGTACGGCAACGCTTTAGGGGGAGCGTGCGTGTGAGGGCGCGGGTTATTGTTAGCGTACGGGTTAGGATTAGTGGACGGGTGAGGGTCAGGCTTCGGGGAAGAGTTAGGGTTAGGGTTCGGGCTAGGGTTAGGGTTAGGGGACGGGGACGGTTTAGGGTCCAGGTGAGGGTACGGCAACGCTTTAGGGGGAGCGTGCGTGTGAGGGCGCGGTTTAGTGTTAGCGTACGGGTAAGGATTACGGGACGTGTGAGGGTCAGGCTTCGGGGAAGGGTTAGGTTTAGGGTTCTGGCTAGGGTTAGGGTTAGGGGACGGGGACGGTTTAGGGTCCAGGTGAGGGTACGGCAACGCTTTAGGGGGAGCGTGCGTGTGAGGGCGCGGGTTAGTGTTAGCGTACGGTTTCGGATTTGGGGACGGGTGAGGGTCAGGGTTCGGGGAAGGGTTAGGGTTAGGGTTCGGGCTAGGGTTAGGGTTAGGGGACGGGGACGGTTTAGGGTCCAGGTGAGGGTACGGCAACGCTTTAGGGGGAGCGTGCGTGTGAGGGCGTGGGTTAGTGTTAGCGTACGGTTTAGGATTAGGGGACGGGTGAGGGTCAGGCTTCGGGGAAGGGTTAGGGTTAGGGTTCGGGCTAAGGTTAGGGTTAGGGGACGGGGACGGTTTAGGGTCCAGGTGAGGGTACGGCAACGCTTTAGGGGGAGCGTGCGTGTGAGGGCGCGGGTTAATGTTAGCGTACGGGTTACGAATAGGGGACGGGTGAGGGTCAGCCTTCGGGGAAGGGTTAGGTTTAGGGTTCGGGCTAGGGTTAGGGTTAGGGGACGGGGACGGTTTAGGGTCCAGGTGAGGGTACGGCAACGCTTTAGGGGGAGCGTGCGTGTGAGGGCGCGGGTTAGTGTTAGCGTACGGTTTAGGATTAGGGGACGGGTGAGGGTCAGGCTTCCGGGAAGGGTTAGGGTTAGGGTTCGGGCTAGGGTTAGGGTTAGGGGACGGGGACGGTTTAGGGTCCAGGTGAGGGTACGTCAACGCTTTAAGGGCAGCGTGCGTGTGAGGGCGCGGGTTAGTGTTAGCGTACGGGTTAGGATTAGGGGACGGGTGAGGGTCAGGCTTCGGGGAAGGGTTAGGGTTAGGGTTCGGGCTAGGGTTAGGGTTAGGGGACGGGGACGGTTTAGGTTCCAGGTGAGGGTACGGCAACGCTTTAGGGGGAGCGTGCGTGTGAGGGCGCGGGTTAGTGTTAGCGTACGGGTTAGGATTAGGGGACGGGTGAGGGTCAGGCTTCGGAGAAGGATTAGGGTTAGGGTTCGGGCTAGGGTTAGGGTTAGGGGACGGGGACGGTTTAGGGTCCAGGTGAGGGTACGGCAACGCTTTAGGGGGAGCGAACGAGTGAGGGCGCGGGTTAGTGTTAGCGTACGGTTTAGGATTAGGGGACGGGTGAGGGTCAGGCTTCGGGGAAGGGTTAGGTTTAGGGTTCTGGCTAGGGTTAGGGTTAGGGTACGGGGACGGTTTAGGGTCCAGGTGAGGGTACGGCAACGCTTTAGGGGGAGCGTGCGTGTGAGGGCGCGGTTTAGTGTTAGCGTACGGGTTAGGATTAGGGGACGGGTGAGGGTCAGGCTTCGGGGAAGGGTTAGGGTTAGGGTTCGGGCTAGGGTTAGGGGACGGGGACGGGGACGGTTCAGGGTCCAGGTGAGGGTACGGCAACGCTTTAGGGGGAGCGTGCGTGTGAGGGCACGGGTTAGTGTTAGCGTACGGGTTAGGATTAGGGGACGGGTGAGGGTCAGGCTTCGGGGAAGTGTTAGAGTTAGGGTTCAGGCTAGGGTTAGGGTTAGGGGACGGGGACGGTTTAGGATCCAGGTGAGGGTACGGCAACGCTTTAGGGGGAGCGTGCGTGTGAGGGCACGGGTTAGTGTTAGCGTACGGGTTAGGATTAGGGGACGGGTGAGGGTCAGGCTTCGGGGAAGGGTTAGGGTTAGGGTTCGGGCTAGGGTTAGGGTTAGGGGACGGGGACGGTTTAGGGTCCAGGTGAGGGTACGGCAACGCTTTAGGGGGAGCGTGCGTGTGAGGGCGCGGGTTAGTGTTAGCGTACGGGTTAGGATTAGGGGACGGGTGAGGGTCAGGCTTCGGGGAAGGGTTAGGGTTAGGGTTCGGGCTAGGGTAAGTGTTAGGGGACGGGGACGGTTTAGGGTCCAGGTGAGGGTACGGCAACGCTTTAGGGGGAGCGTGCGTGTGAGGGCACGGGTTAGTGTTAGCGTACGGGTTAGGATTAGGGGACGGGTGAGGGTCAGGCTTCGGGGAAGTGTTAGTGTTAGGGTTCAGGCTAGGGTTAGGGTTAGGGGACGGAAAAGGTTTAGGGTCCAGGTGAGGGTACGACAACGCTTTAGGGGGAGCGTGCGTGTGAGGGCGCGGGTTATTGTTAGCGTACGGGTTAGGATTAGTGGACGGGTGAGGGTCAGGCTTCGGGGAAGAGTTAGGGTTAGGGTTCGGGCTAGGGTTAGGGTTAGGGGACGGGGACGGTTTAGGGTCCAGGTGAGGGTACGGCAACGCTTTAGGGGCAGCATGCATGTGAGGGCGCTGGTTAGTGTTAGCGTACGGGTTAGGATTAGGGGATGGGTGAGGGTCAGGCTTCGGGGAAGGGTTAGGGTTAGGGTTCGGGCTAGGGTTAGGTTTAGGGGACGGGGACGGTTTAGGGTCCAGGTGAGGGTACGGCAACGCTTTAGGGGGAGCGTGCGTGTGAGGGCGCGGTTTAGTGTTAGCGTACGGGTAAGGATTACGGGACGGGTGAGGGTCAGGCTTCTGGGAAGGGTTAGGGTTAGGGTTCGGGCTAGGGTAAGTGTTAGGGGACGGGGACGGTTTAGGGTCCAGGTGAGGGTACGGCAACGCTTTAGGGGGAGCGTGCGTGTGAGGGCACGGGTTAGTGTTAGCGTACGGGTTAGGATTAGGGGACGGGTGAGGGTCAGGCTTCGGGGAAGTGTTAGTGTTAGGGTTCAGGCTAGGGTTAGGTTTAGGGGACGGGGAACGTTTAGGGTCCAGGTGAGGGTACGGCAACGCTTTAGGGGGAGCGTGCGTGTGAGGGCAAGGGTTAGTGTTAGCGTACGGGTTAGGATTAGGGGACGGGTGAGGGTCAGGCTTCAGGGAAGGGTTAGGGTTAGGGTTCGGGCTAGGGTTAGGGTTAGGGGACGGGGACGGTTTAGGGTCCAGGTGAGGGTATGGGAACGCTTTAGGGGGAGCGTGCGTGTGAGGGCGCGGGTTAGTGTTAGCGTACGGGTTAGGATTAGGGGACGGGTGAGGGTCAGGCTTCAAGGAAGGTTTAGGATTAGGGTTCAGGCTAGGGTTAGGGTTAGGGTACGGGGACGGTTTAGGGTCCAGGTGAGGGTACGGCAACGCTTTAGGGGGAGCGTGCGTGTGAGGGCGCGGGTTAGTGTTAGCGTACGGTTTAGGATTAGGGGACGGGTGAGGGTCAGGCTTCGGGGAAGGGTTAGGGTTAGGGTTCGGGCTAGGGTTAGGGTTAGGGGACGGGGACGGTTAAGGGTCCAGGTGAGGGTACGGCAACGCTTTAGGGGGAGCGTGCGTGTGAGGGCGCGGGTTAATGTTAGCGTACGGGTTAGGAATAGGGGACGGGTGAGGGTCAGCCTTCGGGGAAGGGTTAGGTTTAGGGTTCGGGCTAGGGTTAGGGTTAGGGGACGGGGACGGTTTAGGGTCCAGGTGAGGGTACGGCAACGCTTTAGGGGGAGTGTGCGTGTGAGGGCGCGGGTTAGTGTTAGCGTACGGGTTAGGATTAGGGGACGGGTGAGGGTCAGGCTTCCGGGAAGGGTTAGGGTTAGGGTTCGGGCTAGGGTTAGGGTTAGGGGACGGGGACGGTTTAGGGTCCAGGTGAGGGTACGTCAACGCTTTAAGGGCAGCGTGCGTGTGAAGGCGCGGGTTAGTGTTAGCGTACGGGTTAGGATTAGGGGACGGGTGAGGGTCAGGCTTCGGGGAAGGGTTAGGGTTAGGGTTCGGGCTAGGGTTAGGGTTAGGGGACGGGGACGGTTTAGGTTCCAGGTGAGGGTACGGCAACGCTTTAGGGGGAGCGTGCGTGTGAGGGCGTGGGTTAGTGTTAGCGTACGGGTTAGGATTAGGGGACGGGTGAGGGTCAGGCTTCGGGGAAGGGTTAGAGTTAGGGTTCGGGCTAGGGTTAGGGTTAGGGGACACGGACGGTTTAGGGTCCAGGTGAGGGAACGGCAACGCTTTAGGGGGAGCGTGCGTGTAAGGGCGCGGGTTAGTGTTAGCGTACGGGTTAGGATTAGGGGACGGGTGAGGGTCAGGCTTCGGAGAAGGATTAGGGTTAGGGTTCGGGCTAGGGTTAGGGTTAGGGGACGGGGACGGTTTAGGGTCCAGGTGAGGGTACGGCAACGCTTTAGGGGGAGCGAACGAGTGAGGGCGCGGGTTAGTGTTAGCGTACGGTTTAGGATTAGGGGACGGGTGAGGGTCAGGCTTCGGGGAAGGGTTAGGTTTAGGGTTCTGGCTAGGGTAAGGGTTAGGGTACGGGGACGGTTTAGGGTCCAGGTGAGGGTACGGCAACGCTTTAGGGGGAGCGTGCGTGTGAGGGCGCGGTTTAGTGTTAGCGTACGGGTTAGGATTAGGGGACGGGTGAGGGTCAGGTTTCGGGGAAGGGTTAGGGTTAGGGTTCGGGCTAGGGTTAGGGTTAGGGGACGGGGACGGTTTAGGGTCCAGGTGAGGGTGCGGCAACGCTTTAGGGGGAGCGTGCGTGTGAGGGCGCGGGTTAGTGTTAGCGTACGGGTTAGGATTAGGGGACGGGTGAGGGTCAGGCTTCGGGGAAGGGTTAGGGTTAGGGTTCGGGCTAGGGTAAGTGTTAGGGGACGGGGACGGTTTAGGGTCCAGGTGAGGGTACGGCAACGCTTTAGGGGGAGCGTGCGTGTGAGGGCACGGGTTAGTGTTAGCGTACGGGTTAGGATTAGGGGACGGGTGAGGGTCAGGCTTCGGGGAAGTGTTAGTGTTAGGGTTCAGGCTAGGGTTAGGGTTAGGGGACGGGGAAGGTTTAGGGTCCAGGTGAGGGTACGGCAACGCTTTAGGGGGAGCGTGCGTGTGAGGGCAAGGGTTAGTGTTAGCGTACGGGTTAGGATTAGGGGACGGGTGAGGGTCAGGCTTCAGGGAAGGGTTAGGGTTAGGGTTCGGGCTAGGGTTAGGGTTAGGGGACGGGGACGGTTTAGGGTCCAGGTGAGGGTATGGGAACGCTTTAGGGGGAGCGTGCGTGTGAGGGCGCGGGTTAGTGTTAGCGTACGGGTTAGGATTAGGGGACGGGTGAGGGTCAGGCTTCAAGGAAGGGTTAGGATTAGGGTTCAGGCTAGGGTTAGGGTTAGGGTACGGGGACGGTTTAGGGTCCAGGTGAGGGTACGGCAACACTTTAGGGGGAGCGTGCGTGTGAGGGCACGGGTTAGTGTTAGCGTACGGGTTAGGATTAGGGGACGGGTGAGGGTCACGCTTCGGGGAAGGGTTAGGGTTAGGGTTCGGGCTAGGGTTAGGGTTAGAGGACAGGGACGGTTTAGTGTCCAGGTGAGGGTACGGCAACGCTTTAGGGGGAGCGTGCGTGTGAGGGCGCGGGTTACTGTTAGCGTACGGGTTAGGATTAGTGGACGGGTGAGGGTCAGGCTTCGGGGAAGAGTTAGGGTTAGGGTTCGGGCTAGGGTTAGGGTTAGGGGACGGGGACGGTTTAGGGTCCAGGTGAGGGTACGGCAACGCTTTAGGGGCAGCGTGCATGTGAGGGCGCTGGTTAGTGTTAGCGTACGGGTTAGGATTAGGGGATGGGTGAGGGTCAGGCTTCGGGGAAGGGTTAGGGTTAGGGTTCGGGCTAGGGTTAGGGTTAGGGGACGGGGACGGTTTAGGGTCCAGGTGAGGGTATGGCAACGCTTTAGGGGGAGCGTGCGTGTGACGGCGCGGTTTAGTGTTATCGTACGGGTAAGGATTACGGGACGGGTGAGGGTCAGGCTTCGGGGAAGGGTTAGGGTTAGGGTTCGGGCTAGGGTTAGGATTAGGGTACGGGGACGGTTTAGGGTCCAGGTGAGGGTACGGCAACGCTTTAGGGGGAGCGTGCGAGTGAGGACGCGGGTTAGTGTTAGCGTACGGGTTAGGATTAGGGGACGGGTGAGGGTCAGGCTTCGGGGAAGGGTTAGGTTTAGGGTTCTGGCTAGGGTTAGGGTTAGGGGATGGGGACGGTTTAGGGTCCAGGTGAGGGTACGGCAACGCTTTAGGGGGAGCGTGCGTGTGAGGGCGCGGGTTAGTGTTAGCGTACGGTTTAGGATTTGGGGACGGGTGAGGGTCAGGTTTCGGGGAAGGGTTAGGGTTAGGGTTCGGGCTAGGGTTAGGGTTAGGGGACGGGGACGGTTTAGGGTCCAGATGAGGGTACGGCAACGCTTTAGGGGGAGCGTGTGTGTGAGGGCGCGGGTTAGTGTTAGCGTACGGGTTAGGAATAGGGGACGGGTGAGGGTCAGGCTTCGGGGAAGGGTTAGGTTTAGGGTTCGGGCTAGGGTTAGGGTTAGGGGACGGGGACGGTTTAGGGTCCAGGTGAGGGTACGGCAACACTTTAGGGGGAGCGTGCGTGTGAGGGCGCGGGTTAGTGTTAGCGTACGGGTTAGGATTAGGGGACGGGTGAGGGTCAGGCTTCGGGGAAGGGTTAGCGTTAGGGTTCGGGCTAGGGTTTGGGTTAGGGGACGGGGACGGTTTAGGGTCCAGGTGAGGGTACGGCAACGCTTTAAGGGCAGCGTGCGTGTGAGGGCGCGGGTTAGTGTTAGCGTACGGGTTAGGATTAGGGGACGGGTGAGGGTCAGGCTTCGGGGAAGGGTTAGGGTTAGGGTTCGGGCTAGGGTTAGGGTTAGGGGACGGGGACGGTTTAGGGTCCAGGTGAGGGTACGGCAACGCTTTAGGGGGAGCGTGCGTGTGAGGGCGCGGGTTAGTGTTAGCGTACGGGTTAGGATTAGGGGACGGTTGAGGGTCAGGCTTCGGGGAAGGGTTAGGGTTAGGGTTCGGGCTAGGGTAAGTGTTAGGGGACGGGGACGGTTTAGGGTCCAGGTGAGGGTACGGCAACGCTTTAGGGGGAGCGTGCGTGTGAGGGCACGGGTTAGTGTTAGCGTACGGGTTAGGATTAGGGGACGGGTGAGGGTCAGGCTTCGGGGAAGTGTTAGTGTTAGGGTTCAGGCTAGGGTTAGGGTTAGGGGACGGGGAAGGTTTAGGGTCCAGGTGAGGGTACGGCAACGATTTAGGGGGAGCGTGCGTGTGAGGGCAAGGGTTAGTGTTAGCGTACGGGTTAGGATTAGGGGACGGGTGAGGGTCAGGCTTCAGGGAAGGGTTAGGGTTAGGGTTCGGGCTAGGGTTAGGGTTAGGGGACGGGGACGGTTTAGGGTCCAGGTGAGGGTATGGGAACGCTTTAGGGGGAGCGTGCGTGTGAGGGCGCGGGTTAGTGTTAGCGTACGGGTTAGGATTAGGGGACGGGTGAGGGTCAGGCTTCAAGGAAGGGTTAGGATTAGGGTTCAGGCTAGGGTTAGGGTTAGGATACGGGGACGGTTTAGGGTCCAGGTGAGGGTACGGCAACGCTTTAGGGGGAGCGTGCGTGTGAGGGCGCGGGTTAGTGTTAGCGTACGGGTTAGGATTAGGGGACGGGTGAGGGTCACGCTTCGGGGAAGGGTTAGGGTTAGGGTTCGGGCTAGGGTTAGGGTTAGGGGACAGGGACGGTTTAGGGTCCAGGTGAGGGTACGGCAACGCTTTAGGGGGAGCGTGCGTGTGAGGGCGCGGGTTATTGTTAGCGTACGGGTTAGGATTAGTGGACGGGTGAGGGTCAGGCTTCGGGGAAGAGTTAGGGTTAGGGTTCGGGCTAGGGTTAGGGTTAGGGGACGGAGACGGTTTAGGGTCCAGGTGAGGGTACGGCAACGCTTTAGGGGCAGCGTGCATGTGAGGGCGCTGGTTAGTGTTAGCGTACGGGTTAGGATTAGGGGATGGGTGAGGGTCAGGCTTCGGGGAAGGGTTAGGGTTAGGGTTCGGGCTAGGGTTAGGGTTAGGGGACGGGGACGGTTTAGGGTCCAGGTGAGGGTACGGCAACGCTTTAGGGGGAGCGTGCGTGTGACGGCGCGGTTTAGTGTTATCGTACGGGTAAGGATTACGGGACGGGTGAGGGTCAGGCTTCGGGGAAGGGTTAGGGTTAGGGTTCAGGCTAGGGTTAGGATTAGGGGACGGGGACGGTTTAGGGTCCAGGTGAGGGTATGGCAACGCTTTATTGGGAGCGTGCGAGTGAGGACGCGGGTTAGTGTTAGCGTACGGGTTAGGATTAGGGGACGGGTGAGGGTCAGGCTTCGGGGAAGGGTTAGGTTTAGGGTTCTGGCTAGGGTTAGGGTTAGGGGATGGGGACGGTTTAGGGTCCAGGTTAGGGTACGGCAACGCTTTAGGGGGAGCGTGCGTGTGAGGGCGCGGGTTAGTGTTAGCGTACGGTTTAGGATTTGGGGACGGGTGAGGGTCAGGGTTCGGGGAAGGGTTAGGGTTAGGGTTCGGGCTAGGGTTAGGGTTAGGGGACGGGGACGGTTTAGGGTCCAGGTGAGGGTACGGCAACGCTTTAGGGGTAGCGTGTGTGTGAGGGCGCGGGTTAGTGTTAGCGTACGGGTTAGGAATAGGGGACGGGTGAGGGTCAGGCTTCGGGGAAGGGTTAGGTTTAGGGTTCGGGCTAGGGTTAGGGTTAGGGGACGGGGACGGTTTAGGGTCCAGGTGAGGGTACGGCAACGCTTTAGGGGGAGCGTGCGTGTGAGGGCGCGGGTTAGTGTTAGCGTACGGGTTAGGATTAGGGGACGGGTGAGGGTCAGGCTTCGGGGAAGGGTTAGAGTTAGGGTTCGGGCTAGGGTTAGGGTTAGGGGACGGGGACGGTTTAGGGTCCAGGTGAGGGAACGGCAACGCTTTAGGGGGAGCGTGCGTGTGAGGGCGTGGGTTAGTTTTAGCGTACGGGTTAGGATTAGGGGACGGGTGAGGGTCAGGCTTCGGGGAAGGGTTAGGTTTAGGGTTCGGGCTAGGGTTAGGGTTAGGGGACGGGGACGGTTTAGGGTCCAGGTGAGGGTACGGCAACGCTTTAGGGGGAGCGTGTGTGTGAGGGCGCGGGTTAGTGTTAGCGTACGGGTTAGGATTAGGGGACGGGTGAAGGTCAGGCTTCGGGGAAGGGTTAGGATTAGGGTTCGGGCTAGGGTTAGGGTTAGGGGATGGGGACGGTTTAGGGTCCAGGTGAGGGTACGGCAACGCTTTAGGGGGAGCGTGTGTGTGAGGGCGCGGGTTAGTGTTAGCGTACGGGTTAGGATTAGGGGACGGGTGAGGGTCAGGCTTCGGGGAAAGGTTAGGGTTAGGGTTCGGGCTAGGGTTAGGGTTAGGGGACGGGGACGGTTTAGGGTCCAGGTGAGGGTACGGCAACGCTTTAGGGGGAGCGTGCGTGTGAGGGCGCGGGTTAGTGTTAGCGTACGGGTTAGGATTAGGGGACGGGTGAGGGTCAGGCTTCGGGGAAGGGTTAGGGTTAGGGTTCGGGCTAGGGTTAGGGTTAGGGGACGGGGACGGTTTAGGGTCCAGGTGAGGGTACGGCAACGCTTTAAGGGCAGCGTGCGTGTGAGGGCACGGGTTAGTGTTAGCGTACGGGTTAGGATTAGGGGACGGGTGAGGGTCAGGCTTCGGGGAAGGGTTAGGGTTAGGGTTCGGGCTAGGGTTAGGGTTAGGGGACGGGGACGGTTTAGGGTCCAGGTGAGGGTACGGCAACGCTTTAGGGGGAGCGTGCGTGTGAGGGCGCGGGTTAGTGTTAGCGTACGGGTTAGGATTAGGGGACGGGTGAGGGTCAGGCTTCTGGGAAGGGTTAGAGTTAGCGTTCGGACTAGGGTTAGGGTTAGGGGACGGGGACGGTTTAGGGTCCAGGTGAGGGAACGGCAACGCTTTAGGGGGAGCGTGCGTGTGAGGGCGCGGGTTAGTGTTAGCGTACGGGTTAGGATTAGGGGACGGGTGAGGGTCAGGCTTCGGGGAAGGGTTAGGGTTAGGGTTCGGGCTAGGGTTAGGGTTAGGGGACGGGGACGGTTTAGGGTCCAGGTGAGGGTACGGCAACGCTTTAGGGGGAGCGAACGAGTGAGGGCGCGGGTTAGTGTTAGCGTACGGTTTAGGATTAGGGGACGGGTGAGGGTCAGGCTTCGGGGAAGGGTTAGGTTTAGGGTTCTGGCTAGGGTTAGGGTTAGGGTACGGGGACGGTTTAGGGTCCAGGTGAGGGTACGGGAACGCTTTAGGGGGAGCGTGCGTGTGAGGGCGCGGTTTAGTGCTAACGTACGGGTTAGGATTAGGGGACGGGTGAGGGTCAGGCTTCGGGGAAGGGTTAGGGTTAGGGTTCGGGCTAGGGTTAGGGGACGGGGACGGGGACGGTTCAGGGTCCAGGTGAGGGTACGGCAACGCTTTAGGGGGAGCGTGCGTGTGAGGGCACGGGTTAGTGTTAGCGTACGGGTTAGGATTAGGGGACGGGTGAGGGTCAGGATTCGGGGAAGTGTTAGTGTTAGGGTTCAGGCTAGGGTTAGGGTTAGGGGACGGGGACGGTTTAGGATCCAGGTGAGGGTACGGCAACGCTTTAGGGGGAGCGTGTGTGTGAGGGCGCGGGTTAGTGTTAGCGTACGGGTTAGGATTAGGGGACGGGTGAGGGTCAGGCTTCGGGGAAGGGTTAGGGTTAGGGTTCGGGCTAGGGTTAGGGTTAGGGGACGGGGACGGTTTAGGGTCCAGGTGAGGGTACGGCAACGCTTTAGGGGGAGCGTGCGTGTGAGGGCGCGGGTTAGTGTTAGCGTACGGGTTAGGATTAGGGGACGGGTGAGGGTCAGGCTTCGGGGAAGGGTTAGGGTTAGGGTTCGGGCTAGGGTAAGTGTTAGGGGAGTGGGACGGTTTAGGGTCCAGGTGAGGGTACGGCAACGCTTTAGGGGGAGCGTGCGTGTGAGGGCACGGGTTAGTGTTAGCGTACGGGTTAGGATTAGGGGACGGGTGAGGGTCAGGCTTCGGGGAAGTGTTAGTGTTAGGGTTCAGGCTAGGGTTAGGGTTAGGGGACGGGGAAGGTTTAGGGTCCAGGTGAGGGTACGGCAACGCTTTAGGGGGAGCGTGCGTGTGAGGGCAAGGGTTAGTGTTAGCGTACGGGTTAGGATTAGGGGACTGGTGAGGGTCAGGCTTCAGGGAAGGGTTAGGGTTAGGGTTCGGGCTAGGGTTAGGGTTAGGGGACGGGGACGGTTTAGGGTCCAGGTGAGGGTACGGGAACGCTTTAGGGGGAGCGTGCGTGTGAGGGCGCGGGTTAGTGTTAGCGTACGGGTTAGGATTAGGGGACGGGTGAGGGTCAGGCTTCAAGGAAGGGTTAGGATTAGGGTTCAGGCTAGGGTTAGGGTTAGGGGACGGGGACGGTTTAGGGTCCAGGTGAGGGTACGGCAACGCTTTAGGGCGAGCGTGCGTGTGAGGGCACGGGTTAGTGTTAGCGTACGGGTGAGGATTAGGGGACGGATGAGGGTCAGGCTTCGTGGAAGGGTTAGGGTTAGGGTTCGGGCTAGGGTTAGGGTTAGGGGACGGGGACGGTTTAGGGTCCAGGTGAGGGTACGGCAACGCTTTAGTGGCAGCGTGCGTGTGAGGGCGCGGGTTAGTGTTAGCGTACGGTTTAGGATTAGGGGACGGGTGAGGGTCAGGGTTCGGGGAAGTGATAGGGTTAGGGTTCGGGCTAGGGTTAGGGTTAGGGGACGGGGACGGTTTAGGGTCCAGGTGAGGGTACGGTAACGCTTTAGGGGGAGCGTGCGTGTGAGGGCGCGGGTTAGTGTTAGCGTACGGGTTAGGATTAGGGGACGGGTGAGGGTCAGGCTTCGGGGAAGGGTTAGGGTTAGGGTTCGGGCTAGGGTTAGGGTTAGGGGACGGGGACGGTTTAGGGTCCAGGTGAGGGTACGGCAACGCTTTAGGGGCAGCGTGCGTGTGAGGGCGCGGGTTAGTGTTAGCGTACGGGTTAGGATTAGGGGACGGGTGAGGTTCAGGCTTCGGGGAAGGGTTAGGGTTAGGGTTCGGGCTAGGGTTAGGGTTACGGGACGGGGACGGTTTAGGGTCCAGGTGAGGGAACGGCAACGCTTTAGGGGGAGCGTGCGTGTGAGGGCGTGGGTTAGTTTTAGCGTACGGGTTAGGATTAGGGGACGGGTGAGGGTCAGGCTTCGGGGAAGGGTTAGGTTTAGGGTTCGGGCTAGGGTTAGGGTTAGGGGACGGGGACGGTTTAGGGTCCAGGTGAGGGTACGGCAACGCTTTAGGGGGAGCGTGCGTGTGAGGGCGCGGGTTAGTGTTAGCGTACGGGTTAGGATTAGGGGACGGGTGAGGGTCAGGCTTCGGGGAAGTGTTAGGGTTAGGGTTCGGGCTAGGGTTAGGGTTAGGGGATGGGGACGGTTTAGGGTCCAGGTGAGGGTACGGCAACGCTTTAGGGGGAGCGTGCGTGTGAGGGCGCGGGTTAGTGTTAGGGTACGGGTTAGGATTAGGGGACGGGTGAGGGTCAGGGTTCGGGGAAGGGTTAGGTTTAGGGTTCGGGCTAGGGTTAGGGTTAGGGGACGGGGACGGTTTAGGTTCCAGGTGAGGGTATGGCAACGCTTTAGGGGCAGCGTGCATGTGAGGGCGCTGGTTAGTGTTAGCGTACGGGTTAGGATTAGGGGACGGGTGAGGGTCAGGCTTCGGGGAAGGGTTAGGGTTAGGGTTCGGGCTAGGGTAAGTGTTAGGGGACGGGGACGGTTTAGGGTCAGGGTGAGGGTACGGCAACGCTTTAGGGGGAGCGTGCGTGTGAGGGCACGGGTTAGTGTTAGCGTACGGTTTAGGATTAGGAGATGGGTGAGGGTCAGGGTTCGGGGAAGGGTTAGGGTTAGGGTTCGGGCTAGGGTTAGGGTTAGGGGACGGGGACGGCTTAGGGTCCAGGTGAGGGTACGGCAACGCTTTAGGGGGAGCGTGCGTGTGAGGGCGCGGGTTAGTGTTAGCATACGGGTTAGGATTAGGGGACGGGTGAGGGTCAGGCTTCGGGAAGGGTTAGGATTAGGGTTCGGGCTAGGGTTAGGGTTAGGGGACGGGGACGGTTTAGGGTCCAAGTGAGGGTACGGCAACGCTTTAGGGGGAGCGTGTGTGTGAGGGCGCGGGTTAGTGTTAGCGTACGGGTTAGGATTAGGGGACGGGTGAGGGTCAGGCTTCGGGGAAAGGTTAGGGTTAGGGTTCGGGCTAGGGTTAGGGTTAGGGGACGGGGACGGTTTAGGGTCCAGGTGAGGGTACGGCAACGCTTTAGGGGGAGCGTGCGTGTGAGGGCGCGGGTTAGTGTTAGCGTACGGGTTAGGATTAGGGGACGGGTGAGGGTCAGGCTTCGGGGAAGGGTTAGGGTTAGGGTTCGGGCTAGGGTAAGTGTTAGGGGACGGGGACGGTTTAGGGTCAGGGTGAGGGTACGGCAACTCTTTAGGGGGAGCGTGCGTGTGAGGGCACGGGTTAGTGTTAGCGTACGGGTTAGGATTAGGGGACGGGTGAGGGTCAGGCTTCGGGGAAGTGTTAGTGTTAGGGTTCAGGCTAGGGTTAGGGTTAGGGGACGGGGACGGTTTAGGGTCCAGGTGAGGGTACGGCAACGCTTTAGGTGGAGCGTGCGTGTGAGGGCACGGGTTAGTGTTAGCGTACGTTTGAGGATTAGGGGACGGGTGAGGGTCAGGCTTCGGGGAAGGGTTAGGGTTAGGGTTCGGGCTAGGGTTAGGGTTAGGGGACGGGGAAGGTTTAGGGTCCAGGTGACGGTACGGTAACGCTTTAGGGGCAGCGTGCGTGTGAGGGCGCGGGTTAGTGTTAGCGTACGGTTTAGGATTAGGGGATGGGTGAGGGTCAGGGTTCGGGGAAGGGTTAGGGTTAGGGTTCGGGCTAGGGTTAGGGTTAGGGGACGGGGACGGTTTAGGGTCCAGGTGAGGGTACGGCAACGCTTTAGGGGGAGCGTGCGTGTGAGGGCGCGGGTTAGTGTTAGCGTACGGGTTAGGATTAGGGGACGGGTGAGGGTCAGGCTTCGGGAAGGGTTAGGATTAGGGTTCGGGCTAGGGTTAGGGTTAGGGGACGGGGACGGTTTAGGGTCCAAGTGAGGGTACGGCAACGCTTTAGGGGGAGCGTGTGTGTGAGGGCGCGGGTTAGTGTTAGCGTACGGGTTAGGATTAGGGGACGGGTGAGGGTCAGGCTTCGGGGTAAGGTTAGGGTTAGGGTTCGGGCTAGGGTTAGGGTTAGGGGACGGGGACGGTTTAGGGTCCAGGTGAGGGTACGGCAACGCTTTAGGGGGAGCGTGCGTGTGAGGGCGCGGGTTAGTGTTAGCGTACGGGTTAGGATTAGGGGACGGGTGAGGGTCAGGCTTCGGGGAAGGGTTAGGGTTAGGGTTCGGGCTAGGGTTAGGGTTAGGGGACGGGGACGGTTTAGGGTCCATGTGAGGGTACGGCAACGCTTTAAGGGCAGCGTGCGTGTGAGGGCACGGGTTAGTGTTAGCGTACGGGTTAGGATTAGGGGACGGGTGAGGGTCAGGCTTCGGGGAAGGGTTAGGGTTAGGGTTCGGGCTAGGGTTAGGGTTAGGGGACGGGGACGGTTTAGGGTCCAGGTGAGGGTACGGCAACGCTTTAGGTGGAGCGTGCGTGTGAGGGCGCGCGTTAGTGTTAGCGTACGGGTTAGGATTAGGGGACGGGTGAGGGTCAGGCTTCGGGGAAGGGTTAGGGTTAGGGTTCGGGCTAGGGTAAGTGTTAGGGGACGGGGACGGTTTAGGGTCCAGGTGAGGGTACGGCAACGCTTTAGGGGGAGCGAACGAGTGAGGGCGTGGGTTAGTGTTAGCGTACGGTTTAGGATTAGGGGACGGGTGAGGGTCAGGCTTCGGGGAAGGGTTAGGTTTAGGGTTCTGGCTAGGGTTAGGGTTAGGGTACGGGGACGGTTTAGGGTCCAGGTGAGGGTACGGCAACGCTTTAGGGGGAGCGTGCGTGTGAGGGCGCGGTTTAGTGCTAGCGTACGGGTTAGGATTAGGGGACGGGTGAGGGTCAGGCTTCGGGGAAGGGTTAGGGTTAGGGTTCGGGCTAGGGTTAGGGGACGGGGACGGGGACGGTTCAGGGTCCAGGTGAGGGTACGGCAACGCTTTAGGGGGAGCGTGCGTGTGAGGGCACGGGTTAGTGTTAGCGTACGGGTTAGGATTAGGGGACGGGTGAGGGTCAGGCTTCGGGGAAGTGTTAGTGTTAGGGTTCAGGCTAGGGTTAGGGTTAGGGGACGGGGACGGTTTAGGATCCAGGTGAGGGTACGGCAACGCTTTAGGGGGAGCGTGCGTGTGAGGGCGCGGGTTAGTGTTAGCGTACGGGTTAGGATTAGGGGACGGGTGAGGGTCAGGCTTCGGGGAAGGGTTAGGGTTAGGGTTCGGGCTAGGGTTAGGGTTAGGGGACGGGGACGGTTTAGGGTCCAGGTGAGGGTACGGCAACGCTTTAGGGGGAGCGTGCGTGTGAGGGCGCGGGTTAGTGTTAGCGTACGTGTTAGGATTAGGGGACGGGTGAGGGTCAGGCTTCGGGGAAGGGTTAGGGTTAGGGTTCGGGCTAGGGTAAGTGTTAGGGGACTGGGACGGTTTAGGGTCCAGGTGAGGGTACGGCAACGCTTTAGGGGGAGCGTGCGTGTGAGGGCACGGGTTAGTGTTAGCGTACGGGTTAGGATTAGGGGACGGGTGAGGGTCAGGCTTCGGGGAAGTGTTAGTGTTAGGGTTCAGGCTAGGGTTAGGGTTAGGGGACGGGGAAGGTTTAGGGTCCAGGTGAGGGTACGGCAACGCTTTAGGGGGAGCGTGCGTGTGAGGGCAAGGGTTAGTGTTAGCGTACGGGTTAGGATTAGGGGACTGGTGAGGGTCAGGCTTCAGGGAAGGGTTAGGGTTAGGGTTCGGGCTAGGGTTAGGATTAGGGGACGGGGACGGTTTAGGGTCCAGGTGAGGGTACGGGAACGCTTTAGGGGGAGCGTGCGTGTGAGGGCGCGGGTTAGTGTTAGCGTACGGGTTAGGATTAGGGGACGGGTGAGGGTCAGGCTTCAGGGAAGGGTTAGGATTAGGGTTCAGGCTAGGGTTAGGGTTAGGGTACGGGGACGGTTTAGGGTCCAGGTTAGGGTACGACAACGCTTTAGGGCGAGCGTGCGTGTGAGGGCACGGGTTAGTGTTAGCGTACGGGTGAGGATTAGGGGACGGATGAGGGTCAGGCTTCGGGGAAGGGTTAGGGTTAGGGTTCGGGCTAGGGTTAGGGTTAGGGGACGGGGACGGTTTAGGGTCCAGGTGAGGGTACGGCAACGCTTTAGGGGCAGCGTGCGTGTGAGGGCGCGGGTTAGTGTTAGCGTACGGTTTAGGATTAGGGGACGGGTGAGGGTCAGGGTTCGGGGAAGTGATAGGGTTAGGGTTCGGGCTAGGGTTAGGGTTAGGGGACGGGGACGGTTTAGGGTCCAGGTGAGGGTATGGTCACGCTTTAGGGGGAGCGTGCGTGTGAGGGCGCGGGTTAGTGTTAGCGTACGGGTTAGGTTTAGGGGACGGGTGAGGGTCAGGCTTCGGGGAAGGGTTAGGGTTAGGGTTCGGGCTAGGGTTAGGGTTAGGGGACGGGGACGGTTTAGGGTCCAGGTGAGGGTACGGCAACGCTTTAGGGGGAGCGTGCGTGTGAGGGCACGGGTTAGTGGTAGCGTACGGGTTAGGATTAGGGGACGGGTGAGGGTCAGGCTTCAGAGTAGGTGTAGGGTTAGGGTTCGGGCTAGGGTTAGGGTTAGAGGACGGGGACGGTTTAGGGTCCAGGTGAGGGTACGGCAACGCTTTAGGGGGAGCGTGCGTGTGAGGGCGCGGATTAGTGTTAGTGTACGTGTTAGGATTAGGGGACGGTTGACGGTCAGGCTTCAGGGAAGGGTTAGGGTTAGGGTTCGGGCTAGGGTTAGGGTTAGGGGACGGGGACGGTTTAGGGTCCAGGTGAGGGTACGGCAACGCTTTAGGGGGAGCGTGCGTGTGAGGGTGCGGGTTAGTGTTAGCCTACGGGTTAGGATTAGGGGACGGGTGAGGGTCAGGCTTCGGGGAAGGGTTAGGGTTAGGGTTCGGGCTAGGGTTAGGGTTAGGGGACGGGGACGGTTTAGGGTCCAGGTGAGGGTACGGCAACGCTTTAGGGGGAGCGTGCGTGTGAGGGCGCGGTTTAGTGTTAGCGTACGGGTTAGGATTAGGGGACCGGTGAGGGTCAGGCTTCGGGGAAGGGTTAGGGATAGTGTTCGGGCTAGGGTTAGGGTTAGGGGACGGGGACGGTTTAGGGTCCAGGTGAGGGTACGGCAACGCTTTAGGGGGAGCGTGCGTGTGATGGCGTGGGTTGTGTTAGCGTACGGGTTAGGATTAGGGGACGGGTGAGGGTCAGGCTTCGGGGAATGGTTAGGGTTAGTGTTCGGGCTATGGTTAGAGTTAGGGGACGGGGACGGTTTAGGGTTCAGGTGAGGGTACGGCAACGCTTTAGGGGGAGCGCGCGAGTGAGGGCGCGGGTTAGTGTTAGCGTACGGGTTAGGATTAGGGGACGGGTGAGGGTCAGGCTTCGGGGAAGGGTTAGGTATAGGGTTCTGGCTAGGGTTAAGGTTAGGGTACGGGGACGGTGTAGGGTCCAGGTGAGGGTACGGCAACGCTTTAGGGGGAGCATGGGTGTGAGGGCACGGGTTAGTGGTAGCGTACGGGTGAGGATTAGGGGACGGGTGAGGGTCAGGCTTCGGGGAAGGGTTAGGGTTAGGGTTCGGGCTAGGGTTAGGGTTAGGGGACGGGGACGGTTTAGGGTCCAGGTGAGGGTACGGCAACGCTTTAGGGGGAGCGTGCGTGTGAGGGCGCGGGTTAGTGTTAGCGTACGGGTTAGGATTAGGGGACGGGTGAGGGTCAGGCTTCGGGGAAGGGTTAGGGTTAGGGTTCGGGCTAGGGTTAGGGTTAGGGGACGGGGACGGTTTAGGGTCCAGGTGAGGGTACGGCAACGCTTTAGGGGGAGTGTGCGTGTGAGGGCGCGGGTTAGTGTTAGCGTACGGGTTAGGATTAGGGGACGGGTGAGGGTCAGGCTTCGGGGAAGGGTTAGGTTTAGGGTTCGGGCTAGGGTTAGGGTTAGGGGACGGGGATGGTTTAGGGTCCAGGTGAGGGTACGGCAACGCTTTAGGGGGAGCGTGCGTGTGAGGGCGCGGGTTAGTTTTAGCGTACGGGTTAGGATTAGGGGACGGGTGAGGGTCAGGCTTCGGGGAAGGGTTAGGTTTAGGGTTCTGGCTACTGTTAGTGTTAGGGGACGGGGACGGTTTAGGGTCCAGGTGAGGGTACGGCAACGCTTTGGGGGGAGCGTGCGTGTGAGGGCGCGGGTTAGTGTTAGCGTACGGGTTAGGATTAGGGGACGGGTGAGGGTCAGGCTTCCGGGAAGGGTTAGGGTTAGTGTTCGGGCTAGGGTTAGGGTTAGGGGACGGGGACGGTTTAGGGTCCAGGTGAGGGTACGGCAACGCTTTAGGGGGAGCGTGCGTGTGAGGGCGCGGGTTGTGTTAGCGTACGGGTTAGGATTAGGGGACGGGTGAGGGTCAGGCTTCGGGGAAGGGTTAGGGTTAGGGTTCGGGCTATGGTTAGGGTTAGGGGATGGGGACGGTTTAGGGTTCAGGTGAGGGTACGGCAACGCTTTAGGGGGAGCGCGCGAGTGAGGGCGCGGGTTAGTGTTAGTGTACGGGTTAGGATTAGGGGACGGGTGAGGGTCAGGCTTCGGGGAAGGGTTAGGTATAGGGTTCTGGCTAGGGTTAAGGTTAGGGTACGGGGACGGTTTAAGGTCCAGGTGAGGGTACGGCAACGCTTTAGGGGGAGCGTGCGTGTGAGGGCACGGGTTAGTGTTAGCGTACGGGTGAGGATTAGGGGACGGGTGAGGGTCAGGCTTCGGGGAAGGGTTAGGGTTAGGGTTCGGGCTAGGGTTAGGGTTAGGGGACGGGGACGGTTTAGGGTCCAGGTGAGGGTACGGCAACGCTTTAGGGGGAGCGTGCGTGTGAGGGCGCGGGTTATTGTTAGCGTACGGGTTAGGATTAGTGGACGGGTGAGGGTCAGGCTTCGGGGAAGAGTTAGGGTTAGGGTTCGGGCTAGGGTTAGGGTTAGGGGACGGGGACGGTTTATGGTCCAGGTGAGGGTACGGCAACGCTTTAGGGGGAGCGTGCGTGTGAGGGCGCGGGTTAGTGTTAGCGTACGGGTTAGGATTAGGGGATGGGTGAGGGTCAGGCTTCAGAGTAGGTGTAGGGTTAGGGTTCGGGCTAGGGTTAGGTTTAGAGGACGGGGACGGTTTAGGGTCCAGGTGAGGGTACGGCAACGCTTTAGGGGGAGCGTGCGTCTGAGGGCGCGGATTAGTGTTAGCGTACGGGTTAGGATTAGGGGACGGGTGAGGGTCAGGCTTCAGGGAAGGGTTAGGGTTAGGGTTCGGGCTAGGGTTAGGGTTAGGGGACGGGGACGGTTTAGGGTCCAGGTGAGGGTACGGCAACGCTTTAGGGGGAGCCTGTGTGTGAGAGCGCGGGTTAGTGTTAGCGTACGGGTTAGGATTAGGGGACGGGTGAGGGTCAGGCTTCGGGGAAGGGTTAGCGTTAGGGTTCGGGCTAGGGTTAGGGTTAGGGGACGGGGACGGTTTAGGGTCCAGGTGAGGGTACGGCAACGCTTTAGGGGGAGCATGCGTGTGAGGGCGCGGGTTAGTGTTAGCGTACGGGTTAGGATTAGGGGACGGGTTAGTGTCAGGCTTCGGGGAAGTGTTAGGGTTAGGGTTCGGGCTAGGCTTAGGGTTAGGGGACGGGGACGGTTTAGGGTCCAGGTGAGGGTACGGCAACGCTTTAGGGGGAGTGTGCGTGTGAGGGCGCGGGTTAGTGTTAGCCTACGGGTTAGGATTAGGGGACGGGTGAGGGTCAGGCTTCAGGGAAGGGTTAGGGTTAGGGTTCGGGCTAGGGTTAGGGTTAGGGGACGGGGACGGTTTAGGGTCCAGGTGAGGGTACGGCAACGCTTTAGGGGGAGCGTGCGTGTGAGGGCGCGGTTTAGTGTTAGCGTACGGGTTAGGATTAGGGGACGGGTGAGGGTCAGGCTTCGGGGAAGGGTTAGGGTTAGTGTTCGGGCTAGGGTTAGGGTTAGGGGACGGGGACGGTTTAGGGTCCAGGTGAGGGTACGGCAACGCTTTAGGGGGAGCGTGCGTGTGAGGGCGCGGGTTGTGTTAGCGTACGGGTTAGGATTAGGGGATGGGTGAGGTTCAGGCTTCGGGGAAGGGTTAGGGTTAGGGATCGGGCTATGGTTAGGGTTAGGGGACGGGGACGGTTTAGGGTTCAGGTGAGGGTACGGCAACGCTTTAGGGGGAGCGCGGGAGTGAGAGCGCGGGTTAGTGTTTGCGTACGGGTTAGGATTAGGGGACGGGTGAGGGTCAGGCTTCGGGGAAGGGTTAGGTATAGGGTTCTGGCTAGGGTTAAGGTTAGGGTACGGGGACGGTTTAGGGTCCAGGTGAGGGTACGGCAACGCTTTAGGGGGAGCGTTGGTGTGAGGGCACGGGTTAGTGGTAGCGTACGGGTGAGGATTAGGGGACGGGTGAGGGTCAGGCTTCGGGGAAGGGTTAGGGTTAGGGTTCGGGCTAGGGTTAGGGTTAGGGGACGGGGACGGTTTAGGGTCCAGGTGAGGGTACGGCAACGCTTTAGGGGGAGCGTGCGTGTGAGGGCGCGGGTTAGTGTTAGCGTACGCGTTAGGATTAGGGGACGGGTGAGGGTCAGGCTTCGGGGAAGGGTTAGGGTTACGGTTCGGGCTAGGGTTAGGGTTAGGGGACGGGGACGGTTTAGGGTCCAGGTGAGTGTACGGCAACGCTTTAGGGGGAGTGTGCGTGTGAGGGCGCGGGTTAGTGTTAGCGTACGGGTTAGGATTAGGGGACGGGTGAGGGTCAGGCTTCGGGGAAGGGTTAGGTTTAGGGTTCGGGCTAGGGTTAGGGTTAGGGGACGGGGACGGTTTAGGGTCCAGGTGAGGGTACGGTAACACTTTAGGGGGAGCATGCGTGTGAGGGCGCGGGTTAGTTTTAGCGTACGGGTTAGGATTAGGGGACGGGTGAGGGTCAGGCTTCGGGGAAGGGTTAGGTTTAGGGTTCTGGCTAGGGTTAGGGTTAGGGGACGGGGACGGTTTAGGGTCCAGGTGAGGGTACGGCAACGCTTTAGGGGGAGCGTGCGTGTGAGGGCGCGGGTTAGTGTTAGCGTACGGGTTAGGATTAGGGGACGGGTGAGGGTCAGGCTTCGGGGAAGGGTTAGGGTTAGGGTTCGGTCTAGGGTTAGGGTTAGGCGATGGGGACGGTTTAGGGTCCAGGTGAGGGTACGGCAACGCTTTAGGGGGAGCGTGCGTGTGAGGGCGCGGGTTAGTGTTAGTGTACGGGGTAGGATTAGGGGACGGGTGAGGGTCAGGCTTCGGGGAAGGGTTAGGTTTAGGGTTCGGGCTAGGGTTAGGGTTAGGGGACGGGGACGGTTTAGGTTCCAGGTGAGGGTACGGCAACGCTTTATGGGGAGCGTGCGTGTGAGGGCGCGGGTTAGTGTTAGCGTACGGGTTAGGATTAGGGGACGGGTGAGGGTCAGGCTTCGGGGAAGGGTTAGGGTTAGGGTTCGGGCTAGGGTAAGTGTTAGGGGACGGGGATTGTTTAGGGTCCAGGTGAGGGTACGGCAACGCTTTAGGGGGAGCGTGCGTGTGAGGGCACGGGTTAGTGTTAGCGTACGGGTTAGGATTAGGGGACGGGTGAGGGTCAGGCTTCAGGGAAGTGTTAGTGTTAGGGTTCAGGCTAGGGTTAGGGTTAGGGGACGGGGACGGTTTAGGGTCCAGGTGAGGGTACGGCAACGCTTTAGGGGGAGCGTGCGTGTGAGGGCAAGGGTTAGTGTTAGCGTACGGGTTAGGATTAGGGGACGGGTGAGGGTCAGGCTTCAGGGAAGGGTTAGGGTTAGGGTTCGGGCTAGGGTTAGGGTTAGGGGACGGGGACGGTTTAGGGTCCAGGTGAGGGTACGGCAACGGTTTAGGGGGAGCGTGCGTGTGAGGGCGCGGGTTAGTGTTAGCGTACGGGTTAGGATTAGGGACGGGTGAGGGTCAGGCTTCGGGGAAAGGTTAGGGTTAGGGTTCGGGCTAGGGTTAGGGTTAGGGGACGGGGACGGTTTAGGGTCCAGGTGAGGGTACGGCAACGCTTTAGGGGGAGCGTGCGTGTGAGGGAGCGGGTTAGTGTTAGCGTACGGGTTAGGATTAGGGGACGGGTGAGGGTCAGGCTTCGGGGAAAGGTTAGGGTTAGGGTTCGGGCTAGGGTTAGGGTTAGGGGACGGGGACGGTTTAGGGTCCAGGTGAGGGTACGGCAACGCTTTAGGGGGAGCGTGCGTGTGAGGGCGCGGGTTAGTGTTAGCGTACGGGTTAGCATTAGGGGACGGGTGAGGGTCAGGCTTCGGGGAAGGGTTAGGGTTAGGGTTCGGGCTAGGGTTAGGGTTAGGGGACGGGGACGGTTTAGGGTCCAGGTGAGGGTACGGCAACGCTTTAAGGGCAGCGTGCGTGTGAGGGCGCGGGTTAGTGTTAGCGTACGGGTTAGGATTAGGGGACGGGTGAGGGTCAGGCTTCGGGGAAGGGTTAGGGTTAGGGTTCGTGCTAGGGTTAGGGTTAGGGGACGGGGACGGTTTAGGGTCCAGGTGAGGGTACGGCAACGCTTTAGGGGGAGCGTGCGTGTGAGGGCGCGGGTTAGTGTTAGCGTACGGGTTAGGATTAGGGGACGGGTGAGGGTCAGGCTTCGGGGAAGGGTTAGAGTTAGGGTTCGGGCTAGGGTTAGGGTTAGGGGACGGGGACGGTTTAGGGTCCAGGTGAGGGAACGGCAACGCTTTAGGGGGAGCGTGCGTGTGAGGGCGCGGGTTAGTGTTAGCGTACGGGTTAGGATTAGGGGACGGGTGAGGGTCAGGCTTCGGGAAGGGTTAGGTTTAGGGTTCGGGCTAGGGTTAGGGGACGGGGACGGGGACTGTTTAGGGTCCAGGTGAGGGTACGGCAACGCTTTAGGGGGAGCGTGCGTGTGAGGGCGCGGTTTAGTGTTAGCGTACGGGTTAGGATTAGGGGACGGGTGAGGGTCAGGCTTCGGGGAAGGGTTAGGGTTAGGGTTCGGGCTAGGGTTAGGGGACGGGGACGGGGACGGTTCAGGGTCCAGGTGAGGGTACGGCAACGCTTTAGGGGGAGCGTGCGTGTGAGGGCACGGGTTAGTGTTAGCGTACGGGTTAGGATTAGGGGACGGGTGAGGGTCAGGCTTCGGGGAAGTGTTAGTATTAGGGTTCAGGCTAGGGTTAGGGTTAGGGGACGGGGACGGTTTAGGGTCCCGGTGAGGGTACGGCAACGCTTTAGGGGGAGCGTGCGTGTGAGGGCGCGGGTTAGTGGTAACGTACGGGTTAGGATTAGGGGACGGGTGAGGGTCAGGCTTCAGGGAAGGGTTAGGGTTAGGGTTCGGGCTAGGGTTAGGGTTAGGGGATGGGGACGGTTTAGGGTCCAGGTGAGGGTACGGCAACGCTTTAGGGGGAGCGTGCGTGTGAGGGCGCGGGTTAGTGTTAGCGTACGGGTTAGGATTAGGGGACGGGTGAGGGTCAGGCTTCGGGGAAGGGTTAGGGTTAGGGTTCGGGCTAGGGTAAGTGTTAGGGGACGGGGACGGTTTAGGGTCCAGGTGAGGGTACGGCAACGCTTTAGGGGGAGCGTGCGTGTGAGGGCACGGGGTAGTGTTAGCGTACGGGTTAGGATTAGGGGACGGGTGAGGGTCAGGCTTCGGGGAAGGGTTAGCGTTAGGGTTCGGGCTAGGGTTAGGGTTAGGGGACGGGGACGGTTTAGGTTCCAGGTGAGGGTACGGCAACGCTTTAGGGGGAGCGTGCGTGTGAGGGCGCGGGTTAGTGTTAGCGTACGGGTTAGGATTAGGGGACGGGTGAGGGTCAGGCTTCGGGGAAGGGTTAGGGTTAGGGTTCGGGCTAGGGTTAGGGTTAGGGGACGGGGACGGTTTAGGGTCCAGGTGAGGGTACGGCAACGCTTTAGGGGGAGCGTGCGTGTGAGGGCGCGGGTTAGTGTTAGCGTACGGGTTAGGATTAGGGGACGGGTGAGGGTCAGGCTTCGGGGAAGGGTTAGAGTTAGGGTTCGGGCTAGGGTTAGGGTTAGGGGACGGGGACGGTTTAGGGTCCAGGTGAGGGAACGGCAACGCTTTAGGGGGAGCGTGCGTGTGAGGGCGCGGGTTAGTGTTAGCGTACGGGTTAGGATTAGGGGACGGGTGAGGGTCAGGCTTCGGGAAGGGTTAGGTTTAGGGTTCGGGCTAGGGTTAGGGGACGGGGACGGGGACGGTTTAGGGTCCAGGTGAGGGTACGGCAACGCTTTAGGGGGAGCGTGCGTGTGAGGGCGCGGTTTAGTGTTAGCGTACGGGTTAGGATTAGGGGACGGGTGAGGGTCAGGCTTCGGGGAAGGGTTAGGGTTAGGGTTCGGGCTAGGGTTAGGGGACGGGGACGGGGACGGTTCAGGGTCCAGGTGAGGGTACGGCAACGCTTTAGGGGGAGCGTGCGTGTGAGGGCACGGGTTAGTGTTAGCGTACGGGTTAGGATTAGGGGACGGGTGAGGGTCAGGCTTCGGGGAAGTGTTAGTGTTAGGGTTCAGGCTAGGGTTAGGGTTAGGGGACGGGGACGGTTTAGGGTCCCGGTGAGGGTACGGCAACGCTTTAGGGGGAGCGTGCGTGTGAGGGCGCGGGTTAGTGGTAGCGTACGGGTTAGGATTAGGGGACGGGTGAGGGTCAGGCTTCGGGGAAGGGTTAGCGTTAGGGTTCGGGCTAGGGTTAGGGTTAGGGGACGGGGACGGTTTAGGTTCCAGGTGAGGGTACGGCAACGCTTTAGGGGGAGCTTGCGTGTGAGGGCGCGGGTTAGTGTTAGCGTACGGGTTAGGATTAGGGGACGGGTGAGGGTCAGGCTTCGGGGAAGGGTTAGGGTTAGGGTTCGGGCTAGGGTAAGTGTTAGGGGACGGGGATTGTTTAGGGTCCAGGTGAGGGTACGGCAATGCTTTAGGGGGAGCGTGCGTGTGAGGGCACGGGTTAGTGTTAGCGTACGGGTTAGGATTAGGGGACGGGTGAGGGTCAGGCTTCGTGGAAGTGTTAGTGTTAGGGTTCAGGCTAGGGTTAGGGTTAGGGGACGGGGACGGTTTAGGGTCCAGGTGAGGTTACGGCAACGCTTTAGGGGGAGCGTGCGTGTGAGGGCAAGGGTTAGTGTTAGCGTACGGGTTAGGATTAGGGGACGGGTGAGGGTCAGGCTTCAGGGAAGGGTTAGGGTTAGGGTTCGGGCTAGGGTTAGGGTTAGGGGACGGGGACGGTTTAGGGTCCAGGTGAGGGTACGGCAACGGTTTAGGGGGAGCGTGCGTGTGAGGGCGCGGGTTAGTGTTAGCGTACGGGTTAGGATTAGGGGACGGGTGAGGGTCAGGCTTCGGGGAAAGGTTAGGGTTAGGGTTCGGGCTAGGGTTAGGGTTAGGGGACGGGGACGGTTTAGGGTCCAGGTGAGGGTACGGCAACGCTTTAGGGGGAGCGTGCGTGTGAGGGCGCGGGTTAGTGTTAGCGTACGGGTTAGGATTAGGGGACGGGTGAGGGTCAGGCTTCGGGGAAAGGTTAGGGTTAGGGTTCGGGCTAGGGTTAGGGTTAGGGGACGGGGACGGTTTAGGGTCCAGGTGAGGGTACGGCAACGCTTTAGGGGGAGCGTGCGTGTGAGGGCGCGGGTTAGTGTTAGCGTACGGGTTAGGATTAGGGGACGGGTGAGGGTCAGGCTTTGGGGAAGTGTTAGGGTTAGGGTTCGGGCTAGGGTTAGGGTTAGGGGACGGGGACGGTTTAGGGTCCACGTGAGGGTACGGCAACGCTTTAAGGGCAGCGTGCGTGTGAGGGCGCGGGTTAGTGTTAGCGTACGGGTTAGGATTAGGGGACGGGTGAGGGTCAGGCTTCGGGGAAGGGTTAGGGTTAGGGTTCGGGCTAGGGTTAGGGTTAGGGGACGGGGACGGTTTAGGGTCCAGGTGAGGGTACGGCAACGCTTTAGGGGGAGCGTGCGTGTGAGGGCGCGGGTTAGTGTTAGCGTACGGGTTAGGATTAGGGGACGGGTGAGGGTCAGGCTTCGGGGAAGGGTTAGAGTTAGGGTTCGGGCTAGGGTTAGGGTTAGGGGACGGGGACGGTTTAGGGTCCAGGTGAGGGAACGGCAACGCTTTAGGGGGAGCGTGCGTGTGAGGGCGCGGGTTAGTGTTAGCGTACGGCTTAGGATTAGGGGACGGGTGAGGGTCAGGCTTCGGGGAAGGGTTAGGGTTAGGGTTCGGGCTAGGGTTAGGGTTAGGGGACGGGGACGGTTTAGGGTCCAGGTGAGGGTACGGCAACGCTTTAGGGGGAGCGAACGAGTGAGGGCGCGGGTTAGTGTTAGTCTACGGTTTAGGATTAGGGGACGGGTGAGGGTCAGGCTTCGGGGAAGGGTTAGGTTTAGGGTTCTGTCTAGGGTTAGGGTTAGGGTACGGGGACGGTTTAGGGTCCAGGTGAGGGTTCGGCAACGCTTTAGGGGGAGCGTGCGTGTGAGGGCGCGGTTTAGTGTTAGCGTACGGGTTAGGATTAGGGGACGGGTGAGGGTCAGGCTTCAGGGAAGGGTTAGGGTTAGGGTTCGGGCTAGGGTTAGGGGACGGGGACGGGGACGGTTTAGGGTCCAGGTGAGGGTACGGCAACGCTTTAGGGGGAGCGTGCATGTGAGGGCGCGGTTTAGTGTTAGCGTACGGGTTAGGATTAGGGGATGGGTGAGGGTCAGGCTTCGGGGAAGGGTTAGGGTTAGGGTTCGGGCTAGGGTTAGGGGACGGGGTCGGGGACGGTTCAGGGTCCAGGTGAGGGTACGGCAACGCTTTAGGGGGAGCGTGCGTGTGAGGGCACGGGTTAGTGTTAGCGTACGGGTTAGGATTAGGGGACGGGTGAGGGTCAGGCTTCGGGGAAGGGTTAGTGTTAGGGTTCAGGCTAGGGTTAGTGTTAGGGGACGGGGAAGGTTTAGGGTCCAGGTGAGGGTACGGCAACGCTTTAGGGGGAGCGTGCGTGTGAGGGCGCGGGTTAGTGTTAGCGTACGGGTTAGGATTAGGGGACGGGTGAGGGTCAGGCTTCGTGGAAGTGTTAGTGTTAGGGTTCAGGCTAGGGTTAGGGTTAGGGGACGGGGACGGTTTAGGGTCCAGGTGAGGTTACGGCAACGCTTTAGGGGGAGCGTGCGTGTGAGGGCAAGGGTTAGTGTTAGCGTACGGGTTAGGATTAGGGGACGGGTGAGGGTCAGGCTTCAGGGAAGGGTTAGGGTTAGGGTTCGGGCTAGGGTTAGGGTTAGGGGACGGGGACGGTTTAGGGTCCAGGTGAGGGTACGGCAACGGTTTAGGGGGAGCGTGCGTGTGAGGGCGCGGGTTAGTGTTAGCGTACGGGTTAGGATTAGGGGACGGGTGAGGGTCAGGCTTCGGGGAAAGGTTAGGGTTAGGGTTCGGGCTAGGGTTAGGGTTAGGGGACGGGGACGGTTTAGGGTCCAGGTGAGGGTACGGCAACGCTTTAGGGGGAGCGTGCGTGTGAGGGCGCGGGTTAGTGTTAGCGTACGGGTTAGGATTAGGGGACGGGTGAGGGTCAGGCTTCGGGGAAAGGTTAGGGTTAGGGTTCGGGCTAGGGTTAGGGTTAGGGGACGGGGACGGTTTAGGGTCCAGGTGAGGGTACGGCAACGCTTTAGGGGGAGCGTGCGTGTGAGGGCGCGGGTTAGTGTTAGCGTACGGGTTAGGATTAGGGGACGGGTGAGGGTCAGGCTTCGGGGAAGTGTTAGGGTTAGGGTTCGGGCTAGGGTTAGGGTTAGGGGACGGGGACGGTTTAGGGTCCACGTGAGGGTACGGCAACGCTTTAAGGGCAGCGTGCGTGTGAGGGCGCGGGTTAGTGTTAGCGTACGGGTTAGGATTAGGGGACGGGTGAGGGTCAGGCTTCGGGGAAGGGTTAGGGTTAGGGTTCGGGCTAGGGTTAGGGTTAGGGGACGGGGACGGTTTAGGGTCCAGGTGAGGGTACGGCAACGCTTTAGGGGGAGCGTGCGTGTGAGGGCGCGGGTTAGTGTTAGCGTACGGGTTAGGATTAGGGGACGGGTGAGGGTCAGGCTTCGGGGAAGGGTTAGAGTTAGGGTTCGGGCTAGGGTTAGGGTTAGGGGACGGGGACGGTTTAGGGTCCAGGTGAGGGAACGGCAACGCTTTAGGGGGAGCGTGCGTGTGAGGGCGCGGGTTAGTGTTAGCGTACGGCTTAGGATTAGGGGACGGGTGAGGGTCAGGCTTCGGGGAAGGGTTAGGGTTAGGGTTCGGGCTAGGGTTAGGGTTAGGGGACGGGGACGGTTTAGGGTCCAGGTGAGGGTACGGCAACGCTTTAGGGGGAGCGAACGAGTGAGGGCGCGGGTTAGTGTTAGTCTACGGTTTAGGATTAGGGGACGGGTGAGGGTCAGGCTTCGGGGAAGGGTTAGGTTTAGGGTTCTGTCTAGGGTTAGGGTTAGGGTACGGGGACGGTTTAGGGTCCAGGTGAGGGTTCGGCAACGCTTTAGGGGGAGCGTGCGTGTGAGGGCGCGGTTTAGTGTTAGCGTACGGGTTAGGATTAGGGGACGGGTGAGGGTCAGGCTTCAGGGAAGGGTTAGGGTTAGGGTTCGGGCTAGGGTTAGGGGACGGGGACGGGGACGGTTTAGGGTCCAGGTGAGGGTACGGCAACGCTTTAGGGGGAGCGTGCATGTGAGGGCGCGGTTTAGTGTTAGCGTACGGGTTAGGATTAGGGGATGGGTGAGGGTCAGGCTTCGGGGAAGGGTTAGGGTTAGGGTTCGGGCTAGGGTTAGGGGACGGGGTCGGGGACGGTTCAGGGTCCAGGTGAGGGTACGGCAACGCTTTAGGGGGAGCGTGCGTGTGAGGGCACGGGTTAGTGTTAGCGTACGGGTTAGGATTAGGGGACGGGTGAGGGTCAGGCTTCGGGGAAGGGTTAGTGTTAGGGTTCAGGCTAGGGTTAGTGTTAGGGGACGGGGAAGGTTTAGGGTCCAGGTGAGGGTACGGCAACGCTTTAGGGGGAGCGTGCGTGTGAGGGCGCGGGTTAGTGTTAGCGTACGGGTTAGGATTAGGGGACGGGTGAGGGTCAGGCTTCGGGGAAGGGTTAGGGTTAGGGTTCGGGCTAGGGTAAGTGTTAGGGGATGGGGACGGTTTAGGGTCCAGGTGAGGGTACGGCAACCCTTTAGGGGGAGCGTGCGTGTGAGGGCATGGGTTAGTGTTAGCGTACGGGTTAGGATTGGGGGACGGGTGAGGGTCAGGCTTCGGGGAAGGGTTAGTGTTAGGGTTCAGGCTAGGGTTAGGGTTAGGGGACGGGGAAGGTTTAGGGTCCAGGTGAGGGTACGGCAACGCTTTAAGGGGAGCGTGCGTGTGAGGGCAAGGGTTAGTGTTAGCGTACGGGTTAGGATTAGGGGACGGGTGAGGGTCAGGCTTCAGGGAAGGGTTAGGGTTAGGGTTCGGGCTAGGGTTAGGCTTAGGGGACGGGGACGGTTTAGGGTCCAGGTGAGGGTATGGGAACGCTTTAGGGGGAGCGTGCGTGTGAGGGCGTGGGTTAGTGTTAGCGTACGGGTTAGGATTAGGGGACGGGTGAGGGTCAGGCTTCAAGGAAGGGTTAGGGTTAGGGTTCAGGCTAGGGTTAGGGTTAGGGTACGGGGACGGTTTAGGGTCCAGGTGAGGGTACGGCAACGCTTTAGGGCGAGCGTGCGTGTGAGGGCACGGGTTAGTGTTAGCGTACGGGTGAGGATTAGGGGACGGGTGAGGGTCAGGCTTCGGGGAAGAGTTAGGGTTATGGTTTGGGCTAGGGTTAGGGTTAGGGGACGGGGAAGGTTTAGGGTCCAGGTGAGGGTACGGCAACGCTTTAGGGGCAGCGTGCGTGTGAGGGCGCGGGTTAGTGTTAGCGTACGGTTTAGGATTAGGGGACGGGTGAGGGTCAGGGTTCGGGGAAGGGTTAGGGTTAGGGTTCGGGCTAGGGTTAGGGTTAGGGGACGGGGACGGTTTAGGGTCCAGGTGAGGGTACGGCAACGCTTTAGGGGGAGCGTGCGTGTGAGGGCGTGGGTTAGTGTTAGCGTACGGGTTAGGAATAGGGGACGGGTGAGGGTCAGGCTTCGGGGAAGGGTTAGGTTTAGGGTTCGGGCTAGGGTTAGGGTTAGGGGACGGGGACGGTTTAGGGTCCAGGTGAGGGTACGGCAACGCTTTAGGGGGAGCATGCGTGTGAGGGCGTGGGTTAGTTTTAGCGTACGGGTTAGGATTAGGGGACGGGTGAGGGTCAGGCTTCGGGGAAGGGTTAGGGTTAGGGTTCGGGCTAGGTTTAGGGTTAGGGGACGGGGACGGTTTAGGGTCCAGGTGAGGGTACGGTAACGCTTTAGGGGGAGCGTGCGTGTGAGGGCGCGGGTTAGTGTTAGCGTACGGATTAGGATTAGGGGACGGGTGAGGGTTAGGCTTCGGGGAAGGGTTAGGGTTAGGGTTCGGGCTAGGGTTAGGGTTAGGGGACGGGGACGGTTTAGGGTCCAGGTGAGGGTACGGTAACGCTTTAGGGGGAGCGTGCGTGTGAGGGCGCGGGTTAGTGTTAGCGTACGGGTTAGGATTAGGGGACGGGTGAGGGTCAGGCTTCAGAGTAGGTGTAGGGTTAGGGTTCGGGCTAGGGTTAGGGTTAGAGGACGGGGACGGTTTAGGGTCCAGGTGAGGGTACGGCAACGCTTTAGGGGGAGCGTGCGTGTGAGGGCGCGGATTAGTGTTAGCGTACGGGTTAGGATTAGGGGACGGGTGAGGGTCAGGCTTCGGGGAAGGGTTAGGGTTAGGGTTCGGGCTAGGGTTAGGGTTAGGGGACGGGGACGGTTTAGGGTCCAGGTGAGGGTACGGCAACGCTTTAGGGGGAGCGTGCGTGTGAGGGCGCGGGTTAGTGTTAGCGTACGGGTTAGGATTAGGGGACGGGTGAGGGTCAGGCTTCGGGGAAGGGTTAGAGTTAGGGTTCGGGCTAGGGTTAGGGTTAGGGGACGGGGACGGTTTAGGGTCCAGGTGAGGGAACGGCAACGCTTTAGGGGGAGCGTGCGTGTGAGGGCGCGGGTTAGTGTTAGCGTACGGGTTAGGATTAGGGGACGGGTGAGGGTCAGGCTTCGGGGAAGGGTTAGGGTTAGGGTTCGGGCTAGGGTTAGGGTTAGGGGACGGGGACGGTTTAGGGTCCAGGTGAGGGTACGGCAACGCTTTAGGGGGAGCGAACGAGTGAGGGCGCGGGTTAGTGTTAGCGTACGGTTTAGGATTAGGGGACGGGTGAGGGTCAGGCTTCGGGGAAGGGTTAGGTTTAGGGTTCTGGCTAGGGTTAGGGTTAGGGTACGGGGACGGTTTAGGGTCCAGGTGAGGGTACGGCAACGCTTTAGGGGGAGCGTGCGTGTGAGGGCGCGGTTTAGTGTTAGCGTACGGGTTAGGATTAGGGGACGGGTGAGGGTCAGGCTTCGGGGAAGGGTTAGGGTTAGGGTTCGGGCTAGGGTTAGGGGACGGGGACGGGGACGGTTTAGGGTCCAGGTGAGGGTACGGCAACGCTTTAGGGGGAGCGTGCGTGTGAGGGCGCGGTTTAGTGTTAGCGTACGGGTTAGGATTAGGGGACGGGTGAGTGTCAGGCTTCGGGGAAGGGTTAGGGTTAGGGTTCGGGCTAGGGTAAGTGTTAGGGGACGGGGACGGTTTAGGGTCCAGGTGAGGGTACGGCAACGCTTTAGGGGGAGCGTGCGTTGCGGACACGGGTTAGTGTTAGCGTACGGGTTAGGATTAGGGGACGGGTGAGGGTCAGGCTTCGGGGAAGTGTTAGTGTTAGGGTTCAGGCTAGGGTTAGGGTTAGGGGACGGGGAAGGTTTAGGGTCCAGGTGAGGGTACGGCAACGCTTTAGGGGGAGCGTGCGTGTGAGGGCAAGGGTTAGTGTTACCGTACGGGTTAGGATTAGGGGACGGGTGAGGGTCAGGGTTCGGGGAAGGGTTAGGGTTAGGGTTCGGGCTAGGGTTAGGGTTAGGGGACGGGGACGGTTTAGGGTCCAGGTGAGGGTACGGCAACGCTTTAGGGGGAGCGTGCGTGTGAGGGCGCGGGTTAGTGTTAGCGTACGGGTTAGGAATAGGGGACGGGTGAGGGTCAGGCTTCGGGGAAGGGTTAGGTTTAGGGTTCGGGTAGGGTTAGGGTTAGGGGACGGGGACGGTTTAGGGTCCACGTGAGGGTACGGCAACGCTTTAGGGGGAGCATGCGTGTGAGGGCGCGGGTTAGTTTTAGCGTACGGGTTAGGATTAGGGGACGGGTGAGGGTCAGGCTTCGGGGAAGGGTTAGGGTTAGGGTTCGGGCTAGGGTTAGGGTTAGGGGACGGGGACGGTTTAGGGTCCAGGTGAGGGTACGGCAACGCTTTAGGGGGAGCGTGCGTGTGAGGGCGTGGGTTAGTGTTAGCGTACGGGTTAGGATTAGGGGACGGGTGAGGGTCAGGCTTCGGGGAAGGTTTAGAGTTAGGGTTCGGGCTAGGGTTAGGGTTAGGGGACGGGGACGGTTTAGGGTCCAGGTGAGGGAACGGCAACGCTTTAGGGGGAGCGTGCGTGTGAGGGCGCGGTTTAGTGTTAGCGTACGGGTTAGGATTAGGGGACGGGTGAGGGTCAGGCTTCGGGGAAGGGTTAGGGTTAGGGTTCGGGCTAGGGTTAGGGGACGGGGACGGGGACGGTTCAGGGTCCAGGTGAGGGTACGGCAACGCTTTAGGGGGAGCGTGCATGTGAGGGCACGGGTTAGTGTTAGCGTACGGGTTAGGATTAGGGGACGGTTGAGGGTCAGGCTTCGGGGAAGTGTTAGTGTTAGGGTTCAGGCTAGGGTTAGGGTTAGGGGACGGGGACGGTTTAGGGTCCCGGTGAGGGTACGGCAACGCTTTAGGGGGAGCGTGCGTGTGAGGGCGCGGGTTAGTGGTAGCGTACGGGTTAGGATTAGGGGACGGGTGAGGGTCAGGCTTCAGGGAAGGGTTAGGGTTAGGGTTCGGGCTAGGGTTAGGGTTAGGGGACGGGGACGGTTTAGGGTCCAGGTGAGGGTACGGCAACGCTTTAGGGGGAGCGTGCGTGTGAGGGCGCGGGTTAGTGTTAGCGTACGGGTTAGGATTAGGGGACGGGTGAGGGTCAGGCTTCGGGGAAGGGTTAGGGTTAGGGTTCGGGCTAGGGTAAGTGTTAGGGGACGGGGACGGTTTAGGGTCCAGGTGAGGGTACGGCAACGCTTTAGGGGGAGCGTGCGTGTGAGGGCACGGGTTAGTGTTAGCGTACGGGTTAGGATTAGGGGACGGGTGAGGGTCAGGCTTCGGGGAAGTGTTAGTGTTAGGGTTCAGGCTAGGGTTAGGGTTAGGGGACGGGGAAGGTTTAGGGTCCAGGTGAGGGTACGGCAACGCTTTAGGGGGAGCGTGCGTGTGAGGGCAAGGGTTAGTGTTAGCGTACGGGTTAGGATTAGGGGACGTGTGAGGGTCAGGCTTCAGGGAAGGGTTAGGGTTAGGGGTCGGGCTAGGGTTAGGGTTAGGGGACGGGGACGGTTTAGGGTCCAGGTGAGGGTACGGGAACGCTTTAGGGGGAGCGTGCGTGTGAGGGCGCGGGTTAGTGTTAGCGTACGGGTTAGGATTAGGGGATGGGTGAGGGTCAGGCTTCAAGGAAGGGTTAGGGTTAGGGTTCAGGCTAGGGTTAGGGTTAGGGTACGGGGACGGTTTAGGGTCCAGGTGAGGGTACGGCAACGCTTTAGGGCGAGCGTGCGTGTGAGGGCGCGGTTTAGTGTTAGCGTACGGGTTAGGATTAGGGGACGGGTGAGGGTCAGGCTTCGGGGAAGGGTTAGGGTTAGGGTTCGGGCTAGGGTTAGGGAACGGGGACGGGGACGGTTTAGGGTCCAGGTGAGGGTACGGCAACTCTTTAGGGGGAGGGTGCGTGTGAGGGCGCGGTTTAGTGTTAGCGTACGGGTTAGGATTAGGGGACGGGTGAGGGTCAGGCTTCGGGGAAGGGTTAGGGTTAGGGTTCGGGCTAGGGTTAGTGGACGGGGACGGGGACGGTTCAGGGTCCAGGTGAGGGTACGGCAACGCTTTAGGGGGAGCGTGCGTGTGAGGGCACGGGTTAGTGTTAGCGTACGGGTTAGGATTAGGGGACGGGTGAGGGTCAGGCTTCGGGGAAGGGTTAGTGTTAGGGTTCAGGCTAGGGTTAGGGTTAGGGGACGGGGAAGGTTTAGGGTCCAGGTGAGGGTACGGCAACGCTTTAAGGGGAGCGTGCGTGTGAGGGCGCGGGTTAGTGTTAGCGTACGGGTTAGGATTAGGGGACGGGTGAGGGTCAGGCTTCGGGGAAGGGTTAGGGTTAGGGTTCGGGCTAGGGTAAGTGTTAGGGGACGGGGACGGTTTAGGGTCCAGGTGAGGGTACGGCAACCCTTTAGGGGGAGCGTGCGAGTGAGGGCACGGGTTAGTGTTAGCGTACGGGTTAGGATTAGGGGACGGGTGAGGGTCAGGCTTCGGGGAAGGGTTAGTGTTAGGGTTCAGGCTAGGGTTAGGGTTAGGGGACGGGGAAGGTTTAGGGTCCAGGTGAGGGTACGGCAACGCTTTAGGGGGAGCGTGCGTGTGAGGGCAAGGGTTAGTGTTAGCGTACGGGTTAGGATTAGGGGACGGGTGAGGGTCAGGCTTCAGGGAAGGGTTAGGGTTAGGGTTCGGGCTAGGGTTAGGCTTAGGGGACGGGGACGGTTTAGGGTCCAGGTGAGGGTATGGGAACGCTTTAGGGGGAGCGTGCGTGTGAGGGCGTGGGTTAGTGTTAGCGTACGGGTTAGGATTAGGGGACGGGTGAGGGTCAGGCTTCAAGGAAGGGTTAGGGTTAGGGTTCAGGCTAGGGTTAGGGTTAGGGTACGGGGACGGTTTAGGGTCCAGGTGAGGGTACGGCAACGCTTTAGGGCGAGCGTGCGTGTGAGGGCACGGGTTAGTGTTAGCGTACGGGTGAGGATTAGGGGACGGGTGAGGGTCAGGCTTCGGGGAAGAGTTAGGGTTATGGTTTGGGCTAGGGTTAGGGTTAGGGGACGGGGAAGGTTTAGTGTCCAGGTGAGGGTACGGCAACGCTTTAGGGGGAGCGTGCGTGTGAGGGCGCGGGTTATTGTTAGCGTACGGTTTAGGATTAGGGGACGGGTGAGGGTCAGGGTTCGGGGAAGGGTTAGGGTTAGGGTTCGGGCTAGGGTTAGGGTTAGGGGACGGGGACGGTTTAGGGTCCAGGTGAGGGTACGGCAACGCTTTAGGGGGAGCGTGCGTGTGAGGGCGTGGGTTAGTGTTAGCGTACGGGTTAGGAATAGGGGACGGGTGAGGGTCAGGCTTCGGGGAAGGGTTAGGTTTAGGGTTCGGGCTAGGGTTAGGGTTAGGGGACGGGGACGGTTTAGGGTCCAGGTGAGGGTACGGCAACGCTTTAGGGGGAGCATGCGTGTGAGGGCGTGGGTTAGTTTTAGCGTACGGGTTCGGATTAGGGGACGGGTGAGGGTCAGGCTTCGGGGAAGGGTTAGGGTTAGGGTTCGGGCTAGGGTTAGGGTTAGGGGACGGGGACGGTTTAGGGTCCAGGTGAGGGTACGGTAACGCTTTAGGGGGAGCGTGCGTGTGAGGGCGCGGGTTAGTGTTAGCGTACGGGTTAGGATTAGGGGACGGGTGAGGGTTAGGCTTCGGGGAAGGGTTAGGGTTAGGGTTCGGGCTAGGGTTAGGGTTAGGGGACGGGGACGGTTTAGGGTCCAGGTGAGGGTACGGCAACGCTTTAGGGGGAGCGTGCGTGTGAGGGCGCGGGTTAGTGTTAGCGTACGGGTTAGGATTAGGGGACGGGTGAGGGTCAGGCTTCAGAGTAGGTGTAGGGTTAGGGTTCGGGCTAGGGTTAGGGTTAGGGGACGGGGACGGTTTAGGGTCCAGGTGAGGGTACGGCAACGCTTTAGGGGGAGCGTGCGTGTGAGGGCGCGGATTAGTGTTAGCGTACGGGTTAGGATTAGGGGACGGGTGAGGGTCAGGCTTCGGGGAAGGGTTAGGGTTAGGGTTCGGGCTAGGGTTAGGGTTAGGGGACGGGGACGGTTTAGGGTCCAGGTGAGGGTACGGCAACGCTTTAGGGGGAGCGTGCGTGTGAGGGCGCGGGTTAGTGTTAGCGTACGGGTTAGGAGTAGGGGACGGGTGAGGGTCAGGCTTCGGGGAAGGGTTAGAGTTAGGGTTCGGGCTAGGGTTAGGGTTAGGGGACGGGGACGGTTTAGGGTCCAGGTGAGTGAACGGCAACGCTTTAGGGGGAGCGTGCGTGTGAGGGCGCGGGTTAGTGTTAGCGTACGGGTTAGGATTAGGGGACGGGTGAGGGTCAGGCTTCGGGGAAGGGTTAGGGTTAGGGTTCGGGCTAGGGTTAGGGTTAGGGGACGGGGACGGTTTAGGGTCCAGGTGAGGGTACGGCAACGCTTTAGGGGGAGCGAACGAGTGAGGGCGCGGGTTAGTGTTAGCGTACGGTTTAGGATTAGGGGACGGGTGAGGGTCAGGCTTCGGGGAAGGGTTAGGTTTAGGGTTCTGGCTAGGGTTAGGGTTAGGGTACGGGGACGGTTTAGGGTCCAGGTGAGGGTACGGCAACGCTTTAGGGGGAGCGTGCGTGTGAGGGCGCGGTTTAGTGTTAGCGTACGGGTTAGGATTAGGGGACGGGTGAGGGTCAGGCTTCGGGGAAGGGTTAGGGTTAGGGTTCGGGGAGGGTTAGGGGACGGGGACGGGGACGGTTTAGGGTCCAGGTGAGGGTACGGCAACGCTTTAGGGGGAGCGTGCGTGTGAGGGCGCAGTTTAGTGTTAGCGTACGGGTTAGGATTAGGGGACGGGTGAGTGTCAGGCTTCGGGGAAGGGTTAGGGTTAGGGTTCGGGCTAGGGTAAGTGTTAGGGGACGGGGACGGTTTAGGGTCCAGGTGAGGGTACGGCAACGCTTTAGGGGGAGCGTGCGTTGAGGGCACGGGTTAGTGTTAGCGTACGGGTTAGGATTAGGGGACGGGTGAGGGTCAGGCTTCGGGGAAGTGTTAGTGTTAGGGTTCAGGCTAGGGTTAGGGTTAGGGGACGGGGAAGGTTTAGGGTCCAGGTGAGTGTACGGCAACGCTTTAGGGGGAGCGTGCGTGTGAGGGCAAGGGTTAGTGTTAGCGTACGGGTTAGGATTAGGGGACGGGTGAGGGTCAGGCTTCAGGGAAGGGTTAGTGTTAGGGTTCGGGCTAGGGTTAGGGTTAGGGGACGGGGACGGTTTAGGGTCCAGGTGAGGGTACGGGAACGCTTTAGGGGGAGCGTGCGTGTGAGGGCGCGGGTTAGTGTTAGCGTACGGGTTAGGATTAGGGGACGGGTGAGGGTCAGGCTTCAAGGAAGGGTTAGGGTTAGGGTTCAGGCTAGGGTTAGGGTTAGGGTACGGGGACGGTTTAGGGTCCAGGTGAGGGTACGGCAACGCTTTAGGGCGAGCGTGCGTGTGAGGGCACGGGTTAGTGTTAGCGTACGGGTGAGGATTAGGGGACGGGTGAGGGTCAGGCTTCGGGGAAGGGTTAGGGTTAGGGTTTGGGCTAGGGTTAGGGTTAGGGGACGGGGAAGGTTTAGGGTCCAGGTGAGGGTACGGCAACGCTTTAGGGGCAGCGTGCGTGTGAGGGCGCGGGTTAGTGTTAGCGTACGGGTTAGGATTAGGGGACGTGTGATGGTCAGGGTTCGGGGAAGGGTTAGGGTTAGGGTTCGGGCTAGGGTTAGGGTTAGGGGACGGGGACGGTTTAGGGTCCAGGTGAGGGTACGGCAACGCTTTAGGGGGAGCGTGCGTGTGAGGGCGCGGGTTAGTGTTAGCGTACGGGTTAGGAATAGGGGACGGGTGAGGGTCAGGCTTCGGGGAAGGGTTAGGTTTAGGGTTCGGGCTAGGGTTAGGGTTAGGGGACGGGGACGGTTTAGGGTCCAGGTGAGGGTACGGCAACGCTTTAGGGGGAGCATGCGTGTGAGGGCGCGGGTTAGTTTTAGCGTACGGGTTAGGATTAGGGGACGGGTGAGGGTCAGGCTTCGGGGAAGGGTTAGGGTTAGGGTTCGGGCTAGGGTTAGGGTTAGGGGACGGGGACGGTTTAGGGTCCAGGTGAGGGTACGGCAACGCTTTAGGGGGAGCGTGCGTGTGAGGGCGCGGGTTAGTGTTAGCGTACGGGTTAGGATTAGGGGACGGGTGAGGGTCAGGCTTCGGGGAAGGTTTAGAGTTAGGGTTCGGGCTAGGGTTAGGGTTAGGGGACGGGGACGGTTTAGGGTCCAGGTGAGGGAACGGCAACGCTTTAGGGGGAGCGTGCGTGTGAGGGCGCGGTTTAGTGTTAGCGTACGGGTTAGGATTAGGGGACGGGTGAGGGTCAGGCTTCGGGGAAGGGTTAGGGTTAGGGTTCGGGCTAGGGTTAGGGGACGGGGACGGGGACGGTTCAGGGTCCAGGTGAGGGTACGGCAACGCTTTAGGGGGAGCATGCATGTGAGGGCACGGGTTAGTGTTAGCGTACGGGTTAGGATTAGGGGACGGGTGAGGGTCAGGCTTCGGGGAAGTTTTAGTGTTAGGGTTCAGGCTAGGGTTAGGGTTAGGGGACGGGGACGGTTTAGGGTCCCGGTGAGGTTACGGCAACGCTTTAGGGGGAGCGTGCGTGTGAGGGCGCGGGTTAGTGGTAGCGTACGGGTTAGGATTAGGGGACGGGTGAGGGTCAGGCTTCAGGGAAGGGTTAGGGTTAGGGTTCGGGCTAGGGTTAGGGTTAGGGGACGGGGACGGTTTAGGGTCCAGGTGAGGGTACGGCAACGCTTTAGGGGGAGCGTGCGTGTGAGGGCGCGGGTTAGTGTTAGCGTACGGGTTAGGATTAGGGGACGGGTGAGGGTCAGGCTTCGGGGAAGGGTTAGGGTTAGGGTTCGGGCTAGGGTAAGTGTTAGGGGACGGGGACGGTTTAGGGTCCAGGTGAGGGTACGGCAACGCTTTAGGGGGAGCGTGCGTGTGAGGGCACGGGTTAGTGTTAGCGTACGGGTTAGGATTAGGGGACGGGTGAGGGTCAGGCTTCGGGGAAGTGTTAGTGTTAGGGTTCAGGCTAGGGTTAGGGTTAGGGGACGGGGAAGGTTTAGGGTCCAGGTGAGGGTACGGCAACGCTTTAGGGGGAGCGTGCGTGTGAGGGCAAGGGTTAGTGTTAGCGTACGGGTTAGGATTAGGGGACGGGTGAGGGTCAGGCTTCAGGGAAGGGTTAGGGTTAGGGGTCGGGCTAGGGTTAGGGTTAGGGGACGGGGACGGTTTAGGGTCCAGGTGAGGGTACGGGAACGCTTTAGGGGGAGCGTGCGTGTGAGGGCGCGGGTTAGTGTTAGCGTACGGGTTAGGATTAGGGGACGGGTGAGGGTCAGGCTTCGGGGAAGTGTTAGGTTTAGGGTTCTGGCTAGGGTTAGGGTTAGGGTACGGGGACGGTTTAGGGTCCAGGTGAGGGTACGGCAACGCTTTAGGGGGAGCGTGCGTGTGAGGGCAAGGGTTAGTGTTAGCGTACGGGTTAGGATTAGGGGACGGGTGAGGGTCAGGCTTCAGGGAAGGGTTAGGGTTAGGGTTCGGGCTAGGGTTAGGGTTAGGGGACGGGGAAGGTTTAGGGTCCAGGTGAGGGTACGGCAACGCTTTAGGGGGAGCGTGCGTGTGAGGGCGCGGGTTAGTGTTAGCGTACGGGTTAGGATTAGGGGACGGGTGAGGGTCAGGCTTCAAGGAAGGGTTAGGGTTAGGGTTCAGGCTAGGGTTAGGGTTAGGGTACGGGGACGGTTTAGGGTCCAGGTGAGGGTACGGCAACGCTTTAGGGCGAGCGTGCGTGTGAGGGCACGGGTTAGTGTTAGCGTACGGGTGAGGATTAGGGGACGGGTGAGGGTCAGGCTTCGGGGAAGGGTTAGGGTTAGGGTTTGGGCTAGGGTTAGGGTTAGGGGACGGGGAAGGTTTAGGGTCCAGGTGAGGGTACGGCAACGCTTTAGGGGCAGCGTGCATGTGAGGGCGCGGGTTAGTGTTAGCGTACGGGTTAGGATTAGGGGACGGGTGAGGGCAGGGTTCGGGGAAGGGTTAGGGTTAGGGTTCGGGCTAGGGTTAGGGTTAGGGGACGGGGACGGTTTAGGGTCCAGGTGAGGGTACGGCAACGCTTTAGGGGGAGCGTGCGTGTGAGGGCGCGGGTTAGTGTTAGCGTACGGGTTAGGAATAGGGGACGGGTGAGGGTCAGGCTTCGGGGAAGGGTTAGGTTTAGGGTTCGGGCTAGGGTTAGGGTTAGGGGACGGGGACGGTTTAGGGTCCAGGTGAGGGTACGGCAACGCTTTAGGGGGAGCATGCGTGTGAGGGCGCGGGTTAGTTTTAGCGTACGGGTTAGGATTAGGGGACGGGTGAGGGTCAGGCTTCGGGGAAGGGTTAGGGTTAGGGTTCGGGCTAGGGTTAGGGTTAGGGGACGGGGACGGTTTAGGGTCCAGGTGAGGGTACGGCAACGCTTTAGGGGGAGCGTGCGTGTGAGGGCGCGGGTTAGTGTTAGCGTACGGGTTAGGATTAGGGGACGGGTGAGGGTCAGGCTTCGGGGAAGGTTTAGAGTTAGGGTTCGGGCTAGGGTTAGGGTTAGGGGACGGGGACGGTTTAGGGTCCAGGTGAGGGAACGGCAACGCTTTAGGGGGAGCGTGCGTGTGAGGGCGCGGTTTAGTGTTAGCGTACGGGTTAGGATTAGGGGACGGGTGAGGGTCAGGCTTCGGGGAAGGGTTAGGGTTAGGGTTCGGGCTAGGGTTAGGGGACGGGGACGGGGACGGTTCAGGGTCCAGGTGAGGGTACGGCAACGCTTTAGGGGGAGCGTGCATGTGAGGGCACGGGTTAGTGTTAGCGTACGGGTTAGGATTAGGGGACGGGTGAGGGTCAGGCTTCGGGGAAGTGTTAGTGTTAGGGTTCAGGCTAGGGTTAGGGTTAGGGGACGGGGACGGTTTAGGGTCCCGGTGAGGGTACGGCAACGCTTTAGGGGGAGCGTGCGTGTGAGGGCGCGGGTTAGTGGTAGCGTACGGGTTAGGATTAGGGGACGGGTGAGGGTCAGGCTTCAGGGAAGGGTTAGGGTTAGGGTTCGGGCTAGGGTTAGGGTTAGGGGACGGGGACGGTTTAGGGTCCAGGTGAGGGTACGGCAACGCTTTAGGGGGAGCGTGCGTGTGAGGGCGCGGGTTAGTGTTAGCGTACGGGTTAGGATTAGGGGACGGGTGAGGGTCAGGCTTCGGGGAAGGGTTAGGGTTAGGGTTCGGGCTAGGGTAAGTGTTAGGGGACGGGGACGGTTTAGGGTCCAGGTGAGGGTACGGCAACGCTTTAGGGGGAGCGTGCGTGTGAGGGCACGGGTTAGTGTTAGCGTACGGGTTAGGATTAGGGGACGGGTGAGGGTCAGGCTTCGGGGAAGTGTTAGTGTTAGGGTTCAGGCTAGGGTTAGGGTTAGGGGACGGGGAAGGTTTAGGGTCCAGGTGAGGGTACGGCAACGCTTTAGGGGGAGCGTGCGTGTGAGGGCAAGGGTTAGTGTTAGCGTACGGGTTAGGATTAGGGGACGGGTGAGGGTCAGGCTTCAGGGAAGGGTTAGGGTTAGGGGTCGGGCTAGGGTTAGGGTTAGGGGACGGGGACGGTTTAGGGTCCAGGTGAGGGTACGGGAACGCTTTAGGGGGAGCGTGCGTGTGAGGGCGCGGGTTAGTGTTAGCGTACGGGTTAGGATTAGGGGATGGGTGAGGGTCAGGCTTCAAGGAAGGGTTAGGGTTAGGGTTCAGGCTAGGGTTAGGGTTAGGGTACGGGGACGGTTTAGGGTCCAGGTGAGGGTACGGCAACGCTTTAGGGCGAGCGTGCGTGTGAGGGCACGGGTTAGTGTTAGCGTACGGGTGAGGATTAGAGGACGGGTGAGGGTCAGGCTTCGGGGAAGGGTTAGGGTTAGGGTTCGGGCTAGGGTTAGGGTTAGGGGACGGGGACGGTTTAGGGTCCAGGTGAGGGTACGGCAACGCTTTAGGGGGAGCGTGCGTGTGAGGGCGCGGGTTAGTGTTAGCGTACGGGTTAGGATTAGGGGACGGGTGAGGGTCAGGCTTCGGGGAAGGGTTAGAGTTAGGGTTCGGGCTAGGGTTAGGGTTAGGGGACGGGGACGGTTTAGGGTCCAGGTGAGGGAACGGCAACGCTTTAGGGGGAGCGTGCGTGTGAGGGCGCGGGTTAGTGTTAGCGTACGGGTTAGGATTAGGGGACGGGTGAGGGTCAGGCTTCGGGGAAGGGTTAGGGTTAGGGTTCGGGCTAGGGTTAGGGTTAGGGTACGGGGACGGTTTAGGGTCCAGGTGAGGGTACGGCAACGCTTTAGGGGGAGCGAACGAGTGAGGGCGCGGGTTAGTGTTAGCCTACGGTTTAGGATTAGGGGACGGGTGAGGGTCAGGCTTCGGGGACGGGTTAGGTTTAGGGTTCTGTCTAGGGTTAGGGTTAGGGTACGGGGACGGTTTAGGGTCCAGGTGAGGGTACGGCAACGCTTTAGGGGGAGCGTGCGTGTGAGGGCGCGGTTTAGTGTTAGCGTACGGGTTAGGATTAGGGGACGGGTGAGGGTCAGGCTTCGGGGAAGGGTTAGGGTTAGGGTTCGGGATAGGGTTAGGGGACGGGGACGGGGACGGTTTAGGGTCCAGGTGAGGGTACGGCAACGCTTTAGGGGGAGCGTGCGTGTGAGGGCGCGGTTTAGTGTTAGCGTACGGGTTAGGATTAGGGGACGGGTGAGGGTCAGGCTTCGGGGAAGGGTTAGGGTTAGGGTTCGGGCTAGGGTTAGGGGACGGGGACGGGGACGGTTCAGGGTCCAGGTGAGGGTACGGCAACGCTTTAGGGGGAGCGTGCGTGTGAGGGCACGGGTTAGTGTTAGCGTACGGGTTAGGATTAGGGGACGGGTGAGGGTCAGGCTTCGGGGAAGGGTTAGTGTTAGGGTTCAGGCTAGGGTTAGGGTTAGGGGACGGGGAAGGTTTAGGGTCCAGGTGAGGGTACGGCAACGCTTTAAGGGGAGCGTGCGTGTGAGGGCGCGGGTTAGTGTTAGCGTACGGGTTAGGATTAGGGGACGGGTGAGGGTCAGGCTTCGGGGAAGGGTTAGGGTTAGGGTTCGGGCTACGGTAAGTGTTAGGGGACGGGGACGGTTTAGGGTCCAGGTGAGGGTACGGCAACCCTTTAGGGGGAGCGTGCGTGTGAGGGCACGGGTTAGTGTTAGCGTACGGGTTAGGATTAGGGGACGGGTGAGGGTCAGGCTTCGGGGAAGGGTTAGTGTTAGGGTTCAGGCTAGGGTTAGGGTTAGGGGACGGGGAAGGTTTAGGGTCCAGGTGAGGGTACGGCAACGCTTTAGGGGGAGCGTGCGTGTGAGGGCAAGGGTTAGTGTTAGCGTACGGGTTAGGATTAGGGGACGGGTGAGGGTCAGGCTTCAGGGAAGGGTTAGGGTTAGGGTTCGGGCTAGGGTTAGGCTTAGGGGACGGCGACGGTTTAGGGTCCAGGTGAGGGTATGGGAACGCTTTAGGGGGAGCGTGCGTGTGAGGGCGTGGGTTAGTGTTAGCGTACGGGTTAGGATTAGGGGACGGGTGAGGGTCAGGCTTCAAGGAAGGGTTAGGGTTAGGGTTCAGGCTAGGGTTAGGGTTAGGGTACGGGGACGGTTTAGGGTCCAGGTGAGGGTACGGCAACGCTTTAGGGCGAGCGTGCGTGTGAGGGCACGGGTTAGTGTTAGCGTACGGGTGAGGATTAGGGGACGGGTGAGGGTCAGGCTTCGGGGAAGAGTTAGGGTTATGGTTTGGGCTAGGGTTAGGGTTAGGGGACGGGGAAGGTTTAGGGTCCAGGTGAGGGTACGGCAACGCTTTAGGGGCAGCGTGCGTGTGAGGGCGCGGGTTAGTGTTAGCGTACGGTTTAGGATTAGGGGACGGGTGAGGGTCAGGGTTCGGGGAAGGGTTAGGGTTAGGGTTCGGGCTAGGGTTAGGGTTAGGGGACGGGGACGGTTTAGGGTCCAGGTGAGGGTACGGCAACGCTTTAGGGGGAGCGTGCGTGTGAGGGCGTGGGTTAGTGTTAGCGTACGGGTTAGGAATAGGGGACGGGTGAGGGTCATGCTTCGGGGAAGGGTTAGGTTTAGGGTTCGGTCTAGGGTTAGGGTTAGGGGACGGGGACGGTTTAGGGTCCAGGTGAGGGTACGGCAACGCTTTAGGGGGAGCATGCGTGTGAGGGCGTGGGTTAGTTTTAGCGTACGGGTTAGGATTAGGGGACGGGTGAGGGTCAGGCTTCGGGGAAGGGTTAGGGTTAGGGTTCGGGCTAGGGTTAGGGTTAGGGGACGGGGACGGTTTAGGGTCCAGGTGAGGGTACGGTAACGCTTTAGGGGGAGCGTGCGTGTGAGGGCGCGGGTTAGTGTTAGCGTACGGGTTAGGATTAGGGGACGGGTGAGGGTTAGGCTTCGGGGAAGGGTTAGGGTTAGGGTTCGGGCTAGGGTTAGGGTTAGGGGACGGGGACGGTTTAGGGTCCAGGTGAGGGTACGGCAACGCTTTAGGGGGAGCGTGCGTGTGAGGGCGCGGGTTAGTGTTAGCGTACGGGTTAGGATTAGGGGACGGGTGAGGGTCAGGCTTCAGAGTAGGTGTAGGGTTAGGGTTCGGGCTAGGGTTAGGGTTAGAGGACGGGGACGGTTTAGGGTCCAGGTGAGGGTACGGCAACGCTTTAGGGGGAGCGTGCGTGTGAGGGCGCGGATTAGTGTTAGCGTACGGGTTAGGATTAGGGGACGGGTGAGGGTCAGGCTTCGGGGAAGGGTTAGGGTTAGGGTTCGGGCTAGGGTTAGGGTTAGGGGACGGGGACGGTTTAGGGTCCAGGTGAGGGTACGGCAACGCTTTAGGGGGAGCGTGCGTGTGAGGGCGCGGGTTAGTGTTAGCGTACGGGTTAGGAGTAGGGGACGGGTGAGGGTCAGGCTTCGGGGAAGGGTTAGAGTTAGGGTTCGGGCTAGGGTTAGGGTTAGGGGACGGGGACGGTTTAGGGTCCAGGTGAGTGAACGGCAACGCTTTAGGGGGAGCGTGCGTGTGAGGGCGCGGGTTAGTGTTAGCGTACGGGTTAGGATTAGGGGACGGGTGAGGGTCAGGCTTCGGGGAAGGGTTAGGGTTAGGGTTCGGGCTAGGGTTAGGGTTAGGGGACGGGGACGGTTTAGGGTCCAGGTGAGGGTACGGCAACGCTTAGGGGGAGCGAACGAGTGAGGGCGCGGGTTAGTGTTAGCGTACGGTTTAGGATTAGGGGACGGGTGAGGGTCAGGCTTCGGGGAAGGGTTAGGTTTAGGGTTCTGGCTAGGGTTAGGGTTAGGGTACGGGGACGGTTTAGGGTCCAGGTGAGGGTACGGCAACGCTTTAGGGGGAGCGTGCGTGTGAGGGCGCGGTTTAGTGTTAGCGTACGGGTTAGGATTAGGGGACGGGTGAGGGTCAGGCTTCGGGGAAGGGTTAGGGTTAGGGTTCGGGGAGGGTTAGGGGACGGGGACGGGGACGGTTTAGGGTCCAGGTGAGGGTACGGCAACGCTTTAGGGGGAGCGTGCGTGTGAGGGCGCGGTTTAGTGTTAGCGTACGGGTTAGGATTAGGGGACGGGTGAGTGTCAGGCTTCGGGGAAGGGTTAGGGTTAGGGTTCGGGCTAGGGTAAGTGTTAGGGGACGGGGACGGTTTAGGGTCCAGGTGAGGGTACGGCAACGCTTTAGGGGGAGCGTGCGTTGAGGGCACGGGTTAGTGTTAGCATACGGGTTAGGATTAGGGGACGGGTGAGGGTCAGGCTTCGGGGAAGTGTTAGTGTTAGGGTTCAGGCTAGGGTTAGGGTTAGGGGACGGGGAAGGTTTAGGGTCCAGGTGAGTGTACGGCAACGCTTTAGGGGGAGCGTGCGTGTGAGGGCAAGGGTTAGTGTTAGCGTACGGGTTAGGATTAGGGGACGGGTGAGGGTCAGGCTTCAGGGAAGGGTTAGGGTTAGGGTTCGGGCTAGGGTTAGGGTTAGGGGACGGGGACGGTTTAGGGTCCAGGTGAGGATACGGGAACGCTTTAGGGGGAGCGTGCGTGTGAGGGCGCGGGTTAGTGTTAGCGTACGGGTTAGGAATAGGGGACGGGTGAGGGTCAGGCTTCGGGGAAGGGTTAGGTTTAGGGTTCGGGCTAGGGTTAGGGTTAGGGGCCGGGGACGGTTTAGGGTCCAGGTGAGGGTACGGCAACGCTTTAGGGGGAGCATGCGTGTGAGGGCGCGGGTTAGTTTTAGCGTACGGGTTAGGATTAGGGGACGGGTGAGGGTCAGGCTTCGGGGAAGGGTTAGGGTTAGGGTTCGGGCTAGGGTTAGGGTTAGGGGACGGGGACGGTTTAGGGTCCAGGTGAGGGTACGGCAACGCTTTAGGGGGAGCGTGCGTGTGAGGGCGCGGGTTAGTGTTAGCGTACGGGTTAGGATTAGGGGACGGGTGAGGGTCAGGCTTCGGGGAAGGTTTAGAGTTAGGGTTCGGGCTAGGGTTAGGGTTAGGGGACGGGGACGGTTTAGGGTCCAGGTGAGGGAACGGCAACGCTTTAGGGGGAGCGTGCGTGTGAGGGCGCGGTTTAGTGTTAGCGTACGGGTTAGGATTAGGGGACGGGTGAGTGTCAGGCTTCGGGGAAGGGTTAGGGTTAGGGTTCGGGCTAGGGTTAGGGGACGGGGACGGGGACGGTTCAGGGTCCAGGTGAGGGTACGGCAACGCTTTAGGGGGAGCATGCATGTGAGGGCACGGGTTAGTGTTAGCGTACGGGTTAGGATTAGGGGACGGGTGAGGGTCAGGCTTCGGGGAAGTGTTAGTGTTAGGGTTCAGGCTAGGGTTAGGGTTAGGGGACGGGGACGGTTTAGGGTCCCGGTGAGGGTACGGCAACGCTTTAGGGGGAGCGTGCGTGTGAGGGCGCGGGTTAGTGGTAGCGTACGGGTTAGGATTAGGGGACGGGTGAGGGTCAGGCTTCAGGGAAGGGTTAGGGTTAGGGTTCGGGCTAGGGTTAGGGTTAGGGTACGGGGACGGTTTAGGGTCCAGGTGAGGGTACGGCAACGCTTTAGGGCGAGCGTGCGTGTGAGGGCACGGGTTAGTGTTAGCGTACGGGTGAGGATTAGGGGACGGGTGAGGGTCAGGCTTCGGGGAAGAGTTAGGGTTATGGTTTGGGCTAGGGTTAGGGTTAGGGGACGGGGAAGGTTTAGGGTCCAGGTGAGGGTACGGCAACGCTTTAGGGGCAGCGTGCGTGTGAGGGCGCGGGTTAGTGTTAGCGTACGGTTTAGGATTAGGGGACGGGTGAGGGTCAGGGTTCGGGGAAGGGTTAGGGTTAGGGTTCGGGCTAGGGTTAGGGTTAGGGGACGGGGACGGTTTAGGGTCCAGGTGAGGGTACGGCAACGCTTTAGGGGGAGCGTGCGTGTGAGGGCGTGGGTTAGTGTTAGCGTACGGGTTAGGAATAGGGGACGGGTGAGGGTCATGCTTCGGGGAAGGGTTAGGTTTAGGGTTCGGTCTAGGGTTAGGGTTAGGGGACGGGGACGGTTTAGGGTCCAGGTGAGGGTACGGCAACGCTTTAGGGGGAGCATGCGTGTGAGGGCGTGGGTTAGTTTTAGCGTACGGGTTAGGATTAGGGGACGGGTGAGGGTCAGGCTTCGGGGAAGGGTTAGGGTTAGGGTTCGGGCTAGGGTTAGGGTTAGGGGACGGGGACGGTTTAGGGTCCAGGTGAGGGTACGGTAACGCTTTAGGGGGAGCGTGCGTGTGAGGGCGCGGGTTAGTGTTAGCGTACGGGTTAGGATTAGGGGACGGGTGAGGGTTAGGCTTCGGGGAAGGGTTAGGGTTAGGGTTCGGGCTAGGGTTAGGGTTAGGGGACGGGGACGGTTTAGGGTCCAGGTGAGGGTACGGCAACGCTTTAGGGGGAGCGTGCGTGTGAGGGCGCGGGTTAGTGTTAGCGTACGGGTTAGGATTAGGGGACGGGTGAGGGTCAGGCTTCAGAGTAGGTGTAGGGTTAGGGTTCGGGCTAGGGTTAGGGTTAGAGGACGGGGACGGTTTAGGGTCCAGGTGAGGGTACGGCAACGCTTTAGGGGGAGCGTGCGTGTGAGGGCGCGGATTAGTGTTAGCGTACGGGTTAGGATTAGGGGACGGGTGAGGGTCAGGCTTCGGGGAAGGGTTAGGGTTAGGGTTCGGGCTAGGGTTAGGGTTAGGGGACGGGGACGGTTTAGGGTCCAGGTGAGGGTACGGCAACGCTTTAGGGGGAGCGTGCGTGTGAGGGCGCGGGTTAGTGTTAGCGTACGGGTTAGGAGTAGGGGACGGGTGAGGGTCAGGCTTCGGGGAAGGGTTAGAGTTAGGGTTCGGGCTAGGGTTAGGGTTAGGGGACGGGGACGGTTTAGGGTCCAGGTGAGTGAACGGCAACGCTTTAGGGGGAGCGTGCGTGTGAGGGCGCGGGTTAGTGTTAGCGTACGGGTTAGGATTAGGGGACGGGTGAGGGTCAGGCTTCGGGGAAGGGTTAGGGTTAGGGTTCGGGCTAGGGTTAGGGTTAGGGGACGGGGACGGTTTAGGGTCCAGGTGAGGGTACGGCAACGCTTAGGGGGAGCGAACGAGTGAGGGCGCGGGTTAGTGTTAGCGTACGGTTTAGGATTAGGGGACGGGTGAGGGTCAGGCTTCGGGGAAGGGTTAGGTTTAGGGTTCTGGCTAGGGTTAGGGTTAGGGTACGGGGACGGTTTAGGGTCCAGGTGAGGGTACGGCAACGCTTTAGGGGGAGCGTGCGTGTGAGGGCGCGGTTTAGTGTTAGCGTACGGGTTAGGATTAGGGGACGGGTGAGGGTCAGGCTTCGGGGAAGGGTTAGGGTTAGGGTTCGGGGAGGGTTAGGGGACGGGGACGGGGACGGTTTAGGGTCCAGGTGAGGGTACGGCAACGCTTTAGGGGGAGCGTGCGTGTGAGGGCGCGGTTTAGTGTTAGCGTACGGGTTAGGATTAGGGGACGGGTGAGTGTCAGGCTTCGGGGAAGGGTTAGGGTTAGGGTTCGGGCTAGGGTAAGTGTTAGGGGACGGGGACGGTTTAGGGTCCAGGTGAGGGTACGGCAACGCTTTAGGGGGAGCGTGCGTTGAGGGCACGGGTTAGTGTTAGCATACGGGTTAGGATTAGGGGACGGGTGAGGGTCAGGCTTCGGGGAAGTGTTAGTGTTAGGGTTCAGGCTAGGGTTAGGGTTAGGGGACGGGGAAGGTTTAGGGTCCAGGTGAGTGTACGGCAACGCTTTAGGGGGAGCGTGCGTGTGAGGGCAAGGGTTAGTGTTAGCGTACGGGTTAGGATTAGGGGACGGGTGAGGGTCAGGCTTCAGGGAAGGGTTAGGGTTAGGGTTCGGGCTAGGGTTAGGGTTAGGGGACGGGGACGGTTTAGGGTCCAGGTGAGGATACGGGAACGCTTTAGGGGGAGCGTGCGTGTGAGGGCGCGGGTTAGTGTTAGCGTACGGGTTAGGAATAGGGGACGGGTGAGGGTCAGGCTTCGGGGAAGGGTTAGGTTTAGGGTTCGGGCTAGGGTTAGGGTTAGGGGCCGGGGACGGTTTAGGGTCCAGGTGAGGGTACGGCAACGCTTTAGGGGGAGCATGCGTGTGAGGGCGCGGGTTAGTTTTAGCGTACGGGTTAGGATTAGGGGACGGGTGAGGGTCAGGCTTCGGGGAAGGGTTAGGGTTAGGGTTCGGGCTAGGGTTAGGGTTAGGGGACGGGGACGGTTTAGGGTCCAGGTGAGGGTACGGCAACGCTTTAGGGGGAGCGTGCGTGTGAGGGCGCGGGTTAGTGTTAGCGTACGGGTTAGGATTAGGGGACGGGTGAGGGTCAGGCTTCGGGGAAGGTTTAGAGTTAGGGTTCGGGCTAGGGTTAGGGTTAGGGGACGGGGACGGTTTAGGGTCCAGGTGAGGGAACGGCAACGCTTTAGGGGGAGCGTGCGTGTGAGGGCGCGGTTTAGTGTTAGCGTACGGGTTAGGATTAGGGGACGGGTGAGTGTCAGGCTTCGGGGAAGGGTTAGGGTTAGGGTTCGGGCTAGGGTTAGGGGACGGGGACGGGGACGGTTCAGGGTCCAGGTGAGGGTACGGCAACGCTTTAGGGGGAGCATGCATGTGAGGGCACGGGTTAGTGTTAGCGTACGGGTTAGGATTAGGGGACGGGTGAGGGTCAGGCTTCGGGGAAGTGTTAGTGTTAGGGTTCAGGCTAGGGTTAGGGTTAGGGGACGGGGACGGTTTAGGGTCCCGGTGAGGGTACGGCAACGCTTTAGGGGGAGCGTGCGTGTGAGGGCGCGGGTTAGTGGTAGCGTACGGGTTAGGATTAGGGGACGGGTGAGGGTCAGGCTTCAGGGAAGGGTTAGGGTTAGGGTTCGGGCTAGGGTTAGGGTTAGGGGACGGGGACGGTTTAGGGTCCAGGTGAGGGTACGGCAACGCTTTAGGGGGAGCGTGCGTGTGAGGGCGCGGGTTAGTGTTAGCGTACGGGTTAGGATTAGGGGACGGGTGAGGGTCAGGCTTCGGGGAAGGGTTAGGGTTAGGGTTCGGGCTAGGGTAAGTGTTAGGGGACGGGGACGGTTTAGGGTCCAGGTGAGGGTACGGCAACGCTTTAGGGGGAGCGTGCGTGTGAGAGCACGGGTTAGTGTTAGCGTACGGGTTAGGATTAGGGGACGGGTGAGGGTCAGGCTTCGGGGAAGTGTTAGTGTTAGGGTTCAGGCTAGGGTTAGGGTTAGGGGACGGGGAAGGTTTAGGGTCCAGGTGAGGGTACGGCAACGCTTTAGGGGGAGCGTGCGTGTGAGGGCAAGGGTTAGTGTTAGCGTACGGGTTAGGATTAGGGGACGGGTGAGGGTCAGGCTTCAGGGAAGTGTTAGGGTTAGGGGTCGGGCTAGGGTTAGGGTTAGGGGACGGGGACGGTTTAGGGTCCAGGTGAGGGTACGGGAACGCTTTAGGGGGAGCGTGCGTGTGAGGGCGCGGGTTAGTGTTAGCGTACGGGTTAGGATTAGGGGATGGGTGAGGGTCAGGCTTCAAGGAAGGGTTAGGGTTAGGGTTCAGGCTAGGGTTAGGGTTAGGGTACGGGGACGGTTTAGGGTCCAGGTGAGGGTACGGCAACGCTTTAGGGCGAGCGTGCGTGTGAGGGCACGGGTTAGTGTTAGCGTACGGGTGAGGATTAGGGGACGGGTGAGGGTCAGGCTTCGGGGAAGGGTTAGGGTTAGGGTTTGGGCTAGGGTTAGGGTTAGGGGACGGGGAAGGTTTAGGGTCCAGGTGAGGGTACGGCAACGCTTTAGGGGCAGCGTGCGTGTGAGGGCGCAGGTTAGTGTTAGCGTACGGTTTAGGATTAGGGGACGGGTGAGGGTCAGGGTTCGGGGAAGGGTTAGGGTTAGGGTTCGGGCTAGGGTTAGGGTTAGGGGACGGGGACGGTTTAGGGTCCAGGTGAGGGTACGGCAACGCTTTAGGGGGAGCGTGCGTGTGAGGGCGCGGGTTAGTGTTAGCGTACGGGTTAGGAATAGGGGACGGGTGAGGGTCAGGCTTCGGGGAAGGGTTAGGTTTAGGGTTCGGGCTAGGGTTAGGGTTAGGGGACGGGGACGGTTTAGGGTCCAGGGGAGGGTACGGCAACGCTTTAGGGGGAGCATGCGTGTGAGGGCGCGGGTTAGTTTTAGCGTACGGGTTAGGATTAGGGGACGGGTGAGGGTCAGGCTTCGGGGAAGGGTTAGGGTTAGGGTTCGGGCTAGGGTTAGGGTTAGGGGACGGGGACGGTTTAGGGTCCAGGTGAGGGTACGGCAACGCTTTAGGGGGAGCGTGCGTGTGAGGGCGCGGGTTAGTGTTAGCGTACGGGTTAGGATTAGGGGACGGGTGAGGGTCAGGCTTCGGGGAAGGGTTAGGGTTAGGGTTCGGGCTAGGGTTAGGGTTAGGAGAAGGGGACGGTTTAGGGTCCAGGTGAGGGTACGGCAACGCTTTAAGGGCAGCGTGCGTGTGAGGGTGCGGGTTAGTGTTAGCGTACGGGTTAGGATTAGGGGACGGGTGAGGGTCAGGCTTCGGGGAAGGGTTAGGGTTAGGGTTCGGGCTAGGGTTAGGGTTAGGGGACGGGGACGGTTTAGGGTCCAGGTGAGGGTACGGCAACGCTTTAGGGGGAGCGTGCGTGTGAGGGCGCGGGTTAGTGTTAGCGTACGGTTTAGGATTAGGGGACGGGTGAGGGTCAGGCTTCGGGGAAGGGTTAGAGTTAGGGTTCGGGCTAGGGTTAGGGTTAGGGGACGGGGACGGTTTAGGGTCCAGGTGAGGGAACGGCAACGCTTTAGGGGGAGTGTGCGTGTGAGGGCGCGGGTTAGTGTTAGCGTACGGGTTAGGATTAGGGGACGGGTGAGGGTCAGGCTTCGGGGAAGGGTTAGGGTTAGGGTTCGGGCTAGGGTTAGGGTTAGGGGACGGGGACGGTTTAGGGTCCAGGTGAGGGTACGGCAACGCTTTAGGGGGAGCGAACGAGTGAGGGCGCGGGTTAGTGTTAGCGTACGGATTAGGATTAGGGGACGGGTGAGGGTCAGGCTTCGGGGAAGGGTTAGGTTTAGGGTTCTGGCTAGGGTTAGGGTTAGGGGACGGGGACGGTTTAGGGTCCAGGTGAGGGTACGGCAACGCTTTAGGGGGAGCGTGCGTGTGAGGGCGCGGGTTAGTGTTAGCGTTCGGGTTAGGATTAGGGGACGGGTGAGGGTCAGGCTTCGGGGAAGGGTTAGGGTTAGGGTTCGGGCTAGGGTTAGGGGACAGGGACGGGGACGGTTCAGGGTCCAGGTGAGGGTACGGCAACGCTTTAGGGGGAGCGTGCGTGTGAGGGCACGGGTTAGTGTTAGCGTACGGGTTAGGATTAGGGGACGGGTGAGGGTCAGGCTTCGGGGAAGTGTTAGTGTTAGGGTTCAGGCTAGGGTTAGGGTTAGGGGACGGGGACGGTTTAGGATCCAGGTGAGGGTACGGCAACGCTTTAGGGGGAGCGTGCGTGTGAGGGCGCGGTTTAGTGTTAGCGTACGGGTTAGGATTAGGGGACGGGTGAGGGTCAGGCTTCGGGGAAGGGTTAGGGTTAGGGTTCGGGCTAGGGTTAGGGTTAGGGGACGGGGACGGTTTAGGTTCCAGGTGAGGGTACGGCAACGCTTTAGGGGGAGCGTGCGTGTGAGGGCGCGGGTTAGTGTTAGCGTACGGGTTAGGATTAGGGGACGGGTGAGGGTCAGGCTTCGGGGAAGGGTTAGGGTTAGGGTTCGGGCTAGGGTTAGGGTTAGGGGACGGGGACGGTTTAGGGTCCAGGTGAGGGTACGGCAACGCTTTAGGGGGAGTGTGCGTGTGAGGGCGCGGGTTAGTGTTAGCGTACGGGTTAGGATTAGGGGACGGGTGAGGGTCAGGCTTCGGGGAAGTGTTAGGTTTAGGGTTCGGGCTAGGGTTAGGGTTAGGGGACGGGGACGGTTTAGGGTCCAGGTGAGGGTACGGCAACGCTTTAGGAGGAGCATGCGTGTGAGGGCGCGGGTTAGTTTTAGCGTACGGGTTAGGATTAGGGGACGGGTGAGGGTCAGGCTTCGGGGAAGGGTTAGGTTTAGGGTTCTGGCTAGGGTTAGGTTTAGGGGACGGGGACGGTTTAGGGTCCAGGTGAGGGTACGGCAACACTTTAGGGGGAGCGTGCGTGTGAGGGCGCGGGTTAGTGTTAGCGTACGGGTTAGGATTAGGGGACGGGTGAGGGTCAGGCTTCGGGGAAGGGTTAGGGTTAGGGTTCGGGCTAGGGTTAGGGTTAGGGGATGGGGACGGTTTAGGGTCCAGGTGAGGGTACGGCAACGCTTTAGGGGGAGTGTGCGTGTGAGGGCGCGGGTTAGTGTTAGTGTACGGTTTAGGATTAGGGGACGGGTGAGGGTCAGGCTTCGGGGAAGGGTTAGGTTTAGGGTTCGTGCTAGGGTTAGGTTTAGGGGACGGGGACGGTTTAGGTTCCAGGTGAGGGTACGGCAACGCTTTAGGGGGAGCGTGCGTGTGAGGGCGCGGGTTAGTGTTAGCGTACGGGTTAGGATTAGGGGACGGGTGAGGGTCAGGCTTCGGGGAAGGGTTAGGGTTAGGGTTCGGGCTAGGGTAAGTGTTAGGGGACGGGGATGGTTTAGGGTCCAGGTGAGGGTACGGCAACGCTTTAGGGGGAGCGTGCGTGTGAGGGCACGGGTTAGTGTTAGCGTACGGGTTAGGATTAGGGGACGGGTGAGGGTCAGGCTTCGGGAAAGTGTTAGTGTTAGGGTTCAGGCTAGGGTTAGGGTTAGGGGACGGGGACGGTTTAGGGTCCAGGTGAGGGTACGGCAACGCTTTAGGGGGAGCGTGCGTGTGAGGGCAAGGGTTAGTGTTAGCGTACGGGTTAGGATTAGGGGACGGGTGAGGGTCAGGCTTCAGGGAAGGGTTAGGGTTAGGGTTCGGACTAGGGTTAGGGTTAGGGGACGGGGACGGTTTAGGGTCCAGGTGAGGGTACGGCAACGCTTTAGGGGGAGCGAACGAGTGAGGGCGCGGGTTAGTGTTAGCGTACGGATTAGGATTAGGGGACGGGTGAGGGTCAGGCTTCGGGGAAGGGTTAGGGTTAGGGTTCGGGCTAGGGTTAGGGTTAGGGGACGGGGACGGTTTAGGGTTCAGGTGAGGGTACGGCAACGCTTTAGGGGGAGTGTGCGTGTGAGGGCGCGGGTTAGTGTTAGCGTACGGGTTAGGATTAGGGGACGGGTGAGGGTCAGGCTTCGGGGAAGGGTTAGGTTTAGGGTTCGGGCTAGGGTTAGGGTTTGGGGACGGGGACGGTTTAGGGTCCAGGTGAGGGTACGGCAACGCTATAGGAGGAGCATGCGTGTGAGGGCGCGGGTTAGTTTTAGCGTACGGGTTAGGATTAGGGGACGGGTGAGGGTCAGGCTTCGGGGAAGGGTTAGGTTTAGGGTTCTGGCTAGGGTTAGGGTTAGGGGACGGGGACGGTTTAGGGTCCAGGTGAGGGTACGGCAACACTTTTGGGGGGAGCGTGCGTGTGAGGGCGCGGGTTAGTGTTAGCGTACGGGTTAGGATTAGGGGACGGGTGAGGGTCAGGCTTCGGGGAAGGGTTAGGGTTAGGGTTCGGGCTAGGGTTAGGGTTAGGGGATGGGGACGGTTTAGGGTCCAGGTGAGGGTACGGCAACGCTTTAGGGGGAGCGTGCGTGTGAGGGAGCTGGTTAGTGTTAGTGTACGGGTTAGGATTAGGGGACGGGTGAGGGTCAGGCTTCGGGGAAGGGTTAGGTTTAGGGTTCGTGCTAGGGTTAGGGTTAGGGGACGGGGACGGTTTAGGTTCCAGGTGAGGGTACGGCAACGCTTTAGGGGGAGCGTGCGTGTGAGGGCGCGGGTTAGTGTTAGCGTACGGGTTAGGATTAGGGGACGGGTGAGGGTCAGGCTTCGGGGAAGGGTTAGGGTTAGGGTTCGGGCTAGGGTAAGTGTTAGGGGACGGGGATGGTTTAGGGTCCAGGTGAGGGTACGGCAACGCTTTAGGGGGAGCGTGCGTGTGAGGGCACGGGTTAGTGTTAGCGTACGGGTTAGGATTAGGGGACGGGTGAGGGTCAGGCTTCGGGAAAGTGTTAGTGTTAGGGTTCAGGCTAGGGTTAGGGTTAGGGGACGGGGACGGTTTAGGGTCCAGGTGAGGGTACGGCAACGCTTTAGGGGGAGCGTGCGTGTGAGGGCAAGGGTTAGTGTTAGCGTACGGGTTAGGATTAGGGGACGGGTGAGGGTCAGGCTTCAGGGAAGGGTTAGGGTTAGGGTTCGGGCTAGGGTTAGGGTTAGGGGACGGGGACGGTTTAGGGTCCAGGTGAGGGTACGGCAACGGTTTAGGGGGAGCCTGCGTGTGAGAGCGCGGGTTAGTGTTAGCGTACGGGTTAGGATTAGGGGACGGGTGAGGGTCAGGCTTCGGGGAAGGGTTAGGATTAGGGTTCGGGCTAGGGTTAGGGTTAGGGTACGGGGACGGTTTAGGGTCAAGGTGAGGGTACGGCAACGCTTTAGGGGGAGCGTGTGTGTGAGGGCGCGGGTTAGTGTTAGCGTACGGGTTAGGATTAGGGGACGGGTGAGTGTCAGGCTTCGGGGAAAGTTTAGGGTTAGGGTTCGGGCTAGGGTTAGGGCTAGGGGACGGGGACGGTTTAGGGTCCAGGTGAGGGTACAGCAACGCTTTAGGGGGAGCGTGCGTGTGAGGGCGCAGGTTAGTGTTAGCGTACGGGTTAGGATTAGGGGACGGTTGAGGGTCAGGCTTCGGGGAAGGGTTAGGGTTAGGGTTCGGGCTAGGGTTAGGGTTAGGGGACGGGGACGGTTTAGGGTCCAGGTGAGGGTACGGCAACGCTTTAAGGGCAGCGTGCGTGTGAGGGCGCGGGTTAGTGTTAGCGTACGGGTTAGGATTAGGGGACGGGTGAGGGTCAGGCTTCGGGGAAGGGTTAGGGTTAGGGTTCGGGCTAGGGTTAGGGTTAGGGGACGGGGACGGTTTAGGGTCCTGGTGAGGGTACGGCAACGCTTTAGGGGGAGCGTGCGTGTGAGGGCGCGGGTTAGTGTTAGCGTACGGGTTAGGATTAGGGGACGGGTGAGGGTCAGGCTTCGGGGAAGGGTTAGATTTAGGGTTCGGGCTAGGGTTAGGGTTAGGGGACGGGGACGGTTTAGGGTCCAGGTGAGGGAACGGCAACGCTTTAGGGGGAGCGTGCATGTGAGGGCGCGGGTTAGTTTTAGCGTACGGGTTAGGATTAGGGGACGGGTGAGGGTCAGGCTTCGGGGAAGGGATAGGGTTAGGGTTCAGGCTAGGGTTAGGGTTAGGGGACGGGGACGGTTTAGGGTCCAGGTGAGGGTACGGCAACGCTTTAGGGGGAGCGAAAGAGTGAGGGCGCGGGTTAGTGTTAGCGTACGGTTTAGGATTAGGGGACGGGTGAGGGTCAGGCTTCGGGGAAGGGTTAGGTTTAGGGTTCTGGCTAGGGTTAGGGTTAGGGTACGGGGACGGTTTAGGGTCCAGGTGAGGGTACGGCAACGCTTTAGGGGGAGCGTGCGTGTGAGGGCGCGGTTTAGTGTTAGCGTACGGGTTAGGATTAGGGGACGGGGGAGGGTCAGGCTTCGGGGAAGGGTTAGGGTTAGGGTTCGGGCTAGGGTTAGGGGACGGGGACGGGGACGGTTCAGGGTCCAGGTGAGGGTACGGCAACGCTTTAGGGGGAGCGTGCGTGTGAGGGCACGGGTTAGTGTTAGCGTACGGGTTAGGATTAGGGGACGGGTGAGGGTCAGGCTTTGGGGAAGTGTTAGTGTTAGGGTTCAGGCTAGGGTTAGGGTTAGGGGACGGGGACGGTTTAGGATCCAGGTGAGGGTACGGCAACGCTTTAGGGGGAGCGTGCGTGTGAGGGCGCGGGTTAGTGTTAGCGTACGGGTTAGGATTAGGGGACGGGTGAGGGTCAGGCTTCGGGGAAGTTTTAGGGTTAGGGTTCGGGCTAGGGTTAGGGTTAGGGGACGGGGACGGTTTAGGGTCCAGGTGAGGGTACGGCAACGCTTTAGGGGGAGCGTGCGTGTGAGGGCGCGGGTTAGTGTTAGCGTACGGGTTAGGATTAGGGGACGGGTGAGGGTCAGGCTTCAGGGAAGGGTTAGGGTTAGGGTTCGGGCTAGGGTAAGTGTTAGGGGACGGGGACGGTTTAGGGTCCAGGTGAGGGTACGGCAACGCTTTAGGGGGAGCGTGCGTGTGAGGGCACGGGTTAGTGTTAGCGTACGGGTTAGGATTAGGGGACGGGTGAGGGTCAGGCTTCGGGGAAGTGTTAGTGTTAGGGTTCAGGCTAGGGTTAGGGTTAGGGGACGGGGAAAGTTTAGGGTCCAGGTGAGGGTACGGCAACGCTTTAGGGGGAGCGTGCGTGTGAGGGCAAGGGTTAGTGTTAGCGTACGGGTTAGGATTAGGGGACGGGTGAGGGTCAGGCTTCAGGGAAGGGTTAGGGTTAGGGTTCGGGCTAGGGTTAGGGTTAGGGTACGGGGACGGTTTAGGGTCCAGGTGAGGGTACGGCAACGCTTTAGGGGGAGCGTGCGTGTGAGGGCGCGGTTTAGTGTTAGCGTTCGGGTTAGGATTAGGGGACGGGTGAGGGTCAGGCTACGGGGAAGGGTTAGGGTTAGGGTTCGGGCTAGGGTTAGGGGACGGGGACGGGGACGGTTCAGGGTCCAGGTGAGGGTACGGCAACGCTTTAGGGGGAGCGTGCGTGTGAGGGCGCGGGTTAGTGTTAGCGTACGGGTTAGGATTAGGGGACGGGTGAGGGTCAGGCTTCGGGGAAGGGTTAGGGTTAGGGTTCCGGCTAGGGTTAGGGTTAGGGGAAGGGGACGGTTTAGGGTCCAGGTGAGGGTACGGCAACGCTTTAAGGGCAGCGTGCGTGTGAGTGTGCGGGTTAGTGTTAGCGTACGGGTTAGGATTAGGGGACGGGTGAGGGTCAGGCTTCGGGGAAGGGTTAGGGTTAGGGTTCGGGCTAGGGTTAGGGTTAGGGGACGGGGACGGTTTAGGGTCCAGGTGAGGGTACGGCAACGCTTTAGGGGGAGCGTGCGTGTGAGGGCGCGGGTTAGTGTTAGCGTACGGTTTAGGATTAGGGGACGGGTGAGGGTCAGGCTTCGGGGAAGGGTTAGAGTTAGGGTTCGGGCTAGGGTTAGGGTTAGGGGACGGGGACGGTTTAGGGTCCAGGTGAGGGAACGGCAACGCTTTAGGGGGAGCGTGCGTGTGAGGGCGCGGGTTAGTGTTAGCGTACGGGTTAGGATTAGGGGACGGGTGAGGGTCAGGCTTCGGGGAAGGGTTAGGGTTAGGGTTCGGGCTAGGGTTAGGGTTAGGGGACGGGGACGGTTTAGGGTCCAGGTGAGGGTACGGCAACGCTTTAGGGGGAGCGAACGAGTGAGGGCGTGGGTTAGTGTTAGCGTACGGATTAGGATTAGGGGACGGGTGAGGGTCAGGCTTCGGGGAAGGGTTAGGTTTAGGGTTCTGGCTAGGGTTAGGGTTAGGGTACGGGGACGGTTTAGGGTCCAGGTGAGGGTACGGCAACGCTTTAGGGGGAGCGTGCGTGTGAGGGCGCGGTTTAGTGTTAGCGTTCGGGTTAGGATTAGGGGACGGGTGAGGGTCAGGCTTCGGGGAAGGGTTAGGGTTAGGGTTCGGGCTAGGGTTAGGGGACGGGGACGGGGACGGTTCAGGGTCCAGGTGAGGGTACGGCAACGCTTTAGGGGGAGGGTGCGTGTGAGGGCGCGGGTTAGTGTTAGTGTACGGTTTAGGATTAGGGGACGGGTGAGGGTCAGGCTTCGGGGAAGGGTTAGGGTTAGGGTTCGGGCTAGGGTTAGGGTTAGGGGACGGGGACGGTTTAGGGTCCAGGTGAGGGTACGGCAACGCTTTAGGGGGAGCGTGCGTGTGAGGGCGCGGGTTAGTGTTAGCGTACGGTTTAGGATTAGGGACGGGTGAGGGTCAGGCTTCGGGGAAGGGTTAGAGTTAGGGTTCGGGCTAGGGTTAGGGTTAGGGGACGGGGACGGTTTAGGGTCCAGGTGAGGGAACGGCAACGCTTTAGGGGGAGCGTGCGTGTGAGGGCGCGGGTTAGTGTTAGCGTACGGGTTAGGATTAGGGGACGGGTGAGGGTCAGGCTTCGGGGAAGGGTTAGGGTTAGGGTTCGGGCTAGGGTTAGGGTTAGGGGACGGGGACGGTTTAGGGTCCAGGTGAGGGTACGGCAACGCTTTAGGGGGAGCGAACGAGTGAGGGCGCGGGTTAGTGTTAGCGTACGGATTAGGATTAGGGGACGGGTGAGGGTCAGGCTTCGGGGAAGGGTTAGGTTTAGGGTTGTGGCTAGGGTTAGGGTTAGGGTACGGGGACGGTTTAGGGTCCAGGTGAGGGTACGGCAACGCTTTAGGGGGAGCGTGCGTGTGAGGGCGCGGTTTAGTGTTAGCGTTCGGGTTAGGATTAGGGGACGGGTGAGGGTCAGGCTTCGGGGAAGGGTTAGGGTTAGGGTTCGGGCTAGGGTTAGGGGACGGGGACGGGGACGGTTCAGGGTCCAGGTGAGGGTACGGCAACGCTTTAGGGGGAGCGTGCGTGTGAGGGCACGGGTTAGTGTTAGCGTACGGGTTAGGATTAGGGGACGGGTGAGGGTCAGGCTTCGGGGAAGTGTTAGTGTTAGGGTTCAGGCTAGGGTTAGGGTTAGGGGACGGGGACGGTTTAGGATCCAGGTGAGGGTACGGCAACGCTTTAGGGGGAGCGTGCGTGTGAGGGCGCGGTTTAGTGTTAGCGTACGGGTTAGGATTAGGGGACGGGTGAGGGTCAGGCTTCGGGGAAGGGTTAGGGTTAGGGTTCGGGCTAGGGTTAGGGTTAGGGGACGGGGACGGTTTAGGTTCCAGGTGAGGGTACGGCAACGCTTTAGGGGGAGCGTGCGTGTGAGGGCGCGGGTTAGTGTTAGCGTACGGGTTAGGATTAGGGGACGGGTGAGGGTCAGGCTTCGGGGAAGGGTTAGGGTTAGGGTTCGGGCTAGGGTTAGGGTTAGGGGACGGGGACGGTTTAGGGTCCAGGTGAGGGTACGGCAACGCTTTAGGGGGAGTGTGCGTGTGAGGGCGCGGGTTAGTGTTAGCGTACGGGTTAGGATTAGGGGACGGGTGAGGGTCAGGCTTCGGGGAAGTGTTAGGTTTAGGGTTCGGGCTAGGGTTAGGGTTAGGGGACGGGGACGGTTTAGGGTCCAGGTGAGGGTACGGCAACGCTTTAGGAGGAGCATGCGTGTGAGGGCGCGGGTTAGTTTTAGCGTACGGGTTAGGATTAGGGGACGGGTGAGGGTCAGGCTTCGGGGAAGGGTTAGGTTTAGGGTTCTGGCTAGGGTTAGGGTTAGGGGACGGGGACGGTTTAGGGTCCAGGTGAGGGTACGGCAACACTTTAGGGGGAGCGTGCGTGTGAGGGCGCGGGTTAGTGTTAGCGTACGGGTTAGGATTAGGGGACGGGTGAGGGTCAGGCTTCGGGGAAGGGTTAGGGTTAGGGTTCGGGCTAGGGTTAGGGTTAGGGGATGGGGACGGTTTAGGGTCCAGGTGAGGGTACGGCAACGCTTTAGGGGGAGCGTGCGTGTGAGGGCGCGGGTTAGTGTTAGTGTACGGTTTAGGATTAGGGGACGGGTGAGGGTCAGGCTTCGGGGAAGGGTTAGGTTTAGGGTTCGTGCTAGGGTTAGGTTTAGGGGACGGGGACGGTTTAGGTTCCAGGTGAGGGTACGGCAACGCTTTAGGGGGAGCGTGCGTGTGAGGGCGCGGGTTAGTGTTAGCGTACGGGTTAGGATTAGGGGACGGGTGAGGGTCAGGCTTCGGGGAAGGGTTAGGGTTAGGGTTCGGGCCAGGGTAAGTGTTAGGGGACGGGGATGGTTTAGGGTCCAGGTGAGGGTACGGCAACGCTTTAGGGGGAGCGTGCGTGTGAGGGCACGGGTTAGTGTTAGCGTACGGGTTAGGATTAGGGGACGGGTGAGGGTCAGGCTTCGGGAAAGTGTTAGTGTTAGGGTTCAGGCTAGGGTTAGGGTTAGGGGACGGGGACAGTTTAGGGTCCAGGTGAGGGTACGGCAACGCTTTAGGGGGAGCGTGCGTGTGAGGGCAAGGGTTAGTGTTAGCGTACGGGTTAGGATTAGGGGACGGGTGAGGGTCAGGCTTCAGGGAAGGGTTAGGGTTAGGGTTCGGGCTAGGGTTAGGGTTAGGGGACGGGGACGGTTTAGGGTCCAGGTGAGGGTACGGCAACGCTTTAGGGGGAGCGAACGAGTGAGGGCGCGGGTTAGTGTTAGCGTTCGGGTTAGGATTAGGGGACGGGTGAGGGTCAGGCTTCGGGGAAGGGTTAGGGTTAGGGTTCGGGCTAGGGTTAGGGGACGAGGACGGGGACGGTTCAGGGTCCAGGTGAGGGTACGGCAACGCTTTAGGGGGAGCGTGCGTGTGAGGGCACGGGTTAGTGTTAGCGTACGGGTTAGGATTAGGGGACGGGTGAGGGTCAGGTTTCGGGGAAGTGTTAGTGTTAGGGTTCAGGCTAGGGTTAGGGTTAGGGGACGGGGACGGTTTAGGATCCAGGTGAGGGTACGGCAACGCTTTAGGGGGAGCGTGCGTGTGAGGGCGCGGTTTAGTGTTAGCGTACGGGTTAGGATTAGGGGACGGGTGAGGGTCAGGCTTCGGGGAAGGGTTAGGGTTAGGGTTCGGGCTAGGGTTAGGGTTAGGGGACGGGGACGGTTTAGGTTCCAGGTGAGGGTACGGCAACGCTTTAGGGGGAGCGTGCGTGTGAGGGCGCGGGTTAGTGTTAGCGTACGGGTTAGGATTAGGGGACGGGTGAGGGTCAGGCTTCGGGGAAGGGTTAGGGTTAGGGTTCGGGCTAGGGTTAGGGTTAGGGGACGGGGACGGTTTAGGGTCCAGGTGAGGGTACGGCAACGCTTTAGGGGGAGTGTGCGTGTGAGGGCGCGGGTTAGTGTTAGCGTACGGGTTAGGATTAGGGGACGGGTGAGGGTCAGGCTTCGGGGAAGGGTTAGGTTTAGGGTTCGGGCTAGGGTTAGGGTTTGGGGACGGGGACGGTTTAGGGTCCAGGTGAGGGTACGGCAACGCTATAGGAGGAGCATGCGTGTGAGGGCGCGGGTTAGTTTTAGCGTACGGGTTAGGATTAGGGGACGGGTGAGGGTCAGGCTTCGGGGAAGGGTTAGGTTTAGGGTTCTGGCTAGGGTTAGGGTTAGGGGACGGGGACGGTTTAGGGTCCAGGTGAGGGTACGGCAACACTTTAGGGGGAGCGTGCGTGTGAGGGCGCGGGTTAGTGTTAGCGTACGGGTTAGGATTAGGGGACGGGTGAGGGTCAGGCTTCGGGGAAGTGTTAGGGTTAGGGTTCGGGCTAGGGTTAGGGTTAGGGGATGGGGACGGTTTAGGGTCCAGGTGAGGGTACGGCAACGCTTTAGGGGGAGCGTGCGTGTGAGGGCGCGGGTTAGTGTTAGTGTACGGTTTAGGATTAGGGGACGGGTGAGGGTCAGGCTTCGGGGAAGGGTTAGGTTTAGGGTTCGTGCTAGGGTTAGGTTTAGGGGACGGGGACGGTTTAGGTTCCAGGTGAGGGTACGGCAACGCTTTAGGGGGAGCGTGCGTGTGAGGGCGCGGGTTAGTGTTAGCGTACGGGTTAGGATTAGGGGACGGGTGAGGGTCAGGCTTCGGGGAAGGGTTAGGGTTAGGGTTCGGGCCAGGGTAAGTGTTAGGGGACGGGGATGGTTTAGGGTCCAGGTGAGGGTACGGCAACGCTTTAGGGGGAGCGTGCCTGTGAGGGCACGGGTTAGTGTTAGCGTACGGGTTAGGATTAGGGGACGGGTGAGGGTCAGGCTTCGGGAAAGTGTTAGTGTTAGGGTTCAGGCTAGGGTTAAGGTTAGGGGACGGGGACGGTTTAGGGTCCAGGTGAGGGTACGGCAACGCTTTAGGGGGAGCGAACGAGTGAGGGCGCGGGTTAGTGTTAGCGTACGGATTAGGATTACGGGACGGGTGAGGGTCAGGCTTCGGGGAAGGGTTAGGTTTAGGGTTCTGGCTAGGGTTAGGGTTAGGGTACGGGGACGGTTTAGGGTCCAGGTGAGGGTACGGCAACGCTTTAGGGGGAGCGTGCGTGTGAGGGCGCGGTTTAGTGTTAGCGTACGGGTTAGGATTAGGGGACGGGTGAGGGTCAGGCTTCGGGGAAGGGTTAGGGTTAGGGTTCGGGCTAGGGTTAGGGTTAGGGGACGGGGACGGTTTAGGTTCCAGGTGAGGGTACGGCAACGCTTTAGGGGGAGCGTGCGTGTGAGGGCGCGGGTTAGTGTTAGCGTACGGGTTAGGATTAGGGGACGGGTGAGGGTCAGGCTTCGGGGAAGGGTTAGGGTTAGGGTTCGGGCTAGGGTTAGGGTTAGGGGACGGGGACGGTTTAGGGTCCAGGTGAGGGTACGGCAACGCTTTAGGGGGAGTGTGCGTGTGAGGGCGCGGGTTAGTGTTAGCGTACGGGTTAGGATTAGGGGACGGGTGAGGGTCAGGCTTCGGGGAAGGGTTAGGTTTAGGGTTCGGGCTAGGGTTAGGGTTTGGGGACGGAGACGGTTTAGGGTCCAGGTGAGGGTACGGCAACGCTATAGGAGGAGCATGCGTGTGAGGGCGCGGGTTAGTTTTAGCGTACGGGTTAGGATTAGGGGACGGGTGAGGGTCAGGCTTCGGGGAAGGGTTAGGTTTAGGGTTCTGGCTAGGGTTAGGGTTAGGGGACGGGGACGGTTTAGGGTCCAGGTGAGGGTACGGCAACACTTTTGGGGGGAGCGTGCGTGTGAGGGCGCGGGTTAGTGTTAGCGTACGGGTTAGGATTAGGGGACGGGTGAGGGTCAGGCTTCGGGGAAGGGTTAGGGTTAGGGTTCGGGCTAGGGTTAGGGTTAGGGGATGGGGACGGTTTAGGGTCCAGGTGAGGGTACGGCAACGCTTTAGGGGGAGCGTGCGTGTGAGGGCGCTGGTTAGTGTTAGTGTACGGGTTAGGATTAGGGGACGGGTGAGGGTCAGGCTTCGGGGAAGGGTTAGGTTTAGGGTTCGTGCTAGGGTTAGGGTTAGGGGACGGGGACGGTTTAGGTTCCAGGTGAGGGTACGGCAACGCTTTAGGGGGAGCGTGCGTGTGAGGTCGCGGGTTAGTGTTAGCGTACGGGTTAGGATTAGGGGACGGGTGAGGGTCAGGCTTCGGGGAAGGGTTAGGGTTAGGGTTCGGGCTAGGGTAAGTGTTAGGGGACGGGGATGGTTTAGGGTCCAGGTGAGGGTACGGCAACGCTTTAGGGGGAGCGTGCGTGTGAGGGCACGGGTTAGTGTTAGCGTACGGGTTAGGATTAGGGGACGGGTGAGGGTCAGGCTTCGGGAAAGTGTTAGTGTTAGGGTTCAGGCTAGGGTTAGGGTTAGGGGACGGGGACGGTTTAGGGTCCAGGTGAGGGTACGGCAACGCTTTAGGGGGAGCGTGCGTGTGAGGGCAAGGGTTAGTGTTAGCGTACGGGTTAGGATTAGGGGACGGGTGAGGGTCAGGCTTCAGGGAAGGGTTAGGGTTAGGGTTCGGGCTAGGGTTATGGTTAGGGGACGGGGACGGTTTAGGGTCCAGGTGAGGGTACGGCAACGGTTTAGGGGGAGCGTGCGTGTGAGGGCGCGGGTTAGTGTTAGCGTACGGGTTAGGATTAGGGGACGGGTGAGGGTCAGGCTTCGGGGAAGGGTTAGGATTAGGGTTCGGGCTAGGGTTAGGGTTAGGGGACGGGGACGGTTTAGGGTCCAGGTGAGGGTACGGCAACGCTTTAGGGGGAGCGTGTGTGTGAGGGCGCGGGTTAGTGTTAGCGTACGGGTTAGGATTAGGGGACGGGTGAGTGTCAGGCTTCGGGGAAAGTTTAGGGTTAGGGTTCGGGCTAGGGTTAGGGCTAGGGGACGGGGACGGTTTAGGGTCCAGGTGAGGGTACAGCAACGCTTTAGGGGGAGCGTGCGTGTGAGGGCGCAGGTTAGTGTTAGCGTACGGGTTATGATTAGGGGACGGGTGAGGGTCAGGCTTCGGGGAAGGGTTAGGGTTAGGGTTCGGGCTAGGGTTAGGGTTAGGGGACGGGGACGGTTTAGGGTCCAGGTGAGGGTACGGCAACGCTTTAAGGGCATCGTGCGTGTGAGGGCGCGGGTTAGTGTTCGCGTACGGGTTAGGATTAGGGGACGGGTGAGGGTCAGGCTTCGGGGAAGGGTTAGGGTTAGGGTTCGGGCTAGAGTTAGGGTTAGGGGACGGGGACGGTTTAGGGTCCAGGTGAGGGTACGGCAACGCTTTAGGGGGAGCGTGCGTGTGAGGGCGCGGGTTAGTGTTAGCGTACGGGTTAGGATTAGGGGACGGGTGAGGGTCAGGCTTCGGGGAAGGGTTAGAGTTAGGGTTCGGGCTAGGGTTAGGGTTAGGGGACGGGGACAGTTTAGGGTCCAGGTGAGGGAACGGCAACGCTTTAGGGGGAGCGTGCATGTGAGGGCGCGGGTTAGTTTTAGCGTACGGGTTAGGATTAGGGGACGGGTGAGGGTCAGGCTTCGGGGAAGGGTTAGGGTTAGGGTTCGGGCTAGGGTTAGGGTTAGGGGACGGGGACGGTTTAGGGTCCAGGTGAGGGTACGGCAACGCTTTAGGGGGAGCGAACGAGTGAGGGCGCGGGTTAGTGTTAGCGTACGGTTTAGGATTAGGGGACGGGTGAGGGTCAGGCTTCGGGGAAGGGTTAGGGTTAGGGTTCTGGCTAGGGTTAGGGTTAGGGTACGGGGACGGTTTAGGGTCCAGGTGAGGGTACGGCAACGCTTTAGGGGGAGCGTGCGTGTGAGGGCGCGGTTTAGTGTTAGCGTACGGGTTAGGATTAGGGGACGGGGGAGGGTCAGGCTTTGGGGAAGGGTTAGGGTTAGGGTTCGGGCTAGGGTTAGGGGACAGGGACGGGGACGGTTCAGGGTCCAGGTGAGGGTACGGCAACGCTTTAGGGGGAGCGTGCGTGTGAGGGCACGGGTTAGTGTTAGCGTACGGGTTAGGATTAGGGGACGGGTGAGGGTCAGGCTTTGGGGAAGTGTTAGTGTTAGGGTTCAGGCTAGGGTTAGGGTTAGGGGACGGGGACGGTTTAGGATCCAGGTGAGGGTACGGCAACGCTTTAGGGGGAGCGTGCGTGTGAGGGCGCGGGTTAGTGTTAGCGTACGGGTTAGGATTAGGGGACGGGTGAGGGTCAGGCTTCGGGGAAGTTTTAGGGTTAGGTTTCGGGCTAGGGTTAGGGTTAGGGGACGGGGACGGTTTAGGGTCCAGGTGAGGGTACGGCAACGCTTTAGGGGGAGCGTGCGTGTGAGGGCGCGGGTTAGTGTTAGCGTACGTGTTAGGATTAGGGGACGGGTGAGGGTCAGGCTTCAGGGAAGGGATAGGGTTAGGGTTCGGGCTAGGGTAAGTGTTAGGGGACGGGGACGGTTTAGGGTCCAGGTGAGGGTACGGCAACGCTTTAGGGGGAGCGTGCGTGTGAGGGCACGGGTTAGTGTTAGCGTACGGGTTAGGATTAGGGGACGGGTGAGGGTCAGGCTTCGGGGAAGTGTTAGTGTTAGGGTTCAGGATAGGGTTAGGGTTAGGGGACGGGGAAAGTTTAGGGTCCAGGTGAGGGTACGGCAACGCTTTAGGGGGAGCGTGCGTGTGAGGGCAAGGGTTAGTGTTAGCGTACGGGTTAGGATTAGGGGACGGGTGAGGGTCAGGCTTCAGGGAAGGGTTAGGGTTAGGGTTCGGGCTAGGGTTAGGGTTAGGGGACGGGGACGGTTTAGGGTCCAGGTGAGGGTACGGGAACGCTTTAGGGGGAGCGTGCGTGTGAGGGCGCGGGTTAGTGTTAGCGTACGGGTTAGGATTAGGGGACGGGTGAGGGTCAGGCTTCAAGGAAGGGTTAGGATTAGGGTTCAGGCTAGGGTTAGGGTTAGGGTACGGGGACGGTTTAGGGTCCAGGTGAGGGTACGGCAACGCTTTAGGGCGAGCGTGCGTGTGAGGGCACGGGTTAGTGTTAGCGTACGGGTGAGGATTAGGGGACGGGTGAGGGTCAGGCTTCGGGGAAGGGTTAGGGTTAGGGTTCGGGCTAGGGTTAGGGTTAGGGGACGGGGACGGTTTAGGGTCCAGGTGAGGGTACGGCAACGCTTTAGGGGCAGCGTGCGTGTGAGGGCGCGGGTTAGTGTTAGCGTACGGTTTAGGATTAGGGGACGGGTGAGGGTCAGGGTTCGGGGAAGGGTTAGGGTTAGGGTTCGGGCTAGGGTTAGGGTTAGGGGACGGGGACGGTTTAGGGTCCAGGTGAGGGTACGGCAACGCTTTAGGGGAAGCGTGCGTGTGAGGGCGCGGGTTAGTGTTAGCGTACGGGTTAAGAATAGGGGACGGGTGAGGGTCAGGCTTCGGGGAAGGGTTAGGTTTAGGTTTCGGGCTAGGGTTAGGGTTAGGGGATGGGGACGGTTTAGGGTCCAGGTGAGGGTACGGCAACGCTTTAGGGGGAGCATGCGTGTGAGGGCGCGGGTTAGTTTTAGCATACGGGTTAGGATTAGGGGACGGGTGAGGGTCAGGCTTCGGGGAAGGGTTAGGGTTAGGGTTCGGGCTAGGGTTAGGGTTAGGGGACGGGGACGGTTTATGGTCCAGGTGAGGGTACGGTAACGCTTTAGGGGGAGCGTGCGTGTGAGGGCGCGGGTTACTGTTAGCGTACGGGTTAGGATTAGGGGACGGGTGAGGGTCAGGCTTCGGGGAAGGGTTAGGGTTAGGGTTCGGGCTAGGGTTAGGGTTAGGGGACGGGGACGGTTTAGGGTCCAGGTGAGGGTACGGCAACGCTTTAGGGGGAGCGTGCGTGTGAGGGCGCGGGTTAGTGTTAGCGTACGGGTTAGGAATAGGGGACGGGTGAGGGTCAGGCTTCGGGGAAGGGTTAGGTTTAGGGTTCGGGCTAGGGTTAGGGTTAGGGGACGGGGACGGTTTAGGGTCCAGGTGAGGGTACAGCAACGCTTTAGGGGGAGCATGCGTGTGAGGGCGCGGGTTAGTTTTAGCGTACGGGTTAGGATTAGGGGACGGGTGAGGGTCAGGCTTCGGGGAAGGGTTAGGGTTAGGGTTCGGGCTAGGGTTAGGGTTAGGGGACGGGGACGGTTTAGGGTCCAGGTGAGGGTACGGTAACGCTTTAGGGGGAGCGTGCGTGTGAGGGCGCGGGTTAGTGTTAGCGTACGGGTTAGGATTAGGGGACGGGTGAGGGTCAGGCTTCGGGGAAGGGTTAGGGTTAGGGTTCGGGCTAGGGTTAGGGTTAGGGGACGGGGACGGTTTAGGGTCCAGGTGAGGGTACGGCAACGCTTTAGGGGGAGCGTGCGTGTGAGGGCGCGGGTTAGTGTTAGCGTACGGGTTAGGATTAAGGGACGGGTGAGGGTCAGGCTTCAGAGTAGGTGTAGGGTTAGGGTTCGGGCTAGGGTTAGGGTTACAGGACGGGGACGGTTTAGGGTCCAGGTGAGGGTACGGCAACGCTTTAGGGGGAGCGTGCGTGTGAGGGCGCGGATTAGTGTTAGCGTACGGGTTAGGATTAGGGGACGGGTGAGGGTCAGGCTTCAGGGAAGGGTTAGGGTTAGGGTTCGGGCTAGGGTTAGGGTTAGGGGACGGGGACAGTTTAGGGTCCAGGTGAGGGTACGGCAACGCTTTAGGGGGAGCGTGTGTGTGAGGGCGTCGGTTAGTGTTACCGTACGGGTTAGGATTAGGGGACGGGTGAGGGTCAGGCTTCGGGGAAGGGTTAGCGTTAGGGTTCGGGCTAGGGTTAGGGTTAGGGGACGGGGACGGTTTAGGGTCCAGGTGAGGGTACGGCAACGCTTTAGGGGGAGCATGCGTGTGAGGGCGTGGGTTAGTGTTAGCGTACGGGTTAGGATTAGGGGACGGGTTAGGGTCAGGCTTCGGGGAAGGGTTAGGTTTAGGGTTCGGGCTAGGGTTAGGGTTAGGGGACGGGGACGGTTTAGGGTCCAGTTGAGGGTACGGCAACGCTTTAGGGGGAGCGTGCGTGTGAGGGCGCGGGTTAGTGTTAGCCTACGGGTTAGGATTAGGGGACGGGTGAGGGTCAGGCTTCGGGGAAGGGTTAGGGTTAGGGTTCGGGCTAGGGTTAGGGTTCGGGGACGGGGACGGTTTAGGGTCCAGGTGAGGGTACGGCAACGCTTTAGGGGGAGCGTGCGTGTGAGGGCGCGGGTTAGTGTTAGCGTACGGGTTAGGATTAGGGGACGGGTGAGGGTCAGGCTTCGGGGAAGGGTTAGGGTTAGTGTTCGGGCTAGGGTTAGGGTTAGGGGACGGGGACGGTTTAGGGTCCAGGTGAGGGTACGGCAACGCTTTAGGGGGAGCGTGCGTGTGAGGGCGCGGGTTGTGTTAGTGTACGGGTTAGGATTAGGGGACGGGTGAGGGTCAGGCTTCGGGGAAGTGTTAGGGTTAGGGTTCGGGCTATGGCTAGGGTTAGGGGACGGGGACGGTTTATGGTTCAGGTGAGGGTACGGCAACGCTTTAGGGGGAGCGTGCGTGTGAGGGCACGGGTTAGTGTTAGCGTACGGGTTAGGATTAGGGGACGGGTGAGGGTCAGGCTTCGGGGAAGTGTTAGTGTTAGGGTTCAGGCTAGGGTTAGGGTTAGGGGACGGGGAAAGTTTAGGGTCCAGGTGAGGGTACGGCAACGCTTTAGGGGGAGCGTGCGTGTGAGGGCAAGGGTTAGTGTTAGCGTACGGGTTAGGATTAGGGGACGGGTGAGGGTCAGGCTTCAGGGAAGGGTTAGGGTTAGTGTTCGGGCTAGGGTTAGGGTTAGGGGACGGGGACGGTTTAGGGTCCAGGTGAGGGTACGGCAACGCTTTAGGGGGAGCGTGCGTGTGAGGGCGCAGGTTGTGTTAGTGTACGGGTTAGGATTAGGGGACGGGTGAGGGTCAGGCTTCGGGGAAGTGTTATGGTTAGGGTTCGGGCTATGGCTAGGGTTAGGGGACGGGGACGGTTTAGGGTTCAGGTGAGGGTACGGCAACGCTTTAGGGGGAGCGTGCGTGTGAGGGCACGGGTTAGTGTTAGCGTATGGGTTAGGATTAGGGGACGGGTGAGGGTCAGGCTTCGCGGAAGTGTTAGTGTTAGGGTTCAGGCTAGGGTTAGGTTTAGGGGACGGGGAAAGTTTAGGGTCCAAGTGAGGGTACGGCAACGCTTTAGGGGGAGCGTGCGTGTGAGGGCAAGGGTTAGTGTTAGCGTACGGGTTAGGATTAGGGGACGGGTGAGGGTCAGGCTTCAGGGAAGGGTTAGGGTTAGGGTTCGGGCTAGGGTTAGGGTTAGGGGACGGGGACGGTTTAGGGTCCAGGTGAGGGTACGGCAACGCTTTAGGGGCAGCGTGCGTGTGAGGGCGCGGGTTAGTGTTAGCGTACGGGTTAGGATTAGGGGACGGGTGAGGGTCAGGCTTCAAGGAAGGGTTAGGATTAGGGTTCAGGCTAGGGTTAGGGTTAGGGTACGGGGACGGTTTAGGGTCCAGGTGAGGGTACGCCAACGCTTTAGGGCGAGCGTGCGTGTGAGGGCACGGGTTAGTGTTAGCGTACGGGTGAGGATTAGGGGACGGGTGAGGGTCAGGCTTCGGGGAAGGGTTAGGGTTAGGGTTCGGGCTAGGGTTAGGGTTAGGGGACGGGGACGGTTTAGGGTCCAGGTGAGGGTACGGCAACGCTTTAGGGGCAGCGTGCGTGTGAGGGCGCGGGTTAGTGTTAGCGTACGGTTTAGGATTAGGGGACGGGTGAGGGTCAGGGTTCGGGGAAGGGTTAGGGTTAGGGTTCGGGCTTGGGTTAGGGTTAGGGGACGGGGACGGTTTAGGGTCCAGGTGAGGGTATGGCAACGCTTTAGGGGAAGCGTGCGTGTGAGGGCGCGGGTTAGTGTTAGCGTACGGGTTAGGAATAGGGGACGGGTGAGGGTCAGGCTTCGGGGAAGGGTTAGGTTTAGGGTTCGGGCTAGGGTTAGGGTTAGGGGATGGGGACGGTTTAGGGTCCAGGTGAGGGTACGGCAACTCTTTAGGGGGAGCATGCGTGTGAGGGCGCGGGTTAGTTTTAGCATACGGGTTAGGATTAGGGGACGGGTGAGGGTCAGGCTTCGGGGAAGGGTTAGGGTTAGGGTTCGGGCTAGGGTTAGGGTTAGGGGACGGGGACGGTTTATGGTCCAGGTGAGGGTACGGTAACGCTTTAGGGGGAGCGTGCGTGTGAGGGCGCGGGTTACTGTTAGCGTACGGGTTAGGATTAGGGGACGGGTGAGGGTCAGGCTTCGGGGAAGGGTTAGGGTTAGGGTTCGGGCTAGGGTTAGGGTTAGGGGACGGAGACGGTTTAGGGTCCAGGTGAGGGTACGGCAACGCTTTAGGGGGAGCGTGCGTGTGAGGGCGCGGGTTAGTGTTAGCGTACGGGTTAGGAATAGGGGACGGGTGAGGGTCAGGCTTCGGGGAAGGGTTAGGTTTAGGGTTCGGGCTAGGGTTAGGGTTAGGGGACGGGGACGGTTTAGGGTCCAGGTGAGGGTACAGCAACGCTTTAGGGGGAGCATGCGTGTGAGGGCGCGGGTTAGTTTTAGCGTTCGGGTTAGGATTAGGGGACGGGTGAGGGTCAGGCTTCGGGGAAGGGTTAGGGTTAGGGTTCGGGCTAGGGTTAGGGTTAGGGGACGGGGACGGTTTAGGGTCCAGGTGAGGGTACGGTAACGCTTTAGGGGGAGCGTGCGTGTGAGGGCGCGGGTTAGTGTTAGCGTACGGGTTAGGATTAGGGGACGGGTGAGGGTCAGGCTTCGGGGAAGGGTTAGGGTTAGGGTTCGGGCTAGGGTTAGGGTTAGGGGACGGGGACGGTTTAGGGTCCAGGTGAGGGTACGGCAACGCTTTAGGGGGAACGTGCGTGTGAGGGCGCGGGTTAGTGTTAGCGTACGGGTTAGGATTAGGGGACGGGTGAGGGTCAGGCTTCAGAGTAGGTGTAGGGTTAGGGTTCGGGCTAGGGTTAGGGTTACAGGACGGGGACGGTTTAGGGTCCAGGTGAGGGTACGGCAACGCTTTAGGGGGTGCGTGCGTGTGAGGGCGCGGATTAGTGTTAGAGTACGGGTTAGGATTAGGGGACGGGTGAGGGTCAGGCTTCAGGGAAGGGTTAGGGTTAGGGTTCGGGCTAGGGTTAGGGTTAGGGGACGGGGACGGTTTAGGGTCCAGGTGAGGGTACGGCAACGCTTTAGGGGGAGCGTGTGTGTGAGGGCGTGGGTTAGTGTTACCGTACGGGTTAGGATTAGGGGACGGGTGAGGGTCAGGCTTCGGGGAAGGGTTAGCATTAGGGTTCGGGCTAGGGTTAGGGTTAGGGGAAGGGGACGGTTTAGGGTCCAGGTGAGGGTACGGCAACGCTTTAGGGGGAGCATGCGTGTGAGGGCGTGGGTTAGTGTTAGCGTACGGGTTAGGATTAGGGGACGGGTTAGGGTCAGGCTTCGGGGAAGGGTTAGGTTTAGGGTTCGGGCTAGGGTTAGGGTTAGGGGACGGGGACGGTTTAGGGTCCAGGTGAGGGTACGGCAACGCTTTAGGGGGAGCGTGCGTGTGAGGGCGCGGGTTAGTGTTAGCCTACGGGTTAGGATTAGGGGACGGGTGAGGGTCAGGCTTCGGGGAAGGGTTAGGGTTAGGGTTCGGGCTAGGGTTAGGGTTCGGGGACGGGGACGGTTTAGGGTCCAGGTGAGGGTACGGCAACGCTTTAGGGGGAGCGTGCGTGTGAGGGCGCGGGTTAGTGTTAGCGTACGGGTTAGGATTAGGGGACGGGTGAGGGTCAGGCTTCGGGGAAGGGTTAGGGTTAGTGTTCGGGCTAGGGTTAGGGTTAGGGGACGGGGACGGTTTAGGGTCCAGGTGAGGGTACGGCAACGCTTTAGGGGGAGCGTGCGTGTGAGGGCGCGGGTTGTGTTAGTGTACGGGTTAGGATTAGGGGACGGGTGAGGGTCAGGCTTCGGGGAAGTGTTAGGGTTAGGGTTCGGGCTATGGCTAGGGTTAGGGGACGGGGACGGTTTAGGGTTCAGGTGAGGGTACGGCAACGCTTTAGGGGGAGCGCGCGAGTGAGGGCGCGGGTTAGTGTTAGCGTACGGGTTAGGATTAGGGGACGGGTGAGGGTCAGGCTTCGGGGAAGGGTTAGGGTTAGGGTTCGGGCTAGGGTTAGTGTTAGGGGACGGGGACGGTTTAGGGTCCAGGTGAGGGTACGGCAACGCTTTAGGGGGAGCGTGGGTGTGAGGGCACGGGTTAGTGTTAGCGTACGGGTGAGGATTAGGGGACGGGTGAGGGTCAGGCTTCGGGGAAGGGTTAGGGTTAGGGTTCGGGCTAGGGTTAGGGTTAGGGGACGGGGACGGTTTAGGGTCCAGGTGAGGGTACGGCAACGCTTTAGGGGGAGCGTGCGTGTGAGGGCGCGGGTTAGTGTTAGCGTACGGGTTAGGATTAGGGGACGGGTGAGGGTCAGGCTTCGGGGAAGGGTTAGGGTTAGGGTTCGGGCTAGGGTTAGGGTTAGGGGACGGGGACGGTTTAGGGTCCAGGTGAGGGTACGGTAACGCTTAAGGGGGAGCGTGCGTGTGAGGGGGCGGGTTAGTGTTAGCGTACGGGTTAGGATTAGGGGACGGGTGAGGGTCAGGCTTCGGGGAAGGGTTAGGTTTAGGGTTCGGGCTAGGGTTAGGGTTAGGGGACAGGGACGGTTTAGGGTCCAGGTGAGGGTACGGCAACGCTTTAGGGGGAGCGTGCGTGTGAGGGCGCGGGTTATTGTTAGCATACGGGTTAGGATTAGTGGACGGGTGAGGGTCAGGCTTCGGGGAAGAGTTAGGGTTAGGGTTCGGGCTAGGGTTAGGGTTAGGGGACGGGGACGGTTTAGGGTCCAGGTGAGGGTACGGCAACGCTTTAGGGGGAGCGTGCATGTGAGGGCGCTGGTTAGTGTTAGCGTACGGGTTAGGATTAGGGGATGGGTGAGGGTCAGGCTTCGGGGAAGGGTTAGGGTTAGGGTTCGGGCTAGGGTTAGGGTTAGGGGACGGGGACGGTTTAGGGTCCAGGTGAGGGTACGGCAACGCTTTAGGGGGAGCGTGCATGTGAGGGCGTGGTTTAGTGTTAGCGTACGGGTAAGGATTAGGGGACGGGTGAGGGTCAGCCTTCGGGGAAGGGTTAGGGTTAGGGTTCGGGCTAGGGTTAGGGTTAGGGGACGGGGACGGTTTAGGGTCCAGGTGAGGGTACGGCAACGCTTTAGTGGGAGCGTGCGAGTGAGGACGCGGGTTAGTGTTAGCGTACGGGTTAGGATTAGGGGACGGGTGAGGGTCATGCTTCGGGGAAGGGTTAGGTTTAGGGTTCTGGCTAGGGTTAGGGTTAGGGGACGGGGACGGTTTAGGGTCCAGGTGAGGGTACGGCAACGCTTTAGGGGGAGCATGCGTGTGAGGGCGCGGGTTAGTTTTAGCGTACGGGTTAGGATTAGGGGACGGGTGAGGGTCAGGCTTCGGGGAAGGGTTAGGGTTAGGGTTCGGGCTAGGGTTAGGGTTAGGGGACGGGGACGGTTTAGGGTCCAGGTGAGGGTACGGTAACGCTTTAGGGGGAGCGTGCGTGTGAGGGCGCGGGTTAGTGTTAGCGTACGGGTTAGGATTAGGGGACGGGTGAGGGTCAGGCTTCGGGGAAGGGTTAGGGTTAGGGTTCGGGCTAGGGTTAGGGTTAGGGGACGGGGACGGTTTAGGGTCCTGGTGAGGGTACGGCAACGCTTTAGGGGGAGCGTGCTTGTAGGGCGCGGGTTAGTGTTAGCGTACGGGTTAGGATTAGGTGACGGGTGAGGGTCAGGCTTCAGAGTAGGCGTAGGGTTAGGGTTCGGGCTATGGTTAGGGTTAGGGGACGGGGACGGTTTAGGGTTCAGGTGAGGGTACGGCAACGCTTTAGTGGGAGCGCGCGAGTGAGGGCGCGGGTTAGTGTTAGCGTACGGGTTAGGATTAGGGGACGGGTGAGGGTCAGGCTTCGGGGAAGGTTTAGGGTTAGGGTTCGGGCTAGGGTTAGGGTTAGGGGACGGGGACGGTTTAGGGTCCAGGTGAGGGTACGGCAACGCTTTAGGGGGAGCGTGCGTGTGAGGGCGCGGGTTAGTGTTAGCGTACGGGTTAGGATTAGGGGACGGGTGAGGGTCAGGCTTCGGGGAAGGGTTAGGGTTAGGGTTCGGGCTAGGGTTAGGGTTAGGGGACGGGGACGGTTTAGGGTCCAGGTGAGGTTACGGCAACGCTTTAGGGGGAGTGTGCGTGTGAGGGCGCGGGTTAGTGTTAGCGTACGGGTTAGGATTAGGGGACGGGTGAGGGTCAGGCTTCGGGGAAGGGTTAGGTTTAGGGTTCGGGCTAGGGTTAGGGTTAGGGGACGGGGACGGTTTAGGGTCCAGGTGAGGGTACGGCAACGCTTTAGGGGGAGCGTGCGTGTGAGGGCGCGGGTTAGTGTTAGTGTACGGGTTAGGATTAGGGGACGGGTGAGGGTCAGGCTTCGGGGAAGGGTTAGGTTTAGGGTTCGGGCTAGGGTTAGGGTTAGGGGACGGGGACGGTTTAGGTTCCAGGTGAGGGTACGGCAACGCTTTAGGGGGAGCGTGCGTGTGAGGGCGCGGGTTAGTGTTAGCGTACGGGTTAGGATTAGGGGACGGATGAGGGTCAGGCTTCGGGGAAGGGTTAGGGTTAGGGTTCGGGCTAGGGTTAGGGTTAGGGGACGGGGACGGTTTAGGGTCCAGGTGAGGGTACGGCAACGCTTTAGGGGGAGCGTGCGTGTGAGGGCGCGGGGTAGTGTTAGCGTACGGGTTAGGATTAGGGGACGGGTGAGGGTCAGGCTTCAGAGTAGGTGTAGGGTTAGGGTTCGGGCTAGGGTTAGGGTTAGAGGACGGGGACGGTTTAGGGTCCAGGTGAGGGTACAGCAACACTTTAGGGGGAGCGTGCGTGTGAGGGGGCGGATTAGTGTTAGCGTACGGGTTAGGATTAGGGGACGGGTGAGGGTCAGGCTTCAGGGAAGGGTTAGGGTTAGGGTTCGGGCTAGGGTTAGGGTTAGGGGACGGGGACGGTTTAGGGTCCAGGTGAGGGTACGGCAACGCTTTAGGGGGAGCGTGTGTGTGAGGGCGCGGGTTAGTGTTAGCGTACGGGTTAGGATTAGGGGACGGGTGAGGGTCAGGCTTCGGGGAAGGGTTAGCGTTAGGGTTCGGGCTAGGGTTAGGGTTAGGGGACGGGGACGGTTTAGGGTCCAGGTGAGGGTACGGCAACGCTTTAGGGGGAGCATGCGTGTGAGGGCGCGGGTTAGTGTTAGCGTACGGGTTAGGATTAGGGGACGGGTTAGGGTCAGTCTTCGGGGAAGGGTTAGGGTTAGGGTTCGGGCTAGGGTTAGGGTTAGGGGACGGGGACGGTTTAGGGTCCAGGTGAGGGTACGGCAACGCTTTAGGGGGAGCGTGCGTGTGAGGGCGCGGGTTGTGTTAGCGTACGGGTTAGGATTAGGGGAAGGGTGAGGGTCAGGCTTCGGGGAAGGGTTAGGGATAGGGTTCGGGCTATGGTTAGGGTTAGGTGACGGGGACGGTTTAGGGTTCAGGTGAGGGTACGGCAACGCTTTAGGGGGAGCGCGCGAGTGAGGGCGCGGGTTAGTGTTAGCGTACGGGTTAGGATTAGGGGACGGGTGAGGGTCAGGCTTCGGGGAAGGGTTAGGTATAGGGTTCTGGCTAGGGTTAAGGTTAGGGTACGGGGACGGTTTAGGGTCCAGGTGAGGGTACGGCAACGCTTTAGGGGGAGCGTGCGTGTGAGGGCACGGGTTAGTGTTAGCGTACGGGTGAGGATTAGGGGACGGGTGAGGGTCAGGCTTCGGGGAAGGGTTAGGGTTAGGGTTCGGGCTAGGGTTAGGGTTAGGGGACGGGGACGGTTTAGGGTCCAGGTGAGGGTACGGCAACGCTTTAGGGGGAGCGTGCGTGTGAGGGCGCGGGTTAGTGTTAGCGTACAGGTTAGGATTAGGGGACGGGTGACGGTCAGGCTTCGGGGAATGGTTAGGGTTAGGGTTCGGGCTAGGGTTAGGGATAGGGGATGGGGACGGTTTAGGGTCCAGTTGAGGGTACGGCAACGCTTTAGGGGGAGCGTGCGTGTGAGGGCGCGGGTTAGTGTTAGTGTACGGGTTAGGATTAGGGGACGGGTGAGGGTCAGGCTTCGGGGAAGGGTTAGGTTTAGGGTTCGGGCTAGGGTTAGGGTTAGGGGACGGGGACGGTTTAGGTTCCAGGTGAGGGTACGGCAACGCTTTAGGGGGAGCGTGCGTGTGAGGGCGCGGGTTAGTGTTAGCGTACGGGTTAGGATTAGGGGACGGGTGAGGGTCAGGCTTCGGGGAAGTGTTAGTGTTAGGGTTCAGGCTAGGGTTAGGGTTAGGGGACGGGGACGGTTTAGGGTCCAGGTGAGGGTACGGCAACGCTTTAGGGGGAGCGTGCGTGTGAGGGCAAGGGTTAGTGTTAGCGTACGGGTTAGGATTAGGGGACGGGTGAGGGTCAGGCTTCAGGGAAGGGTTAGGGTTAGTGTTCGGGCTAGGGTTAGGGTTAGGGGACGGGGACGGTTTAGGGTCCAGGTGAGGGTACGGCAACGCTTTAGGGGGAGCGTGCGTGTGAGGGCGCGGGTTAGTGTTAGCGTACGGGTTAGGATTAGGGGACGGGTGAGGGTCAGGCTTCGGGGAAGGGTTAGGGTTAGGGTTCGGGCTAGGGTTAGGGTTAGGGGACGGGGACGGTTTAGGGTCCAGGTGAGGGTACGGCAACGCTTTAAGGGCAGCGTGCGTGTGAGGGCGCGGGTTAGTGTTAGCGTACGAGTTAGGATTAGGGGACGGGTGAGGGTCAGGCTTCGGGGAAGGGTTAGGGTTAGGGTTCGGGCTAGGGTTAGGGTTAGGGGACGGGGACGGTTTAGGGTCCAGGTGAGGGTACGGCAACGCTTTAGGGGGAGCGTGCGTGTGAGGGCGCGGGTTAGTGTTAGCGTACGGGTTAGGATTAGGGGACGGGTGAGGGTCAGGCTTCGGGGAAGGGTTAGAGTTAGGGTTCGGGCTAGGGCTAGGGTTAGGGGACGGGGACGGTTTAGGGTCCAGGTGAGGGAACGGCAACGCTTTAGGGGGAGCGTGCGTGTGAGGGCGCGGGTTAGTGTTAGCGTACGGGTTAGGATTAGGGGACGGGTGAGGGTCAGGCTTCGGGGAAGGGTTAGGGTTAGGGTTCGGGCTAGGGTTAGGGTTAGGGGACGGGGACGGTTTAGGGTCCAGGTGAGGGTACGGCAACGCTTTAGGGGGAGCGAACGAGTGAGGGCGCGGGTTAGTGTTAGCGTACGGTTTAGGATTAGGGGACGGGTGAGGGTCAGGCTTCGGGGAAGGGTTAGGTTTAGGGTTCTGGCTAGGGTGAGGGTTAGGGTACGGGGACGGTTTAGGGTCGAGGTGAGGGTAGGGCAACGCTTTAGGGGGAGCGTGCGTGTGAGGGCGCGGTTTAGTGTTAGCGTACGGGTTAGGATTAGGGGACGGGTGAGGGTCAGGCTTCGGGGAAGTGTTAGTGTTAGGGTTCAGGCTAGGGTTAGGGTTAGGGGACGGGGACGGTTTAGGATCCAGGTGAGGGTACGGCAACGCTTTAGGGGGAGCGTGCGTGTGAGGGCGCGGGTTAGTGTTAGCGTACGGGTTAGGATTAGGGGACGGGTGAGGGTCAGGCTTCGGGGAAGGGTTAGGGTTAGGGTTCGGGCTAGGGTTAGGGTTAGGGGACGGGGACGGTTTAGGGTCCAGGTGAGGGTACGGCAACGCTTTAGGGGGAGCATGCGTGTGAGGGCGTGGGTTAGTGTTAGCGTACGGGTTAGGATTAGGGGACGGGTTAGGGTCAGGCTTCGGGGAAGGGTTAGGTTTAGGGTTCGGGCTAGGGTTAGGGTTAGGGGACGGGGACGGTTTAGGGTCCAGGTGAGGGTACGGCAACGCTTTAGGGGGAGCGTGCGTGTGAGGGCGCGGGTTAGTGTTAGCCTACGGGTTAGGATTAGGGGACGGGTGAGGGTCAGGCTTCGGGGAAGGGTTAGGGTTAGGGTTCGGGCTAGGGTTAGGGTTCGGGGACGGGGACGATTTAGGGTCCAGGTGAGGGTACGGCAACGCTTTAGGGGGAGCGTGCGTGTGAGGGCGCGGGTTAGTGTTAGCGTACGGGTTAGGATTAGGGGACGGGTGAGGGTCAGGCTTCGGGGAAGGGTTAGGGTTAGTGTTCGGGCTAGGGTTAGGGTTAGGGGACGGGGACGGTTTAGGGTCCAGGTGAGGGTACGGCAACGCTTTAGGGGGAGCGTGCGTGTGAGGGCGCGGGTTGTGTTAGTGTACGGGTTAGGATTAGGGGACGGGTGAGGGTCAGGCTTCGGGGAAGTGTTAGGGTTAGGGTTCGGGCTATGGCTAGGGTTAGGGGACGGGGACGGTTTAGGGTTCAGGTGAGGGTACGGCAACGCTTTAGGGGGAGCGCGCGAGTGAGGGCGCGGGTTAGTGTTAGCGTACGGGTTAGGATTAGGGGACGGGTGAGGGTCAGGCTTCGGGGAAGGGTTAGGGTTAGGGTTCGGGCTAGGGTTAGTGTTAGGGGACGGGGACGGTTTAGGGTCCAGGTGAGGGTACGGCAACGCTTTAGGGGGAGCGTGGGTGTGAGGGCACGGGTTAGTGTTAGCGTACGGGTGAGGATTAGGGGACGGGTGAGGGTCAGGCTTCGGGGAAGGGTTAGGGTTAGGGTTCGGGCTAGGGTTAGGGTTAGGGGACGGGGACGGTTTAGGGTCCAGGTGAGGGTACGGCAACGCTTTAGGGGGAGCGTGCGTGTGAGGGCGCGGGTTAGTGTTAGCGTACGGGTTAGGATTAGGGGACGGGTGAGGGTCAGGCTTCGGGGAAGGGTTAGGGTTAGGGTTCGGGCTAGGGTAGGGTTAGGGGACGGGGACGGTTTAGGGTCCAGGTGAGGCTACGGCAACGCTTTAGGGGGAGTGTGCGTGTGAGGGCGCGGGTTAGTGTTAGCGTACGGGTTAGGATTAGGGGACGGGTGAGGGTCAGGCTTCGGGGAAGGGTTAGGTTTAGGGTTCGGGCTAGGGTTAGGGTTAGGGGACGGGGACGGTTTAGGGTCCAGGTGAGGGTACGGCAACGCTTTAGGGGGAGTGTGCGTGTGAGGGCGCGGGTTAGTGTTAGCGTACGGGTTAGGATTAGGGGACGGGTGAGGGTCAGGCTTCGGGGAAGGGTTAGGGTTAGGGTTCGGGCTAGGGTTAGGGTTAGGGGACGGGGACGGTTTATGGTCCAGGTGAGGGTACGGTAACGCTTTAGGGGGAGCGTGCGTGTGAGGGCGCGGGTTACTGTTAGCGTACGGGTTAGGATTAGGGGACGGGTGAGGGTCAGGCTTCGGGGAAGGGTTAGGGTTAGGGTTCGGGCTAGGGTTAGGGTTAGGGGACGGGGACGGTTTAGGGTCCAGGTGAGGGTACGGCAACGCTTTAGGGGGAGCGTGCGTGTGAGGGCGCGGGTTAGTGTTAGCGTACGGGTTAGGAATAGGGGACGGGTGAGGGTCAGGCTTCGGGGAAGGGTTAGGTTTAGGGTTCGGGCTAGGGTTAGGGTTAGGGGACGGGGACGGTTTAGGGTCCAGGTGAGGGTACAGCAACGCTTTAGGGGGAGCATGCGTGTGAGGGCGCGGGTTAGTTTTAGCGTACGGGTTAGGATTAGGGGACGGGTGAGGGTCAGGCTTCGGGGAAGGGTTAGGGTTAGGGTTCGGGCTAGGGTTAGGGTTAGGGGACGGGGACGGTTTAGGGTCCAGGTGAGGGTACGGTAACGCTTTAGGGGGAGCGTGCGTGTGAGGGCGCGGGTTAGTGTTAGCGTACGGGTTAGGATTAGGGGACGGGTGAGGGTCAGGCTTCGGGGAAGGGTTAGGGTTAGGGTTCGGGCTAGGGTTAGGGTTAGGGGACGGGGACGGTTTAGGGTCCAGGTGAGGGTACGGCAACGCTTTAGGGGGAGCGTGCGTGTGAGGGCGCGGGTTAGTGTTAGCGTACGGGTTAGGATTAAGGGACGGGTGAGGGTCAGGCTTCAGAGTAGGTGTAGGGTTAGGGTTCGGGCTAGGGTTAGGGTTACAGGACGGGGACGGTTTAGGGTCCAGGTGAGGGTACGGCAACGCTTTAGGGGGAGCGTGCGTGTGAGGGCGCGGATTAGTGTTAGCGTACGGGTTAGGATTAGGGGACGGGTGAGGGTCAGGCTTCAGGGAAGGGTTAGGGTTAGGGTTCGGGCTAGGTTTAGGGTTAGGGGACGGGGACAGTTTAGGGTCCAGGTGAGGGTACGGCAACGCTTTAGGGGGAGCGTGTGTGTGAGGGCGTCGGTTAGTGTTACCGTACGGGTTAGGATTAGGGGACGGGTGAGGGTCAGGCTTCGGGGAAGGGTTAGCGTTAGGGTTCGGGCTAGGGTTAGGGTTAGGGGACGGGGACGGTTTAGGGTCCAGGTGAGGGTACGGCAACGCTTTAGGGGGAGCATGCGTGTGAGGGCGTGGGTTAGTGTTAGCGTACGGGTTAGGATTAGGGGACGGGTTAGGGTCAGGCTTCGGGGAAGGGTTAGGTTTAGGGTTCGGGCTAGGGTTAGGGTTAGGGGACGGGGACGGTTTAGGGTCCAGTTGAGGGTACGGCAACGCTTTAGGGGGAGCGTGCGTGTGAGGGCACGGGTTAGTGTTAGCCTACGGGTTAGGATTAGGGGACGGGTGAGGGTCAGGCTTCGGGGAAGGGTTAGGGTTAGGGTTCGGGCTAGGGTTAGGGTTCGGGGACGGGGACGGTTTAGGGTCCAGGTGAGGGTACGGCAACGCTTTAGGGGGAGCGTGCGTGTGAGGGCGCGGGTTAGTGTTAGCGTACGGGTTAGGATTAGGGGACGGGTGAGGGTCAGGCTTCGGGGAAGGGTTAGGGTTAGTGTTCGGGCTAGGGTTAGGGTTAGGGGACGGGGACGGTTTAGGGTCCAGGTGAGGGTACGGCAACGCTTTAGGGGGAGCGTGCGTGTGAGGGCGCGGGTTGTGTTAGTGTACGGGTTAGGATTAGGGGACGGGTGAGGGTCAGGCTTCGGGGAAGTGTTAGGGTTAGGGTTCGGGCTATGGCTAGGGTTAGGGGACGGGGACGGTTTAGGGTTCAGGTGAGGGTACGGCAACGCTTTAGGGGGAGCGTGCGTGTGAGGGCACGGGTTAGTGTTAGCGTACGGGTTAGGATTAGGGGACGGGTGAGGGTCAGGCTTCGGGGAAGTGTTAGTGTTAGGGTTCAGGCTAGGGTTAGGGTTAGGGGACGGGGAAAGTTTAGGGTCCAGGTGAGGGTACGGCAACGCTTTAGGGGGAGCGTGCGTGTGAGGGCAAGGGTTAGTGTTAGCGTACGGGTTAGGATTAGGGGACGGGTGAGGGTCAGGCTTCAGGGAAGGGTTAGGGTTAGTGTTCGGGCTAGGGTTAGGGTTAGGGGACGGGGACGGTTTAGGGTCCAGGTGAGGGTACGGCAACGCTTTAGGGGGAGCGTGCGTGTGAGGGCGCGGGTTGTGTTAGTGTACGGGTTAGGATTAGGGGACGGGTGAGGGTCAGGCTTCGGGGAAGTGTTATGGTTAGGGTTCGGGCTATGGCTAGGGTTAGGGGACGGGGACGGTTTAGGGTTCAGGTGAGGGTACGGCAACGCTTTAGGGGGAGCGTGCGTGTGAGGGCACGGGTTAGTGTTAGCGTATGGGTTAGGATTAGGGGACGGGTGAGGGTCAGGCTTCGGGGAAGTGTTAGTGTTAGGGTTCAGGCTAGGGTTAGGGTTAGGGGACGGGGAAAGTTTAGGGTCCAGGTGAGGGTACGGCAACGCTTTAGGGGGAGCGTGCGTGTGAGGGCAAGGGTTAGTGTTAGCGTACGGGTTAGGATTAGGGGACGGGTGAGGGTCAGGCTTCAGGGAAGGGTTAGGGTTAGGGTTCGGGCTAGGGTTAGGGTTAGGGGACGGGGACGGTTTAGGGTCCAGGTGAGGGTACGGGAACGCTTTAGGGGGAGCGTGCGTGTGAGGGCGCGGGTTAGTGTTAGCGTACGGGTTAGGATTAGGGGACGGGTGAGGGTCAGGCTTCAAGGAAGGGTTAGGATTAGGGTTCAGGCTAGGGTTAGGGTTAGGGTACGGGGACGGTTTAGGGTCCAGGTGAGGGTACGGCAACGCTTTAGGGCGAGCGTGCGTGTGAGGGCACGGGTTAGTGTTAGCGTACGGGTGAGGATTAGGGGACGGGTGAGGGTCAGGCTTCGGGGAAGGGTTAGGGTTAGGGTTCGGGCTAGGGTTAGGGTTAGGGGACGGGGACGGTTTAGGGTCCAGGTGAGGGTACGGCAACGCTTTAGGGGCAGCGTGCGTGTGAGGGCGCGGGTTAGTGTTAGCGTACGGTTTAGGATTAGGGGACGGGTGAGGGTCAGGGTTCGGGGAAGGGTTAGGGTTAGGGTTCGGGCTTGGGTTAGGGTTAGGGGACGGGGACGGTTTAGGGTCCAGGTGAGGGTACGGCAACGCTTTAGGGGAAGCGTGCGTGTGAGGGCGCGGGTTAGTGTTAGCGTACGGGTTAGGAATAGGGGACGGGTGAGGGTCAGGCTTCGGGGAAGGGTTAGGTTTAGGGTTCGGGCTAGGGTTAGGGTTAGGGGATGGGGACGGTTTAGGGTCCAGGTGAGGGTACGGCAACGCTTTAGGGGGAGCATGCGTGTGAGGGCGCGGGTTAGTTTTAGCATACGGGTTAGGATTAGGGGACGGGTGAGGGTCAGGCTTCGGGGAAGGGTTAGGGTTAGGGTTCGGGCTAGGGTTAGGGTTAGGGGACGGGGACGGTTTATGGTCCAGGTGAGGGTACGGTAACGCTTTAGGGGGAGCGTGCGTGTGAGGGCGCGGGTTACTGTTAGCGTACGGGTTAGGATTAGGGGACGGGTGAGGGTCAGGCTTCGGGGAAGGGTTAGGGTTAGGGTTCGGGCTAGGGTTAGGGTTAGGGGACGGGGACGGTTTAGGGTCCAGGTGAGGGTACGGCAACGCTTTAGGGGGAGCGTGCGTGTGAGGGCGCGGGTTAGTGTTAGCGTACGGGTTAGGAATAGGGGACGGGTGAGGGTCAGGCTTCGGGGAAGGGTTAGGTTTAGGGTTCGGGCTAGGGTTAGGGTTAGGGGACGGGGACGGTTTAGGGTCCAGGTGAGGGTACAGCAACGCTTTAGGGGGAGCATGCGTGTGAGGGCGCGGGTTAGTTTTAGCGTTCGGGTTAGGATTAGGGGACGGGTGAGGGTCAGGCTTCGGGGAAGGGTTAGGGTTAGGGTTCGGGCTAGGGTTAGGGTTAGGGGACGGGGACGGTTTAGGGTCCAGGTGAGGGTACGGTAACGCTTTAGGGGGAGCGTGCGTGTGAGGGCGCGGGTTAGTGTTAGCGTACGGGTTAGGATTAGGGGACGGGTGAGGGTCAGGCTTCGGGGAAGGGTTAGGGTTAGGGTTCGGGCTAGGGTTAGGGTTAGGGGACGGGGACGGTTTAGGGTCCAGGTGAGGGTACGGCAACGCTTTAGGGGGAACGTGCGTGTGAGGGCGCGGGTTAGTGTTAGCGTACGGGTTAGGATTAGGGGACGGGTGAGGGTCAGGCTTCAGAGTAGGTGTAGGGTTAGGGTTCGGGCTAGGGTTAGGGTTACAGGACGGGGACGGTTTAGGGTCCAGGTGAGGGTACGGCAACGCTTTAGGGGGTGCGTGCGTGTGAGGGCGCGGATTAGTGTTAGCGTACGGGTTAGGATTAGGGGACGGGTGAGGGTCAGGCTTCAGGGAAGGGTTAGGGTTAGGGTTCGGGCTAGGGTTAGGGTTAGGGGACGGGGACGGTTTAGGGTCCAGGTGAGGGTACGGCAACGCTTTAGGGGGAGCGTGTGTGTGAGGGCGTGGGTTAGTGTTACCGTACGGGTTAGGATTAGGGGACGGGTGAGGGTCAGGCTTCGGGGAAGGGTTAGCATTAGGGTTCGGGCTAGGGTTAGGGTTAGGGGAAGGGGACGGTTTAGGGTCCAGGTGAGGGTACGGCAACGCTTTAGGGGGAGCATGCGTGTGAGGGCGTGGGTTAGTGTTAGCGTACGGGTTAGGATTAGGGGACGGGTTAGGGTCAGGCTTCGGGGAAGGGTTAGGTTTAGGGTTCGGGCTAGGGTTAGGGTTAGGGGACGGGGACGGTTTAGGGTCCAGGTGAGGGTACGGCAACGCTTTAGGGGGAGCGTGCGTGTGAGGGCGCGGGTTAGTGTTAGCCTACGGGTTAGGATTAGGGGACGGGTGAGGGTCAGGCTTCGGGGAAGGGTTAGGGTTAGGGTTCGGGCTAGGGTTAGGGTTCGGGGACGGGGACGGTTTAGGGTCCAGGTGAGGGTACGGCAACGCTTTAGGGGGAGCGTGCGTGTGAGGGCGCGGATTAGTGTTAGCGTACGGGTTAGGATTAGGGGACGGGTGAGGGTCAGGCTTCGGGGAAGGGTTAGGGTTAGTGTTCGGGCTAGGGTTAGGGTTAGGGGACGGGGACGGTTTAGGGTCCAGGTGAGGGTACGGCAACGCTTTAGGGGGAGCGTGCGTGTGAGGGCGCGGGTTGTGTTAGTGTACGGGTTAGGATTAGGGGACGGGTGAGGGTCAGGCTTCGGGGAAGTGTTAGGGTTAGGGTTCGGGCTATGGCTAGGGTTAGGGGACGGGGACGGTTTAGGGTTCAGGTGAGGGTACGGCAACGCTTTAGGGGGAGCGCGCGAGTGAGGGCGCGGGTTAGTGTTAGCGTACGGGTTAGGATTAGGGGACGGGTGAGGGTCAGGCTTCGGGGAAGGGTTAGGGTTAGGGTTCGGGCTAGGGTTAGTGTTAGGGGACGGGGACGGTTTAGGGTCCAGGTGAGGGTACGGCAACGCTTTAGGGGGAGCGTGGGTGTGAGGGCACGGGTTAGTGTTAGCGTACGGGTGAGGATTAGGGGACGGGTGAGGGTCAGGCTTCGGGGAAGGGTTAGGGTTAGGGTTCGGGCTAGGGTTAGGGTTAGGGGACGGGGACGGTTTAGGGTCCAGGTGAGGGTACGGCAACGCTTTAGGGGGAGCGTGCGTGTGAGGGCGCGGGTTAGTGTTAGCGTACGGGTTAGGATTAGGGGACGGGTGAGGGTCAGGCTTCGGGGAAGGGTTAGGGTTAGGGTTCGGGCTAGGGTTAGGGTTAGGGGACGGGGACGGTTTAGGGTCCAGGTGAGGGTACGGTAACGCTTAAGGGGGAGCGTGCGTGTGAGGGGGCGGGTTAGTGTTAGCGTACGGGTTAGGATTAGGGGACGGGTGAGGGTCAGGCTTCGGGGAAGGGTTAGGTTTAGGGTTCGGGCTAGGGTTAGGGTTAGGGGACAGGGACGGTTTAGGGTCCAGGTGAGGGTACGGCAACGCTTTAGGGGGAGCGTGCGTGTGAGGGCGCGGGTTATTGTTAGCATACGGGTTAGGATTAGTGGACGGGTGAGGGTCAGGCTTCGGGGAAGAGTTAGGGTTAGGGTTCGGGCTAGGGTTAGGGTTAGGGGACGGGGACGGTTTAGGGTCCAGGTGAGGGTACGGCAACGCTTTAGGGGGAGCGTGCATGTGAGGGCGCTGGTTAGTGTTAGCGTACGGGTTAGGATTAGGGGATGGGTGAGGGTCAGGCTTCGGGGAAGGGTTAGGGTTAGGGTTCGGGCTAGGGTTAGGGTTAGGGGACGGGGACGGTTTAGGGTCCAGGTGAGGGTACGGCAACGCTTTAGGGGGAGCGTGCATGTGAGGGCGTGGTTTAGTGTTAGCGTACGGGTAAGGATTAGGGGACGGGTGAGGGTCAGCCTTCGGGGAAGGGTTAGGGTTAGGGTTCGGGCTAGGGTTAGGGTTAGGGGACGGGGACGGTTTAGGGTCCAGGTGAGGGTACGGCAACGCTTTAGTGGGAGCGTGCGAGTGAGGACGCGGGTTAGTGTTAGCGTACGGGTTAGGATTAGGGGACGGGTGAGGGTCATGCTTCGGGGAAGGGTTAGGTTTAGGGTTCTGGCTAGGGTTAGGGTTAGGGGACGGGGACGGTTTAGGGTCCAGGTGAGGGTACGGCAACGCTTTAGGGGGAGCATGCGTGTGAGGGCGCGGGTTAGTTTTAGCGTACGGGTTAGGATTAGGGGACGGGTGAGGGTCAGGCTTCGGGGAAGGGTTAGGGTTAGGGTTCGGGCTAGGGTTAGGGTTAGGGGACGGGGACGGTTTAGGGTCCAGGTGAGGGTACGGTAACGCTTTAGGGGGAGCGTGCGTGTGAGGGCGCGGGTTAGTGTTAGCGTACGGGTTAGGATTAGGGGACGGGTGAGGGTCAGGCTTCGGGGAAGGGTTAGGGTTAGGGTTCGGGCTAGGGTTAGGGTTAGGGGACGGGGACGGTTTAGGGTCCTGGTGAGGGTACGGCAACGCTTTAGGGGGAGCGTGCTTGTAGGGCGCGGGTTAGTGTTAGCGTACGGGTTAGGATTAGGTGACGGGTGAGGGTCAGGCTTCAGAGTAGGCGTAGGGTTAGGGTTCGGGCTATGGTTAGGGTTAGGGGACGGGGACGGTTTAGGGTTCAGGTGAGGGTACGGCAACGCTTTAGTGGGAGCGCGCGAGTGAGGGCGCGGGTTAGTGTTAGCGTACGGGTTAGGATTAGGGGACGGGTGAGGGTCAGGCTTCGGGGAAGGTTTAGGGTTAGGGTTCGGGCTAGGGTTAGGGTTAGGGGACGGGGACGGTTTAGGGTCCAGGTGAGGGTACGGCAACGCTTTAGGGGGAGCGTGCGTGTGAGGGCGCGGGTTAGTGTTAGCGTACGGGTTAGGATTAGGGGACGGGTGAGGGTCAGGCTTCGGGGAAGGGTTAGGGTTAGGGTTCGGGCTAGGGTTAGGGTTAGGGGACGGGGACGGTTTAGGGTCCAGGTGAGGTTACGGCAACGCTTTAGGGGGAGTGTGCGTGTGAGGGCGCGGGTTAGTGTTAGCGTACGGGTTAGGATTAGGGGACGGGTGAGGGTCAGGCTTCGGGGAAGGGTTAGGTTTAGGGTTCGGGCTAGGGTTAGGGTTAGGGGACGGGGACGGTTTAGGGTCCAGGTGAGGGTACGGCAACGCTTTAGGGGGAGCGTGCGTGTGAGGGCGCGGGTTAGTGTTAGTGTACGGGTTAGGATTAGGGGACGGGTGAGGGTCAGGCTTCGGGGAAGGGTTAGGTTTAGGGTTCGGGCTAGGGTTAGGGTTAGGGGACGGGGACGGTTTAGGTTCCAGGTGAGGGTACGGCAACGCTTTAGGGGGAGCGTGCGTGTGAGGGCGCGGGTTAGTGTTAGCGTACGGGTTAGGATTAGGGGACGGATGAGGGTCAGGCTTCGGGGAAGTGTTAGGGTTAGGGTTCGGGCTAGGGTTAGGGTTAGGGGACGGGGACGGTTTAGGGTCCAGGTGAGGGTACGGCAACGCTTTAGGGGGAGCGTGCGTGTGAGGGCGCGGGGTAGTGTTAGCGTACGGGTTAGGATTAGGGGACGGGTGAGGGTCAGGCTTCAGAGTAGGTGTAGGGTTAGGGTTCGGGCTAGGGTTAGGGTTAGAGGACGGGGACGGTTTAGGGTCCAGGTGAGGGTACAGCAACACTTTAGGGGGAGCGTGCGTGTGAGGGGGCGGATTAGTGTTAGCGTACGGGTTAGGATTAGGGGACGGGTGAGGGTCAGGCTTCAGGGAAGGGTTAGGGTTAGGGTTCGGGCTAGGGTTAGGGTTAGGGGACGGGGACGGTTTAGGGTCCAGGTGAGGGTACGGCAACGCTTTAGGGGGAGCGTGTGTGTGAGGGCGCGGGTTAGTGTTAGCGTACGGGTTAGGATTAGGGGACGGGTGAGGGTCAGGCTTCGGGGAAGGGTTAGCGTTAGGGTTCGGGCTAGGGTTAGGGTTAGGGGACGGGGACGGTTTAGGGTCCAGGTGAGGGTACGGCAACGCTTTAGGGGGAGCATGCGTGTGAGGGCGCGGGTTAGTGTTAGCGTACGGGTTAGGATTAGGGGACGGGTTAGGGTCAGTCTTCGGGGAAGGGTTAGGGTTAGGGTTCGGGCTAGGGTTAGGGTTAGGGGACGGGGACGGTTTAGGGTCCAGGTGAGGGTACGGCAACGCTTTAGGGGGAGCGTGCGTGTGAGGGCGCGGGTTGTGTTAGCGTACGGGTTAGGATTAGGGGAAGGGTGAGGGTCAGGCTTCGGGGAAGGGTTAGGGATAGGGTTCGGGCTATGGTTAGGGTTAGGTGACGGGGACGGTTTAGGGTTCAGGTGAGGGTACGGCAACGCTTTAGGGGGAGCGCGCGAGTGAGGGCGCGGGTTAGTGTTAGCGTACGGGTTAGGATTAGGGGACGGGTGAGGGTCAGGCTTCGGGGAAGGGTTAGGTATAGGGTTCTGGCTAGGGTTAAGGTTAGGGTACGGGGACGGTTTAGGGTCCAGGTGAGGGTACGGCAACGCTTTAGGGGGAGCGTGCGTGTGAGGGCACGGGTTAGTGTTAGCGTACGGGTGAGGATTAGGGGACGGGTGAGGGTCAGGCTTCGGGGAAGGGTTAGGGTTAGGGTTCGGGCTAGGGTTAGGGTTAGGGGACGGGGACGGTTTAGGGTCCAGGTGAGGGTACGGCAACGCTTTAGGGGGAGCGTGCGTGTGAGGGCGCGGGTTAGTGTTAGCGTACAGGTTAGGATTAGGGGACGGGTGACGGTCAGGCTTCGGGGAATGGTTAGGGTTAGGGTTCGGGCTAGGGTTAGGGATAGGGGATGGGGACGGTTTAGGGTCCAGTTGAGGGTACGGCAACGCTTTAGGGGGAGCGTGCGTGTGAGGGCACGGGTTAGTGTTAGCGTACGGGTGAGGATTAGGGGACGGGTGAGGGTCAGGCTTCGGGGAAGGGTTAGGGTTAGGGTTCGGGCTAGGGTTAGGGTTAGGGGACGGGGACGGTTTAGGGTCCAGGTGAGGGTACGGCAACGCTTTAGGGGGAGCGTGCGTGTGAGGGCGCGGGTTAGTGTTAGCGTACGGGTTAGGATTAGGGGACGGGTGAGGGTCAGGCTTCGGGGAAGGGTTAGGGTTAGGGTTCGGGCTAGGGTTAGGGTTAGGGGACGGGGACGGTTTAGGGTCCAGGTGAGGGTACGGTAACGCTTAAGGGGGAGCGTGCGTGTGAGGGGGCGGGTTAGTGTTAGCGTACGGGTTAGGATTAGGGGACGGGTGAGGGTCAGGCTTCGGGGAAGGGTTAGGTTTAGGGTTCGGGCTAGGGTTAGGGTTAGGGGACAGGGACGGTTTAGGGTCCAGGTGAGGGTACGGTAACGCTTTAGGGGGAGCGTGCGTGTGAGGGCGCGGGTTAGTGTTAGCGTACGGGTTAGGATTAGGGGACGGGTGAGGGTCAGGCTTCGGGGAAGGGTTAGGGTTAGGGTTCGGGCTAGGGTTAGGGTTAGGGGACGGGGACGGTTTAGGGTCCTGGTGAGGGTACGGCAACGCTTTAGGGGGAGCGTGCTTGTAGGGCGCGGGTTAGTGTTAGCGTACGGGTTAGGATTAGGTGACGGGTGAGGGTCAGGCTTCAGAGTAGGCGTAGGGTTAGGGTTCGGGCTATGGTTAGGGTTAGGGGACGGGGACGGTTTAGGGTTCAGGTGAGGGTACGGCAACGCTTTAGTGGGAGCGCGCGAGTGAGGGCGCGGGTTAGTGTTAGCGTACGGGTTAGGATTAGGGGACGGGTGAGGGTCAGGCTTCGGGGAAGGTTTAGGGTTAGGGTTCGGGCTAGGGTTAGGGTTAGGGGACGGGGACGGTTTAGGGTCCAGGTGAGGGTACGGCAACGCTTTAGGGGGAGCGTGCGTGTGAGGGCGCGGGTTAGTGTTAGCGTACGGGTTAGGATTAGGGGACGGGTGAGGGTCAGGCTTCGGGGAAGGGTTAGGGTTAGGGTTCGGGCTAGGGTTAGGGTTAGGGGACGGGGACGGTTTAGGGTCCAGGTGAGGTTACGGCAACGCTTTAGGGGGAGTGTGCGTGTGAGGGCGCGGGTTAGTGTTAGCGTACGGGTTAGGATTAGGGGACGGGTGAGGGTCAGGCTTCGGGGAAGGGTTAGGTTTAGGGTTCGGGCTAGGGTTAGGGTTAGGGGACGGGGACGGTTTAGGGTCCAGGTGAGGGTACGGCAACGCTTTAGGGGGAGCGTGCGTGTGAGGGCGCGGGTTAGTGTTAGTGTACGGGTTAGGATTAGGGGACGGGTGAGGGTCAGGCTTCGGGGAAGGGTTAGGTTTAGGGTTCGGGCTAGGGTTAGGGTTAGGGGACGGGGACGGTTTAGGTTCCAGGTGAGGGTACGGCAACGCTTTAGGGGGAGCGTGCGTGTGAGGGCGCGGGTTAGTGTTAGCGTACGGGTTAGGATTAGGGGACGGATGAGGGTCAGGCTTCGGGGAAGGGTTAGGGTTAGGGTTCGGGCTAGGGTTAGGGTTAGGGGACGGGGACGGTTTAGGGTCCAGGTGAGGGTACGGCAACGCTTTAGGGGGAGCGTGCGTGTGAGGGCGCGGGGTAGTGTTAGCGTACGGGTTAGGATTAGGGGACGGGTGAGGGTCAGGCTTCAGAGTAGGTGTAGGGTTAGGGTTCGGGCTAGGGTTAGGGTTAGAGGACGGGGACGGTTTAGGGTCCAGGTGAGGGTACAGCAACACTTTAGGGGGAGCGTGCGTGTGAGGGGGCGGATTAGTGTTAGCGTACGGGTTAGGATTAGGGGACGGGTGAGGGTCAGGCTTCAGGGAAGGGTTAGGGTTAGGGTTCGGGCTAGGGTTAGGGTTAGGGGACGGGGACGGTTTAGGGTCCAGGTGAGGGTACGGCAACGCTTTAGGGGGAGCGTGTGTGTGAGGGCGCGGGTTAGTGTTAGCGTACGGGTTAGGATTAGGGGACGGGTGAGGGTCAGGCTTCGGGGAAGGGTTAGCGTTAGGGTTCGGGCTAGGGTTAGGGTTAGGGGACGGGGACGGTTTAGGGTCCAGGTGAGGGTACGGCAACGCTTTAGGGGGAGCATGCGTGTGAGGGCGCGGGTTAGTGTTAGCGTACGGGTTAGGATTAGGGGACGGGTTAGGGTCAGTCTTCGGGGAAGGGTTAGGGTTAGGGTTCGGGCTAGGGTTAGGGTTAGGGGACGGGGACGGTTTAGGGTCCAGGTGAGGGTACGGCAACGCTTTAGGGGGAGCGTGCGTGTGAGGGCGCGGGTTGTGTTAGCGTACGGGTTAGGATTAGGGGAAGGGTGAGGGTCAGGCTTCGGGGAAGGGTTAGGGATAGGGTTCGGGCTATGGTTAGGGTTAGGTGACGGGGACGGTTTAGGGTTCAGGTGAGGGTACGGCAACGCTTTAGGGGGAGCGCGCGAGTGAGGGCGCGGGTTAGTGTTAGCGTACGGGTTAGGATTAGGGGACGGGTGAGGGTCAGGCTTCGGGGAAGGGTTAGGTATAGGGTTCTGGCTAGGGTTAAGGTTAGGGTACGGGGACGGTTTAGGGTCCAGGTGAGGGTACGGCAACGCTTTAGGGGGAGCGTGCGTGTGAGGGCACGGGTTAGTGTTAGCGTACGGGTGAGGATTAGGGGACGGGTGAGGGTCAGGCTTCGGGGAAGGGTTAGGGTTAGGGTTCGGGCTAGGGTTAGGGTTAGGGGACGGGGACGGTTTAGGGTCCAGGTGAGGGTACGGCAACGCTTTAGGGGGAGCGTGCGTGTGAGGGCGCGGGTTAGTGTTAGCGTACAGGTTAGGATTAGGGGACGGGTGACGGTCAGGCTTCGGGGAATGGTTAGGGTTAGGGTTCGGGCTAGGGTTAGGGATAGGGGATGGGGACGGTTTAGGGTCCAGTTGAGGGTACGGCAACGCTTTAGGGGGAGCGTGCGTGTGAGGGCGCGGGTTAGTGTTAGTGTACGGGTTAGGATTAGGGGACGGGTGAGGGTCAGGCTTCGGGGAAGGGTTAGGTTTAGGGTTCGGGCTAGGGTTAGGGTTAGGGGACGGGGACGGTTTAGGTTCCAGGTGAGGGTACGGCAACGCTTTAGGGGGAGCGTGCGTGTGAGGGCGCGGGTTAGTGTTAGCGTACGGGTTAGGATTAGGGGACGGGTGAGGGTCAGGCTTCGGGGAAGTGTTAGTGTTAGGGTTCAGGCTAGGGTTAGGGTTAGGGGACGGGGACGGTTTAGGGTCCAGGTGAGGGTACGGCAACGCTTTAGGGGGAGCGTGCGTGTGAGGGCAAGGGTTAGTGTTAGCGTACGGGTTAGGATTAGGGGACGGGTGAGGGTCAGGCTTCAGGGAAGGGTTAGGGTTAGGGTTCGGGCTAGGGTTAGGGTTAGGGGACGGGGACGGTTTAGGGTCCAGGTGAGGGTACGGCAACGCTTTAGGGGGAGCGTGCGTGTGAGGGCGCGGGTTAGTGTTAGCGTACGGGTTAGGATTAGGGGACGGGTGAGGGTCAGGCTTCGGGGAAGGGTTAGGGTTAGGGTTCGGGCTAGGGTTAGGGTTAGGGGACGGGGACGGTTTAGGGTCCAGGTGAGGGTACGGCAACGCTTTAAGGGCAGCGTGCGTGTGGGGGCCCGGGTTAGTGTTAGCGTACGAGTTAGGATTAGGGGACGGGTGAGGGTCAGGCTTCGGGGAAGGGTTAGGGTTAGGGTTCGGGCTAGGGTTAGGGTTAGGGGACGGGGACGGTTTAGGGTCCAGGTGAGGGTACGGCAACGCTTTAGGGGGAGCGTGCGTGTGAGGGCGCGGGTTAGTGTTAGCGTACGGGTTAGGATTAGGGGACGGGTGAGGGTCAGGCTTCGGGGAAGGGTTAGAGTTAGGGTTCGGGCTAGGGCTAGGGTTAGGGGACGGGGACGGTTTAGGGTCCAGGTGAGGGAACGGCAACGCTTTAGGGGGAGCGTGCGTGTGAGGGCGCGGGTTAGTGTTAGCGTACGGGTTAGGATTAGGGGACGGGTGAGGGTCAGGCTTCGGGGAAGGGTTAGGGTTAGGGTTCGGGCTAGGGTTAGGGTTAGGGGACGGGGACGGTTTAGGGTCCAGGTGAGGGTACGGCAACGCTTTAGGGGGAGCGAACGAGTGAGGGCGCGGGTTAGTGTTAGCGTACGGTTTAGGATTAGGGGACGGGTGAGGGTCAGGCTTCGGGGAAGGGTTAGGTTTAGGGTTCTGGCTAGGGTTAGGGTTAGGGTACGGGGACGGTTTAGGGTCGAGGTGAGGGTAGGGCAACGCTTTAGGGGGAGCGTGCGTGTGAGGGCGCGGTTTAGTGTTAGCGTACGGGTTAGGATTAGGGGACGGGTGAGGGTCAGGCTTCGGGGAAGTGTTAGTGTTAGGGTTCAGGCTAGGGTTAGGGTTAGGGGACGGGGACGGTTTAGGATCCAGGTGAGGGTACGGCAACGCTTTAGGGGGAGCGTGCGTGTGAGGGCGCGGGTTAGTGTTAGCGTACGGGTTAGGATTAGGGGACGGGTGAGGGTCAGGCTTCGGGGAAGGGTTAGGGTTAGGGTTCGGGCTAGGGTTAGGGTTAGGGGACGGGGACGGTTTAGGGTCCAGGTGAGGGTACGGCAACGCTTTAGGGGGAGCATGCGTGTGAGGGCGTGGGTTAGTGTTAGCGTACGGGTTAGGATTAGGGGACGGGTTAGGGTCAGGCTTCGGGGAAGGGTTAGGTTTAGGGTTCGGGCTAGGGTTAGGGTTAGGGGACGGGGACGGTTTAGGGTCCAGGTGAGGGTACGGCAACGCTTTAGGGGGAGCGTGCGTGTGAGGGCGCGGGTTAGTGTTAGCCTACGGGTTAGGATTAGGGGACGGGTGAGGGTCAGGCTTCGGGGAAGGGTTAGGGTTAGGGTTCGGGCTAGGGTTAGGGTTCGGGGACGGGGACGATTTAGGGTCCAGGTGAGGGTACGGCAACGCTTTAGGGGGAGCGTGCGTGTGAGGGCGCGGGTTAGTGTTAGCGTACGGGTTAGGATTAGGGGACGGGTGAGGGTCAGGCTTCGGGGAAGGGTTAGGGTTAGTGTTCGGGCTAGGGTTAGGGTTAGGGGACGGGGACGGTTTAGGGTCCAGGTGAGGGTACGGCAACGCTTTAGGGGGAGCGTGCGTGTGAGGGCGCGGGTTGTGTTAGTGTACGGGTTAGGATTAGGGGACGGGTGAGGGTCAGGCTTCGGGGAAGTGTTAGGGTTAGGGTTCGGGCTATGGCTAGGGTTAGGGGACGGGGACGGTTTAGGGTTCAGGTGAGGGTACGGCAACGCTTTAGGGGGAGCGCGCGAGTGAGGGCGCGGGTTAGTGTTAGCGTACGGGTTAGGATTAGGGGACGGGTGAGGGTCAGGCTTCGGGGAAGGGTTAGGGTTAGGGTTCGGGCTAGGGTTAGTGTTAGGGGACGGGGACGGTTTAGGGTCCAGGTGAGGGTACGGCAACGCTTTAGGGGGAGCGTGGGTGTGAGGGCACGGGTTAGTGTTAGCGTACGGGTGAGGATTAGGGGACGGGTGAGGGTCAGGCTTCGGGGAAGGGTTAGGGTTAGGGTTCGGGCTAGGGTTAGGGTTAGGGGACGGGGACGGTTTAGGGTCCAGGTGAGGGTACGGCAACGCTTTAGGGGGAGCGTGCGTGTGAGGGCGCGGGTTAGTGTTAGCGTACGGGTTAGGATTAGGGGACGGGTGAGGGTCAGGCTTCGGGGAAGGGTTAGGGTTAGGGTTCGGGCTAGGGTAGGGTTAGGGGACGGGGACGGTTTAGGGTCCAGGTGAGGCTACGGCAACGCTTTAGGGGGAGTGTGCGTGTGAGGGCGCGGGTTAGTGTTAGCGTACGGGTTAGGATTAGGGGACGGGTGAGGGTCAGGCTTCGGGGAAGGGTTAGGTTTAGGGTTCGGGCTAGGGTTAGGGTTAGGGGACGGGGACGGTTTAGGGTCCAGGTGAGGGTACGGCAACGCTTTAGGGGGAGTGTGCGTGTGAGGGCGCGGGTTAGTGTTAGCGTACGGGTTAGGATTAGGGGACGGGTGAGGGTCAGGCTTCGGGGAAGGGTTAGGGTTAGGGTTCGGGCTAGGGTTAGGGTTAGGGGACGGGGACGGTTTAGGGTCCAGGTGAGGGTACGGTAACGCTTCAGGGGGAGCGTGCGTGTGAGGGGGCGGGTTAGTGTTAGCGTACGGGTTAGGATTAGGGGACGGGTGAGGGTCAGGCTTCGGGGAAGGGTTAGGTTTAGGGTTCGGGCTAGGGTTAGGGTTAGGGGACAGGGACGGTTTAGGGTCCAGGTGAGGGTACGGCAACGCTTTAGGGGGAGCGTGCGTGTGAGGGCGCGGGTTATTGTTAGCATACGGGTTAGGATTAGTGGACGGGTGAGGGTCAGGCTTCGGGGAAGAGTTAGGGTTAGGGTTCGGGCTAGGGTTAGGGTTAGGGGACGGGGACGGTTTAGGGTCCAGGTGAGGGTACGGCAACGCTTTAGGGGGAGCCTGCATGTGAGGGCGCTGGTTAGTGTTAGCGTACGGGTTAGGATTAGGGGATGGGTGAGGGTCAGGCTTCGGGGAAGGGTTAGGGTTAGGGTTCGGGCTAGGGTTAGGGTTAGGGGACGGGGACGGTTTAGGGTCCAGGTGAGGGTACGGCAACGCTTTAGGGGGAGCGTGCATGTGAGGGCGCGGTTTAGTGTTAGCGTACGGGTAAGGATTAGGGGACGGGTGAGGGTCAGCCTTCGGGGAAGGGTTAGGGTTAGGGTTCGGGTTAGGGTTAGGGTTAGGGGACGGGGACGGTTTAGGGTCCAGGTGAGGGTACGGCAACGCTTTAGTGGGAGCGTGCGAGTGAGGACGCGGGTTAGTGTTAGCGTACGGGTTAGGATTAGGGGACGGGTGAGGGTCATGCTTCGGGGAAGGGTTAGGGTTAGGGTTCGGGCTAGGGTTAGGGTTAGGGGACGGGGACGGTTTAGGGTTCAGGTGAGGGTACGGCAACGCTTTAGTGGGAGCGCGCGAGTGAGGGCGCGGGTTAGTGTTAGCGTACGGGTTAGGATTAGGGGACGGGTGAGGGTCAGGCTTCGGGGAAGGTTTAGGGTTAGGGTTCGGGCTAGGGTTAGGGTTAGGGGACGGGGACGGTTTAGGGTCCAGGTGAGGGTACGGCAACGCTTTAGGGGGAGCGTGCGTGTGAGGGCGCGGGTTAGTGTTAGCGTACGGGTTAGGATTAGGGGACGGGTGAGGGTCAGGCTTCGGGGAAGGGTTAGGGTTAGGGTTCGGGCTAGGGTTAGGGTTAGGGGACGGGGACGGTTTAGGGTCCAGGTGAGGTTACGGCAACGCTTTAGGGGGAGTGTGCGTGTGAGGGCGCGGGTTAGTGTTAGCGTACGGGTTAGGATTAGGGGACGGGTGAGGGTCAGGCTTCGGGGAAGGGTTAGGTTTAGGGTTCGGGCTAGGGTTAGGGTTAGGGGACGGGGACGGTTTAGGGTCCAGGTGAGGGTACGGCAACGCTTTAGGGGGAGCGTGCGTGTGAGGGCGCGGGTTAGTGTTAGTGTACGGGTTAGGATTAGGGGACGGGTGAGGGTCAGGCTTCGGGGAAGGGTTAGGTTTAGGGTTCGGGCTAGGGTTAGGGTTAGGGGACGGGGACGGTTTAGGTTCCAGGTGAGGGTACGGCAACGCTTTAGGGGGAGCGTGCGTGTGAGGGCGCGGGTTAGTGTTAGCGTACGGGTTAGGATTAGGGGACGGATGAGGGTCAGGCTTCGGGGAAGGGTTAGGGTTAGGGTTCGGGCTAGGGTTAGGGTTAGGGGACGGGGACGGTTTAGGGTCCAGGTGAGGGTACGGCAACGCTTTAGGGGGAGCGTGCGTGTGAGGGCGCGGGGTAGTGTTAGCGTACGGGTTAGGATTAGGGGACGGGTGAGGGTCAGGCTTCAGAGTAGGTGTAGGGTTAGGGTTCGGGCTAGGGTTAGGGTTAGAGGACGGGGACGGTTTAGGGTCCAGGTGAGGGTACAGCAACACTTTAGGGGGAGCGTGCGTGTGAGGGGGCGGATTAGTGTTAGCGTACGGGTTAGGATTAGGGGACGGGTGAGGGTCAGGCTTCAGGGAAGGGTTAGGGTTAGGGTTCGGGCTAGGGTTAGGGTTAGGGGACGGGGACGGTTTAGGGTCCAGGTGAGGGTACGGCAACGCTTTAGGGGGAGCGTGTGTGTGAGGGCGCGGGTTAGTGTTAGCGTACGGGTTAGGATTAGGGGACGGGTGAGGGTCAGGCTTCGGGGAAGGGTTAGCGTTAGGGTTCGGGCTAGGGTTAGGGTTAGGGGACGGGGACGGTTTAGGGTCCAGGTGAGGGTACGGCAACGCTTTAGGGGGAGCATGCGTGTGAGGGCGCGGGTTAGTGTTAGCGTACGGGTTAGGATTAGGGGACGGGTTAGGGTCAGTCTTCGGGGAAGGGTTAGGGTTAGGGTTCGGGCTAGGGTTAGGGTTAGGGGACGGGGACGGTTTAGGGTCCAGGTGAGGGTACGGCAACGCTTTAGGGGGAGCGTGCGTGTGAGGGCGCGGGTTAGTGTTAGCCTACGGATTAGGATTAGGGGACGGGTGAGGGTCAGGCTTCGGGGAAGGGTTAGGGTTAGGGTTCGGGCTAGGGTTAGGGTTAGGGGACGGGGACGGTTTAGGGTCCAGGTGAGGGTACGGCAACGCTTTAGGGGGAGCGTGCGTGTGAGGGCGCGGTTTAGTGTTAGCGTACGGGTTAGGATTAGGGGACGGGTGAGGGTCAGACTTCGGGGAAGGGTTAGGGTTAGGGTTCGGGCTAGGGTTAGGGTTAGGGGACGGGGACGGTTTAGGGTCCAGGTGAGGGTACGGCAACGCTTTAGGGGGAGCGTGCGTGTGAGGGCGCGGGTTGTGTTAGCGTACGGGTTAGGATTAGGGGAAGGGTGAGGGTCAGGCTTCGGGGAAGGGTTAGGGATAGGGTTCGGGCTATGGTTAGGGTTAGGTGACGGGGACGGTTTAGGGTTCAGGTGAGGGTACGGCAACGCTTTAGGGGGAGCGCGCGAGTGAGGGCGCGGGTTAGTGTTAGCGTACGGGTTAGGATTAGGGGACGGGTGAGGGTCAGGCTTCGGGGAAGGGTTAGGTATAGGGTTCTGGCTAGGGTTAAGGTTAGGGTACGGGGACGGTTTAGGGTCCAGGTGAGGGTACGGCAACGCTTTAGGGGGAGCGTGCGTGTGAGGGCACGGGTTAGTGTTAGCGTACGGGTGAGGATTAGGGGACGGGTGAGGGTCAGGCTTCGGGGAAGGGTTAGGGTTAGGGTTCGGGCTAGGGTTAGGGTTAGGGGACGGGGACGGTTTAGGGTCCAGGTGAGGGTACGGCAACGCTTTAGGGGGAGCGTGCGTGTGAGGGCGCGGGTTAGTGTTAGCGTACAGGTTAGGATTAGGGGACGGGTGACGGTCAGGCTTCGGGGAATGGTTAGGGTTAGGGTTCGGGCTAGGGTTAGGGATAGGGGATGGGGACGGTTTAGGGTCCAGTTGAGGGTACGGCAACGCTTTAGGGGGAGCGTGCGTGTGAGGGCGCGGGTTAGTGTTAGTGTACGGGTTAGGATTAGGGGACGGGTGAGGGTCAGGCTTCGGGGAAGGGTTAGGTTTAGGGTTCGGGCTAGGGTTAGGGTTAGGGGACGGGGACGGTTTAGGTTCCAGGTGAGGGTACGGCAACGCTTTAGGGGGAGCGTGCGTGTGAGGGCGCGGGTTAGTGTTAGCGTACGGGTTAGGATTAGGGGACGGGTGAGGGTCAGGCTTCGGGGAAGTGTTAGTGTTAGGGTTCAGGCTAGGGTTAGGGTTAGGGGACGGGGACGGTTTAGGGTCCAGGTGAGGGTACGGCAACGCTTTAGGGGGAGCGTGCGTGTGAGGGCAAGGGTTAGTGTTAGCGTACGGGTTAGGATTAGGGGACGGGTGAGGGTCAGGCTTCAGGGAAGGGTTAGGGTTAGGGTTCGGGCTAGGGTTAGGGTTAGGGGACGGGGACGGTTTAGGGTCCAGGTGAGGGTACGGCAACGCTTTAGGGGGAGCGTGCGTGTGAGGGCGCGGGTTAGTGTTAGCGTACGGGTTAGGATTAGGGGACGGGTGAGGGTCAGGCTTCGGGGAAGGGTTAGGGTTAGGGTTCGGGCTAGGGTTAGGGTTAGGGGACGGGGACGGTTTAGGGTCCAGGTGAGGGTACGGCAACGCTTTAAGGGCAGCGTGCGTGTGAGGGCGCGGGTTAGTGTTAGCGTACGAGTTAGGATTAGGGGACGGGTGAGGGTCAGGCTTCGGGGAAGGGTTAGGGTTAGGGTTCGGGCTAGGGTTAGGGTTAGGGGACGGGGACGGTTTAGGGTCCAGGTGAGGGTACGGCAACGCGTTAGGGGGAGCGTGCGTGTGAGGGCGCGGGTTAGTGTTAGCGTACGGGTTAGGATTAGGGGACGGGTGAGGGTCAGGCTTCGGGGAAGGGTTAGAGTTAGGGTTCGGGCTAGGGCTAGGGTTAGGGGACGGGGACGGTTTAGGGTCCAGGTGAGGGAACGGCAACGCTTTAGGGGGAGCGTGCGTGTGAGGGCGCGGGTTAGTGTTAGCGTACGGGTTAGGATTAGGGGACGGGTGAGGGTCAGGCTTCGGGGAAGGGTTAGGGTTAGGGTTCGGGCTAGGGTTAGGGTTAGGGGACGGGGACGGTTTAGGGTCCAGGTGAGGGTACGGCAACGCTTTAGGGGGAGCGAACGAGTGAGGGCGCGGGTTAGTGTTAGCGTACGGTTTAGGATTAGGGGACGGGTGAGGGTCAGGCTTCGGGGAAGGGTTAGGTTTAGGGTTCTGGCTAGGGTTAGGGTTAGGGTACGGGGACGGTTTAGGGTCCAGGTGAGGGTAGGGCAACGCTTTAGGGGGAGCGTGCGTGTGAGGGCGCGGTTTAGTGTTAGCGTACGGGTTAGGATTAGGGGACGGGTGAGGGTCAGGCTTCGGGGAAGTGTTAGTGTTAGGGTTCAGGCTAGGGTTAGGGTTAGGGGACGGGGACGGTTTAGGATCCAGGTGAGGGTACGGCAACGCTTTAGGGGGAGCGTGCGTGTGAGGGCGCGGGTTAGTGTTAGCGTACGGGTTAGGATTAGGGGACGGGTGAGGGTCAGGCTTCGGGGAAGGGTTAGGGTTAGGGTTCGGGCTAGGGTTAGGGTTAGGGGACGGGGACGGTTTAGGGTCCAGGTGAGGGTACGGCAACGCTTTAGGGGGAGCGTGCGTGTGAAGGCGCGGGTTAGTGTTAGCGTACGGGTTAGGATTAGGGGACGTGTGAGGGTCAGGCTTCGGGGAAGGGTTAGGGTTAGGGTTCGGGCTAGGGTAAGTGTTAGGGGACGGGGACGGTTTAGGGTCCAGGTGAGTGTACGGCAACGCTTTAGGGGGAGCGTGCGTGTGAGGGCACGGGTTAGTGTTAGCGTACCGGTTAGGATTAGGGGACGGGTGAGGGTCAGGCTTCGGGGAAGTGTTAGTGTTAGGGTTCAGGCTAGGGTTAGGGTTAGGGGACGGGGAAGGTTTAGGGTCCAGGTGAGGGTACGGCAACGCTTTAGGGGGAGCGTGCGTGTGAGGGCAAGGGTTAGTGTTAGCGTACGGGTTAGGATTAGGGGACGGGTGAGGGTCAGGCTTCAGGGAAGGGTTAGGGTTAGGGTTCGGGCTAGGGTTAGGGTTAGGGGACGGGGACGGTTTAGGGTCCAGGTGAGGGTACGGGAACGATTTAGGGGGAGCGTGCGTGTGAGGGCGCGGGTTAGTGTTAGCGTACGGGTTAGGATTAGGGGACGGGTGAGGGTCAGGCTTCAAGGAAGGGTTAGGATTAGGGTTCAGGCTAGGGTTAGGGTTAGGGTACGGGGACGGTTTAGGGTCCAGGTGAGGGTACGGCAACGCTTTAGGGCGAGCGTGCGTGTGAGGGCACGGGTTAGTGTTAGCGTACGGGTGAGGATTAGGGGACGGGTGAGGGTCAGGCTTCGGGGAAGGGTTAGGGTTAGGGTTCGGGCTAGGGTTAGGGTTAGGGGACGGGGGCGGTTTAGGGTCCAGGTGAGGGTACGGCAACGCTTTAGGGGCAGCGTGCGTGTGAGGGCGCGGGTTAGTGTTAGCGTACGGTTTAGGATTAGGGGACGGGTGAGGGTCAGGTTTCGGGGAAGAGTTAGGGTTAGGGTTCGGGCTAGGGTTAGGGTTAGGGGACGGGGACGGTTTAGGGTCCAGGTGAGGGTACGGCAACGCTTTAGGGGGAGCGTGCGTGTGAGGGCGCGGGTTAGTGTTAGCGTACGGGTTAGGAATAGGGGACGGGTGAGGGTCAGGCTTCGGGGAAGGGTTAGGTTTAGGGTTCGGGCTAGGGTTAGGGTTAGGGGATGGGGACGGTTTAGGGTCCAGGTGAGGGTACGGCAACGCTTTAGGGGGAGCATGCGTGTGAGGGCGCGGGTTAGTTTTAGCATACGGGTTAGGATTAGGGGACGGGTGAGGGTCAGGCTTCGGGGAAGGGTTAGGGTTAGGGTTCGGGCTAGGGTTAGGGTTAGGGGACGGGGACGGTTTAGGGTCCAGGTGAGGGTACGGTAACGCTTTAGGGGGAGCGTGCGTGTGAGGGCGCGGGTTAGTGTTAGCGTACGGGTTAGGATTAGGGGACGGGTGAGGGTCAGGCTTCGGGGAAGGGTTAGGGTTAGGGTTCGGGCTAGGGTTAGGGTTAGGGGACGGGGACGGTTTAGGGTCCAGGTGAGGGTACGGCAACGCTTTAGGGGGAGCGTGCGTGTGAGGGCGCGGGTTAGTGTTAGCGTACGGGTTAGGATTAGGGGACGGGTGAGGGTCAGGCTTCGGGGAAGGGTTAGGGTTAGGGTTCGGGCTAGGGTTAGGGTTAGGGGACGGGGACGGTTTAGGGTCCAGGTGAGGGTACGGCAACGCTTTAGGGGGAGTGTGCGTGTGAGGGCGCGGGTTAGTGTTAGCGTACGGGTTAGGATTAGGGGACGGGTGAGGGTCAGGCTTCGGGGAAGGGTTAGGTTTAGGGTTCGGGCTAGGGTTAGGGTTAGGGTATAGGGACGGTTTAGGGTCCAGGTGAGGGTACGGCAACGCTTTAGGGGGAGCATGCGTGTGAGGGCGCGGGTTAGTTTTAGCGTACGGGTTAGGATTAGGGGACGGGTGAGGGTCAGGCTTCGGGGAAGGGTTAGGGTTAGGGTTCGGGCTAGGGTTAGGGTTAGGGGACGGGGACGGTTTAGGGTCCAGGTGAGGGTACGGTAACGCTTTAGGGGGAGCGTGCGTGTGAGGGGGCGGGTTAGTGTTAGCGTACGGGTTAGGATTAGGGGACGGGTGAGGGTCAGGCTTCGGGGAAGGGTTAGGGTTAGGGTTCGGGCTAGGGTTAGGGTTAGGGGACAGGGACGGTTTAGGGTCCAGGTGAGGGTACGGCAACGCTTTAGGGGGAGCGTGCGTGTGAGGGCGCGGGTTATTGTTAGCATACGGGTTAGGATTAGTGGACGGGTGAGGGTCAGGCTTCGGGGAAGAGTTAGGGTTAGGGTTCGGGCTAGGGTTAGGGTTAGGGGACGGGGACGGTTTAGGGTCCAGGTGAGGGTACGGCAACGCTTTAGGGGGAGCGTGCATGTGAGGGCGCTGGTTAGTGTTAGCGTACGGGTTAGGATTAGGGGATGGGTGAGGGTCAGGCTTCGGGGAAGGGTTAGGGTTAGGGTTCGGGCTAGGGTTAGGGTATGGGGACGGGGACGGTTTAGGGTCCAGGTGAGGGTACGGCAACGCTTTAGGGGGAGCGTGCGTGTGAGGGCGCGGGTTAGTTTTAGCGTACGGGTTACGATTAGGGGACGGGTGAGGGTCAGGCTTCGGGGAAGGGTTAGGGTTAGGGTTCGGGCTACGGTTAGGGTTAGGGGTCGGGGACGGTTTAGGGTCCAGGTGAGGGTACGGCAACGCTTTAGGGGGAGCGTGCGTGTGAGGGCGCGGGTTAGTGTTAGCGTACGGGTTAGGATTAGGGGACGGGTGAGGGTCAGGCTTCGGGGAAGGTTTAGGGTTAGGGTTCGGGCTAGGGTTAGGGTTAGGGGACGGGGACGGTTTAGGGTCCTGGTGAGGGTACGGCAACGCTTTAGGGGGAGCGTGCTTGTATGGCGCGGGTTAGTGTTAGCGTACGGGTTAGGATTAGGTGACGGGTGAGGGTCAGGCTTCAGAGTAGGTGTAGGGTTAGGGTTCGGGCTATGGTTAGGGTTAGGGGACGGGGACGGTTTAGGGTTCAGGTGAGGGTACGGCAACGCTTTAGGGGGAGCGCGCGAGTGAGGGCGCGGGTTAGTGTTAGCGTACGGGTTAGGATTAGGGGACGGGTGAGGGTCAGGCTTCGGGGAAGGGTTAGGGTTAGGGTTCGGGCTAGGGTTAGGGTTAGGGGACGGGGACGGTTTAGGGTCCAGGTGAGGGTACGGCAACGCTTTAGGGGGAGCATGCGTGTGAGGGCGCGGGTTAGTTTTAGCGTACGGGTTACGATTAGGGGACGGGTGAGGGTCAGGCTTCGGGGAAGGGTTAGGGTTAGGGTTCGGGCTAGGGTTAGGGTTAGGGGACGGGGACGGTTTAGGGTCCAGGTGAGGGTACGGCAACGCTTTAGGGGGAGCGTGCGTGTGAGGGCGCGGGTTAGTGTTAGCGTACGGGTTAGGATTAGGGGACGGGTGAGGGTCAGGCTTCGGGGAAGGTTTAGGGTTAGGGTTCGGGCTAGGGTTAGGGTTAGGGGACGGGGACGGTTTAGGGTCCAGGTGAGGGTACGGCAACGCTTTAGGGGGAGCGTGCGTGTGAGGGCGCGGGTTAGTGTTAGCGTACGGGTTAGGATTAGGGGACGGGTGAGTGTCAGGCTTCGGGGAAGGGTTAGGGTTAGGGTTCGGGCTAGGGTTAGGGTTAGGGGACAGGGACGGTTTAGGGTCCAGGTGAGGGTACGGCAACGCTTTAGGGGGAGTGTGCGTGTGAGGGCGCGGGTTAGTGTTAGCGTACGGGTTAGGATTAGGGGACGGGTGAGGGTCAGGCTTCGGGGAAGGGTTAGGTTTAGGGTTCGGGCTAGGGTTAGGGTTAGGGGACGGGGACGGTTTAGGGTCCAGGTGAGGGTACGGCAACGCTTTAGGGGGAGCGTGCGTGTGAGGGCGCGGGTTAGTGTTAGTGTACGGGTTAGGATTAGGGGAAGGGTGAGGGTCAGGCTTCGGGGAAGGGTTAGGTTTGGGGTTCGGGCTAGGGTTAGGGTTAGGGGACGGGGACGGTTTAGGTTCCAGGTGAGGGTACGGCAACGCTTTAGGGGGAGCGTGCGTGTGAGGGCGCGGGTTAGTGTTAGCGTACGGGTTAGGATTAGGGGACGGGTGAGGGTCAGGCTTCGGGGAAGGGTTAGGGTTAGGGTTCGGGCTAGGGTAAGTGTTAGGGGACGGGGATGGTTTAGGGTCCAGGTGAGGGTACGGCAACGCTTTAGGGGGAGCGTGCGTGTGAGGGCACGGGTTAGTGTTAGCGTACGGGTTAGGATTAGGGGACGGGTGAGGGTCAGGCTTCGGGGAAGTGTTAGTGTTAGGGTTCAGGCTAGGGTTAGGGTTAGGGGACGGGGACGGTTTAGGGTCCAGGTGAGGGTACGGCAACGCTTTAGGGGGAGCGTGCGTGTGAGGGCGCGGGTTAGTGTTAGCGTACGGGTTAGGATTAGGGGACGGGTGAGGGTCAGGCTTCAGGGAAGGGTTAGGGTTAGGGTTCGGGCTAGGGTTAGGGTTAGGGGACGGGGACGGTTTAGGGTCCAGGTGAGGGTACGGCAACGCTTTAGGGGGAGCGTGCGTGTGAGGGCGCGGGTTAGTGTTAGCCTACGGGTTAGGATTAGGGGACGGGTGAGGGTCAGGCTTCGGGGAAGGGTTAGGATTAGGGTTCGGGCTAGCGTTAGGGTTAGGGGACGGGGACGGTTTAGGGTCCAGGTGAGGGTACGGCAACGCTTTAGGGGGGGCGTGTGTGTGAGGGCGCGGGTTAGTGTTAGCGTACGGGTTAGGATTAGGGGACGGGTGAGGGTCAGGCTTCGGGGAAAGGTTAGGGTTAGGGTTCGGGCTAGGGTTAGGGTTAGGAGACGGGGACGGTTTAGGGTCCAGGTGAGGGTACGGCAACGCTTTAGGGGGAGCGTGCGTGTGAGGGCGCGGGTTAGTGTTAGCGTACGGGTTAGGATTAGGGGACGGGTGAGGGTCAGGCTTCGGGGAAGGGTTAGGGTTAGGGTTCGGGCTAGGGTTAGGGTTAGGGGACGGGGACGGTTTAGGGTCCAGGTGAGGGTACGGCAACGCTTTAGGGGGAGCGTGCGTGTGAGGGCGCGGGTTAGTGTTAGCGTACGGGTTAGGATTAGGGGACGGGTGAGGGTCAGGCTTCGGGGAAGGGTTAGAGTTAGGGTTCGGGCTAGGGTTAGGGTTAGGGGACGGGGACGGTTTAGGGTCCAGGTGAGGGAACGGCAACGCTTTAGGGGGAGCGTGCGTGTGAGGGAGCGGGTTAGTGTTAGCGTACGGGTTAGGATTAGGGGACGGGTGAGGGTCAGGCTTCGGGGAAGTGTTAGGGTTAGGGTTCGGGCTAGGGTTAGGGGACGGGGACGGGGACGGTTCAGGGTCCAGGTGAGGGTACGGCAACGCTTTAGGGGGAGCGTGCGTGTGAGGGCGCGGGGTAGTGTTAGCGTACGGGTTAGGATTAGGGGACGGGTGAGGGTCAGGCTTCAGAGTAGGTGTAGGGTTAGGGTTCGGGCTAGGGTTAGGGTTAGAGGACGGGGACGGTTTAGGGTCCAGTTGAGGGTACAGCAACGCTTTAGGGGGAGCGTGCGTGTGAGGGGGCGGATTAGTGTTAGCGTACGGGTTAGGATTAGGGGACGGGTGAGGGTCAGGCTTCAGGGAAGGGTTAGGGTTAGGGTTCGGGCTAGGGTTAGGGTTAGGGGACGGGGACGGTTTAGGGTCCAGGTGAGGGTACGGCAACGCTTTAGGGGGAGCGTGTGTGTGAGGGCGCGGGTTAGTGTTAGCGTACGGGTTAGGATTAGGGGACGGGTGAGCGTCAGGCTTCGGGGAAGGGTTAGCGTTAGGGTTCGGGCTAGGGTTAGGGTTAGGGGACGGGGACGGTTTAGGGTCCAGGTGAGGGTACGGCAACGCTTTAGGGGGAGCATGCGTGTGAGGGCGCGGGTTAGTGTTAGCGTACGGGTTAGGATTAGGGGACGGGTTAGGGTCAGTCTTCGGGGAAGGGTTAGGGTTAGGGTTCGGGCTAGGGTTAGGGTTAGGGGACGGGGACGGTTTAGGGTACAGGTGAGGGTACGGCAACGCTTTAGGGGGAGCGTGCGTGTGAGGGCGCGGGTTAGTGTTAGCCTACGGGTTAGGATTAGGGGACGGGTGAGGGTCAGGCTTCGGGGAAGGGTTAGGGTTAGGGTTCGGGCTAGGGTTAGGGTTAGGGGACGGGGACGGTTTAGGGTCCAGGTGAGGGTACGGCAACGCTTTAGGGGGAGCGTGCGTGTGAGGGCGCGGTTTAGTGTTAGCGTACGGGTTAGGATTAGGGGACGGGTGAGGGTCAGGCTTCGGGGAAGGGTTAGGGTTAGGGTTCGGGCTAGGGTTAGGGTTAGGGGACGGGGACGGTTTAGGGTCCAGGTGAGGGTACGGCAACGCTTTAGGGGGAGCGTGCGTGTGAGGGCGCGGGTTGTGTTAGCGTACGGGTTAGGATTAGGGGACGGGTGAGTGTCAGGCTTCGGGGAAGGGTTAGGGTTAGGGTTCGGGCTATGGTTAGGGTTAGGGGACGGGGACGGTTTAGGGTTCAGGTGAGGGTACGGCAACGCTTTAGGGGGAGCGCGCGAGTGAGGGCGCGGGTTAGTGTTAGCGTACGGGTTAGGATTAGGGGACGGGTGAGGGTCAGGCTTCGGGGAAGGGTTAGGTATAGTGTTCTGGCTAGGGTTAAGGTTAGGGTACGGGGACGGTTTAGGGTCCAGGTGAGGGTACGGCAACGCTTTAGGGGGAGCGTGCGTGTGAGGGCACGGGTTAGTGTTAGCGTACGGGTGAGGATTAGGGGACGGGTGAGGGTCAGGCTTCGGGGAAGGGTTAGGGTTAGGGTTCGGGCTAGGGTTAGGGTTAGGGGACGGGGACGGTTTAGGGTCTAGGTGAGGGTACGGCAACGCTTTAGGGGGAGCGTGCGTGTGAGGGCGCGGGTTATTGTTAGCGTACAGGTTAGGATTAGGGGACGGGTGTGGGTCAGGCTTCGGGGAAGGGTTAGGGTTAGGGTTCGGGCTAGGGTTAGGGTTAGGGGATGGGGACGGTTTAGGGTCCAGGTGAGGGTACGGCAACGCTTTAGGGGGAGCGTGCGTGTGAGGGCGCGGGTTAGTGTTAGTGTACGGGTTAGGATTAGGGGACGGGTGAGGGTCAGGCTTCGGGGAAGGGTTAGGTTTAGGGTTCGGGCTAGGGTTAGGGTTAGGGGACGGGGACGGTTTAGGTTCCAGGTGAGGGTACGGCAACGCTTTAGGGGGAGCGTGCGTGTGAGGGCGCGGGTTAGTGTTAGCGTACGGGTTAGGATTAGGGGACGGGTGAGGGTCAGGCTTCGGGGAAGTGTTAGTGTTAGGGTTCAGGCTAGGGTTAGGGTTAGGGGACGGGGACGGTTTAGGGTCCAGGTGAGGGTACGGCAACGCTTTAGGGGGAGCGTGCGTGTGAGGGCAAGGGTTAGTGTTAGCGTACGGGTTAGGATTAGGGGACGGGTGAGGGTCAGGCTTCAGGGAAGGGTTAGGGTTAGGGTTCGGGCTAGGGTTAGGGTTAGGGGACGGGGACGGTTTAGGGTCCAGGTGAGGGTACGGCAACGCTTTAGGGGGAGCGTACGTGTGAGGGCGCGGGTTAGTGTTAGCGTACGGGTTAGGATTAGGGGACGGGTGAGGGTCAGGCTTCGGGGAAGGGTTAGGATTAGGGTTCGGGCTAGGGTTAGGGTTAGGGGACGGGGACGGTTTAGGGTACAGGTGAGGGTACGGCAACGCTTTAGGGGGAGCGTGTGTGTGAGGGCGCGGGTTAGTGTTAGCGTACGGGTTAGGATTAGGGGACGGGTGAGGGTCAGGCTTCGGGGAAGGGTTAGAGTTAGGGTTCGGGCTAGGGCTAGGGTTAGGGGACGGGGACGGTTTAGGGTCCAGGTGAGGGAACGGCAACGCTTTAGGGGGAGCGTGCGTGTGAGGGCGCGGGTTAGTGTTAGCGTACGGGTTAGGATTAGGGGACGGGTGAGGGTCAGGCTTCGGGGAAGGGTTAGGGTTAGGGTTCGGGCTAGGGTTAGGGTTAGGGGACGGGGACGGTTTAGGCTCCAGGTGAGGGTACGGCAACGCTTTATGGGGAGCGAACGAGTGAGGGCGCGGGTTAGTGTTAGCGTACGGTTTAGGATTAGGGGACGGGTGAGGGTCAGGCTTCGGGGAAGGGTTAGGTTTAGGGTTCTGGCTAGGGTTAGGGTTAGGGGACGGGGACGGTTTAGGGTCCAGGTGAGGGTAGGGCAACGCTTTAGGGGGAGTGTGCGTGTGAGGGCGCGGTTTAGTGTTAGCGTACGGGTTAGGATTAGGGGACGGGTGAGGGTCAGGCTTCGGGGAAGGGTTAGGGTTAGGGTTCGGGCTAGGGTTAGGGTTAGGGGACGGGGACGGTTCAGGGTCCAGGTGAGGGTACGGCAACGCTTTAGGGGGAGCGTGCGTGTGAGGGCACGGGTTAGTGTTAGCGTACGGGTTAGGATTAGGGGACGGGTGAGGGTCAGGCTTCGGGGAAGGTTTAGGTATAGGGTTCTGGCTAGGGTTAAGGTTAGGGTAAGGGGACGGTTTAGGGTCCAGGTGAGGGTACGGCAACGCTTTAGGGGCAGCGTGCGTGTGAGGGCACGGGTTAGTGTTAGCGTACGGGTGAGGATTAGGGGACGGGTGAGGGTCAGGCTTCGGGGAAGGGTTAGGGTTAGGGTTCGGGCTAGGGTTAGGGTTAGGGGACGGGGACGGTTTAGGGTCCAGGTGAGGGTACGGCAACGCTTTAGGGGGAGCGTGCGTGTGAGGGCGCGGGTTAGTTTTAGCGTACGGGTTAGGATTAGGGGACGGGTGAGGGTCAGGCTTCGGGGAAGGTTTAGGTTTAGGGTTCTGGATAGGGTTAGGGTTAGGGGACGGGGACGGTTTAGGGTCCAGGTGAGGGTACGGCAACGCTTTAGGGGGAGCGTGTGTGTGAGGGCGCGGGTTAGAGTTAGCGTACGGGTTAGGATTAGGGGACGGGTGAGGGTCAGGCTTCGGGGAAAGGTTAGGGTTAGGTTTCGGGCTAGGGTTAGGGTTAGGGGACGGGGACGGTTTAGGGTCCAGGTGAGGGTATGGCAACGCTTTAGGGGAAGCGTGCGTGTGAGGGCGCGGGTTAGTGTTAGCGTACGGGTTAGGATTAGGGGACAGGTGAGGGTCAGGCTTCGGGGAAGGGTTAGGGTTAGGGTTCGGGCTAGGGTTAGGGTTAGGGTACGGGGACGGTTTAGGGTCCAGGTGAGGGTACGGCAACGCTTTAGGGGGAGCGTGCGTGTGAGGGCGCGGGTTAGTGTTAGCGTACGGGTTAGGATTAGGGGACGGGTGAGGGTCAGGCTTCGGGGAAGGGTTAGAGTTAGGGTTCTGGCTAGGGTTAGGGTTAGTGTACGGGGACGGTTTAGGGTCCAGGTGAGGGTACGGCAACGCTTTAGGGGGAGCGTGCGTGTGAGGGCGCGGTTTAGTGTTAGCGTACGGGTTAGGATTAGGGGACGGGTGAGGGTCAGGCTTCGGGGAAGGGTTAGGGTTAGGGTTCGGGCTAGGGTTAGGGGAAGGGGACGGGGACGGTTCAGGGTCCAGGTGAGGGTACGGCAACGCTTTAGGGGGAGCGTGCGTGTGAGGGCACGGGTTAGTGTTAGCGTACGGTTTAGGATTAGGGGACGGGTGAGGGTCAGGCTTCGGGGAAGGGTTAGGTTTAGGGTTCTGGCTAGGGTTAGGGTTAGGGGATGGGGACGGTTTAGGGTCCAGGTGAGGGTAGGGCAACGCTTTAGGGGGAGCGTGCGTGTGAGGGCGCGGTTTAGTGTTAGCGTACGGGTTAGGATTAGGGGACGGGTGAGGGTCAGGCTTCGGGGAAGGGTTAGGGTTAGGGTTCGGGCTAGGGTTAGGGGACGGGGACGGGGACGGTTCAGGGTCCAGGTGAGGGTACGGCAACGCTTTAGGGGGAGCGTGCGTGTGAGGGCACGGGTTAGTGTTAGCGTACGGGTTAGGATTAGGGGACGGGTGAGGGTCAGGCTTCGGGGAAGGGTTAGAGTTAGGGTTCGGGCTAGGGCTAGGGTTAGGGGACGGGGACGGTTTAGGGTCCAGGTGAGGGAACGGCAACGCTTTAGGGGGAGCGTGCGTGTGAGGGCGCGGGTTAGTGTTAGCGTACGGGTTAGGATTAGGGGACGGGTGAGGGTCAGGCTTCGGGGAAGGGTTAGGGTTAGGGTTCGGGCTAGGGTTAGGGTTAGGGGACGGGGACGGTTTAGGCTCCAGGTGAGGGTACGGCAACGCTTTATGGGGAGCGAACGAGTGAGGGCGCGGGTTAGTGTTAGCGTACGGGTTAGGATTAGGGGACGGGTGAGGGTCAGGCTTCGGGGAAGGTTTAGGTATAGGGTTCTGGCTAGGGTTAAGGTTAGGGTAAGGGGACGGTTTAGGGTCCAGGTGAGGGTACGGCAACGCTTTAGGGGCAGCGTGCGTGTGAGGGCACGGGTTAGTGTTAGCGTACGGGTGAGGATTAGGGGACGGGTGAGGGTCAGGCTTCGGGGAAGGGTTAGGGTTAGGGTTCGGGCTAGGGTTAGGGTTAGGGGACGGGGACGGTTTAGGGTCCAGGTGAGGGTACGGCAACGCTTTAGGGGGAGCGTGCGTGTGAGGGCGCGGGTTAGTTTTAGCGTACGGGTTAGGATTAGGGGACGGGTGAGGGTCAGGCTTCGGGGAAGGTTTAGGTTTAGGGTTCTGGATAGGGTTAGGGTTAGGGGACGGGGACGGTTTAGGGTCCAGGTGAGGGTACGGCAACGCTTTAGGGGGAGCGTGTGTGTGAGGGCGCGGGTTAGAGTTAGCGTACGGGTTAGGATTAGGGGACGGGTGAGGGTCAGGCTTCGGGGAAAGGTTAGGGTTAGGTTTCGGGCTAGGGTTAGGGTTAGGGGACGGGGACGGTTTAGGGTCCAGGTGAGGGTATGGCAACGCTTTAGGGGAAGCGTGCGTGTGAGGGCGCGGGTTAGTGTTAGCGTACGGGTTAGGATTAGGGGACAGGTGAGGGTCAGGCTTCGGGGAAGGGTTAGGGTTAGGGTTCGGGCTAGGGTTAGGGTTAGGGTACGGGGACGGTTTAGGGTCCAGGTGAGGGTACGGCAACGCTTTAGGGGGAGCGTGCGTGTGAGGGCGCGGGTTAGTGTTAGCGTACGGGTTAGGATTAGGGGACGGGTGAGGGTCAGGCTTCGGGGAAGGGTTAGAGTTAGGGTTCTGGCTAGGGTTAGGGTTAGTGTACGGGGACGGTTTAGGGTCCAGGTGAGGGTACGGCAACGCTTTAGGGGGAGCGTGCGTGTGAGGGCGCGGTTTAGTGTTAGCGTACGGGTTAGGATTAGGGGACGGGTGAGGGTCAGGCTTCGGGGAAGGGTTAGGGTTAGGGTTCGGGCTAGGGTTAGGGGAAGGGGACGGGGACGGTTCAGGGTCCAGGTGAGGGTACGGCAACGCTTTAGGGGGAGCGTGCGTGTGAGGGCACGGGTTAGTGTTAGCATACGGTTTAGGATTAGGGGACGGGTGAGGGTCAGGCTTCGGGGAAGGGTTAGGTTTAGGGTTCTGGCTAGGGTTAGGGTTAGGGGATGGGGACGGTTTAGGGTCCAGGTGAGGGTAGGGCAACGCTTTAGGGGGAGCGTGCGTGTGAGGGCGCGGTTTAGTGTTAGCGTACGGGTTAGGATTAGGGGACGGGTGAGGGTCAGGCTTCGGGGAAGGGTTAGGGTTAGGGTTCGGGCTAGGGTTAGGGGACGGGGACGGGGACGGTTCAGGGTCCAGGTGAGGGTACGGCAACGCTTTAGGGGGAGCGTGCGTGTGAGGGCACGGGTTAGTGTTAGCGTACGGGTTAGGATTAGGGGACGGGTGAGGGTCAGGCTTCGGGGAAGGTTTAGGTATAGGGTTCTGGCTAGGGTTAAGGTTAGGGTACGGGGACGGTTTAGGGTCCAGGTGAGGGTACGGCAACGCTTTAGGGGCAGCGTGCGTGTGAGGGCACGGGTTAGTGTTAGCGTACGGGTTAGGATTAGGGGACGGGTGAGGGTCAGGCTTCGGGGAAGGGTTAGCGTTAGGGTTCGGGCTAGGGTTAGGGTTAGGGGACGGGGACGGTTTAGGGTCCAGGTGAGGGTACGGCAACGCTTTAGGGGGAGCATGCGTGTGAGGGCGCGGTTTAGTGTTAGCGTACGGGTTAGGATTAGGGGACGGGTGAGGGTCAGGCTTCGGGGAAGGGTTAGGGTTAGTGTTCGGGCTAGGGTTAGGGTTAGGGGACGGGGACGGTTTAGGGTCCAGGTGAGGGTACGGCAACGCTTTAGGGGGAGCGTGCGTGTGAGGGCGCGGGTTGTGTTAGCGTACGGGTTAGGATTAGGGGACGGGTGAGGGTCAGGCTTCGGGGAAGGGTTAGGGTTAGGGTTCGGGCTATGGTTAGGGTTAGGGGACGGGGACGGTTTAGGGTTCAGTTGAGGGTACGGCAACGCTTTAGGGGGAGCGCGCGAGTGAGGGCGCGGGTTAGTGTTAGCGTACGGGTTAGGATTAGGGGACGGGTGAGGGTCAGGCTTCGGGGAAGGTTTAGGTATAGGGTTCTGGCTAGGGTTAAGGTTAGGGTACGGGGACGGTTTAGGGTCCAGGTGAGGGTACGGCAACGCTTTAGGGGGAGCGTGCGTGTGAGGGCACGGGTTAGTGTTAGCGTACGGGTGAGGATTAGGGGACGGGTGAGGGTCAGGCTTCGGGGAAGGTTAGGGTTAGGGTTCGGGCTAGGGTTAGGGTTAGGGGACGGGGACGGTTTAGGGTCCAGGTGAGGGTACGGCAACGCTTTAGGGGGAGCGTGCGTGTGAGGGCGCGGGTTAGTGTTAGCGTACAGGTTAGGATTAGGGGACGGGTGAGGGTCAGGCTTCGGGGAAGGGTTAGGGTTAGGGTTCGGGCTAGGGTTAGGGTTAGGGGATGGGGACGGTTTAGGGTCCAGGTGAGGGTACGGCAACGCTTTAGGGGGAGCGTGCGTGTGAGGGCGCGGGTTAGTGTTAGTGTACGGGTTAGGATTAGGGGACGGGTGAGGGTCAGGCTTCGGGGAAGGGTTAGGTTTAGGGTTCGGGCTAGGGTTAGGGTTAGGGGATGGGGACGGTTTAGGTTCCAGATGAGGGTACGGCAACGCTTTAGGGGGAGCGTGCGTGTGAGGGCGCGGGTTAGTGTTAGCGTACGGGTTAGGATTAGGGGACGGGTGAGGGTCAGGCTTCGGGGAAGGGTTAGGATTAGGGTTCGGGCTAGGGTTAGGGTTAGGGGACGGGGACGGTTTAGGGTCCAGGTGAGGGTACGGCAACGCTTTAGGGGGAGCGTGTGTGTGAGGGCGCGGGTTAGTGTTAGCGTACGGGTTAGGATTAGGGGACGGGTGAGGGTCAGGCTTCGGGGAAAGGTTAGGGTTAGGGTTCGGGCTAGGGTTAGGGTTAGGGGACGGGGACGGTTTAGGGTCCAGGTGAGGGTACGGCAACGCTTTAGGGGGAGCGTGCGTGTGAGGGCGCGGGTTAGTGTTAGCGTACGGGTTAGGATTAGGAGACGGGTGAGGGTCAGGCTTCGGGGAAGGGTTAGGGATAGGGTTCGGGCTAGGGTTAGGGGACGGGGACGGGGACGGTTCAGGGTCCAGGTGAGGGTACGGCAACGCTTTAGGGGGAGCGTGCGTGTGAGGGCACGGGTTAGTGTTAGCGTACGGGTTAGGATTAGGGGACGGGTGAGGGTCAGGCTTCGGGGAAGTGTTAGTGTTAGGGTTCAGGCTAGGGTTAGGGTTAGGGGACGGGGACGGTTTAGGATCCAGGTGAGGGTACGGCAACGCTTTAGGGGGAGCGTGCGTGTGAGGGCGCGGCTTAGTGTTAGCGTACAGGTTAGGATTAGGGGACGGGTTAGGGTCAGGCTTCGGGGAAGGTTTAGGGTTAGGGTTCGGGCTAGGGTTAGGGTTAGGGGACGGGGACGGTTTAGGGTCCAGGTGAGGGTACGGCAACGCTTTAGGGGGAGCGTGCGTGTGAAGGCGCGGGTTAGTGTTAGCGTACGGGTTAGGATTAGGGGACGGGTGAGGGTCAGGCTTCGGGGAAGGGTTAGGGTTAGGGTTCGGGCTAGGGTAAGTGTTAGGGGACGGGGACGGTTTAAGGTCCAGGTGAGGGTACGGCAACGCTTTAGGGGGAGCGTGCGTGTGAGGGCACGGGTTAGTGTTAGCGTACGGGTTAGGATTAGGGGACGGGTGAGGGTCAGGCTTCGGGGAAGTGTTAGTGTTAGGGTTCAGGCTAGGGTTAGGGTTAGGGGACGGGGAAGGTTTAGGGTCCAGGTGAGGGTACGGCAACGCTTTAGGGGGAGCGTGCGTGTGAGGGCAAGGGTTAGTGTTAGCGTACGGGTTAGGATTAGGGGACGGGTGAGGGTCAGGCTTCAGGGAAGGGTTAGGGTTAGGGTTCGGGCTAGGGTTAGGGTTAGGGGACGGGGACGGTTTAGGGTCCAGGTGAGGGTACGGCAACGCTTTAGGGGGAGCGTGCGTGTGAGGGCGCGGGTTAGTGTTAGCGTACGGGTTAGGATTAGGGGACGGGTGAGGGTCAGGCTTCAAGGAAGGGTTAGGATTAGGGTTCAGGCTAGGGTTAGGGTTAGGGTACGGGGACGGTTTAGGGTCCAGGTGAGGGTACGGCAATGCTTTAGGGCGAGCGTGCGTGTGAGGGCACGGGTTAGTGTTAGCGTACGGGTGAGGATTAGGGGACGGGTGAGGGTCAGGCTTCGGGGAAGGGTTAGGGTTAGGGTTCGGGCTAGGGTTAGGTTAAGGGGACGGGGACGGTTTAGGGTCCAGGTGAGGGTACGGCAACGCTTTAAGGGGAGTGTGCGTGTGAGGGCGCGGGTTATTGTTAGCGTACGGGTTAGGATTAGGGGACGGGTGAGGGTCAGGCTTCGGGGAAGGGTTAGGTTTAGGGTTCGGGCTAGGGTTAGTGTTAGGGGACGGGGACGGTTTAGGGTCCAGGTGAGGGTACGGCAACGCTTTAGGGGGAGCATGCGTGTGAGGGCGCGGGTTAGTTTTAGCGTACGGGTTAGGATTAGGGGACGGGTGAGGGTCAGGCTTCGGGGAAGGGTTAGGGTTAGGGTTCGGTCTATGGTTAGGGTTAGGGGACGGGGACGGTTTAGGGTTCAGGTGAGGGTACGGCAACGCTTTAGGGGGAGCGCGCGAGTGAGGGCGCTGGTTAGTGTTAGCGTACGGGTTAGGATTAGGGGACGGGTGAGGGTCATTCTTCGGGGAACGGTTAGGTATAGGGTTCTGGCTAGGGTTAAGGTTAGGGTACGGGGACGGTTAAGGGTCCAGGTGAGGGTACGGCAACGCTTTAGGGGGAGCGTGCGTGTGAGGGCACGGGTTAGTGTTAGCGTACGGGTGAGGATTAGGGGACGGGTGAGGGTCAGGCTTCGGGGAAGGGTTAGAGTTAGGGTTCGGGCTAGGGTTAGGGTTAGGGGACGGGGACGGTTTAGGGTCCAGGTGAGGGTACGGCAACGCTTTAGGGGGAGCATGCGTGTGAGGGCGCGGGTTAGTTTTAGCGTACGGGTTAGGATTAGGGGACGGGTGAGGGTCAGGCTTCGGGGAAGGGTTAGGTTTAGGGTTCTGGCTAGGGTTAGGGTTAGGGGACGGGGACGGTTTAGGGTCCAGGTGAGGGTACGGCAACGCTTTAGGGGGAGCGTGCGTGTGAGGGCGCGGGTTAGTGTTAGCGTACGGGTTAGGATTAGGGGACGGGTGAGTGTCAGGCTTCGGGGAAGGGTTAGGGTTAGGGTTCGGGCTAGGGTTAGGGTTAGGGGACGGGGACGGTTTAGGGTCCAGGTGAGGGTACGGCAACGCTTTAGGGGGAGTGTGCGTGTGAGGGCGCGGGTTAGTGTTAGCGTACGGGTTAGGATTAGGGGACGGGTGAGGGTCAGGCTTCGGGGAAGGGTTAGGGTTAGGGTTCGGGCTAGGGTTAGGGGTAGGGGACGGGGACGGTTTAGGGTCCAGGTGAGGGTACGGCAACGCTTTAGGGGGAGCGTGCGTGTGAGGGCGCGGGTTAGTGTTAGTGTACGGGTTAGGATTAGGGGACGGGTGAGGGTCAGGCTTCGGGGAAGGGTTAGGTTTGGGGTTCGGGCTAGGGTTAGGGTTAGGGGACGGGGACGGTTTAGGTTCCAGGTGAGGGTACGGCAACGCTTTAGGGGGAGCGTGCGTGTGAGGGCGCGGGTTAGTGTTAGCGTACGGGTTAGGATTAGGGGACGGGTGAGGGTCAGGCTTCGGGGAAGGGTTAGGGTTAGGGTTCGGGCTAGGGTAAGTGTTAGGGGACGGGGATGGTTTAGGGTCCAGGTGAGGGTATGGCAACGCTTTAGGGGGAGCGTGCGTGTGAGGGCACGGGTTAGTGTTAGCTTACGGGTTAGGATTAGGGGACGGGTGAGGGTCAGGCTTCGGGGAAGTGTTAGTGTTAGGGTTCAGGCTAGGGTTAGGGTTAGGGGACGGGGACGGTTTAGGGTCCAGGTGAGGGTACGGCAACGCTTTAGGGGGAGCGTGCGTGTGAGGGCGCGGGTTAGTGTTAGCGTACGGGTTAGGATTAGAGGACGGGTGAGGGTCAGGCTTCAGGGAAGGGTTAGGGTTAGGGTTCGGGCTAGGGTTAGGGTTAGGGGACGGGGACGGTTTAGGGTCCAGGTGAGGGTACGGCAACGCTTTAGGGGGAGCGTGCGTGTGAGGGCGCGGGTTAGTGTTAGCCTACGGGTTAGGATTAGGGGACGGGTGAGGGTCAGGCTTCGGTGAAGGGTTAGGATTAGGGTTCGGGCTAGCGTTAGGGTTAGGGGACGGGGACGGTTTAGGGTCCAGGTGAGGGTACGGCAACGCTTTAGGGGGGGCGTGTGTGTGAGGGCGCGGGTTAGTGTTAGCGTACGGGTTAGGATTAGGGGACGGGTGAGGGTCAGGCTTCGGGGAAAGGTTAGGGTTAGGGTTCGGGCTAGGGTTAGGGTTAGGAGACGGGGACGGTTTAAGGTCCAGGTGAGGGTACGGCAACGCTTTAGGGGGAGCGTGCGTGTGAGGGCGCGGGTTAGTGTTAGCGTACGGGTTAGGATTAGGGGACGGGTGAGGGTCAGGCTTCGGGGAAGGGTTAGGGTTAGGGTTCGGGCTAGGGTTAGGGTTAGGGGACGGGGACGGTTTAGGGTCCAGGTGAGGGTACGGCAACGCTTTAGGGGGAGCGTGCGTGTGAGGGCGCGGGTTAGTGTTAGCGTACGGGTTAGGATTAGGGGACGGGTGAGGGTCAGGCTTCGGGGAAGGGTTAGAGTTAGGGTTCGGGCTAGGGTTAGGGTTAGGGGACGGGGACGGTTTAGGGTCCAGGTGAGGGAACGGCAACGCTTTAGGGGGAGCGTGCGTGTGAGGGCGCGGGTTAGTGTTAGCGTACGGGTTAGGATTAGGGGACGGGTGAGGGTCAGGCTTCGGGGAAGTGTTAGGGTTAGGGTTCGGGCTAGGGTTAGGGGACGGGGACGGGGACGGTTCAGGGTCCAGGTGAGGGTACGGCAACGCTTTAGGGGGAGCGTGCGTGTGAGGGCGCGGGGTAGTGTTAGCGTACGGGTTAGGATTAGGGGACGGGTGAGGGTCAGGCTTCAGAGTAGGTGTAGGGTTAGGGTTCGGGCTAGGGTTAGGGTTAGAGGACGGGGACGGTTTAGGGTCCAGGTGAGGGTACAGCAACGCTTTAGGGGGAGCGTGCGTGTGAGGGGGCGGATTAGTGTTAGCGTACGGGTTAGGATTAGGGGACGGGTGAGGGTCAGGCTTCAGGGAAGGGTTAGGGTTAGGGTTCGGGCTAGGGTTAGGGTTAGGGGACGGGGACGGTTTAGGGTCCAGGTGAGGGTACGGCAACGCTTTAGGGGGAGCGTGTGTGTGAGGGCGCGGGTTAGTGTTAGCGTACGGGTTAGGATTAGGGGACGGGTGAGCGTCAGGCTTCGGGGAAGGGTTAGCGTTAGGGTTCGGGCTAGGGTTAGGGTTAGGGGACGGGGACGGTTTAGGGTCCAGGTGAGGGTACGGCAACGCTTTAGGGGGAGCATGCGTGTGAGGGCGCGGGTTAGTGTTAGCGTACGGGTTAGGATTAGGGGACGGGTTAGGGTCAGTCTTCGGGGAAGGGTTAGGGTTAGGGTTCGGGCTAGGGTTAGGGTTAGGGGACGGGGACGGTTTAGGGTCCAGGTGAGGGTACGGCAACGCTTTAGGGGGAGCGTGCGTGTGAGGGCGCGGGTTAGTGTTAGCCTACGGGTTAGGATTAGGGGACGGGTGAGGGTCAGGCTTCGGGGAAGTGTTAGCGTTAGGGTTCGGGCTAGGGTTAGGGTTAGGGGACGGGGACGGTTTAGGGTCCAGGTGAGGGTACGGCAACGCTTTAGGGGGAGCGTGCGTGTGAGGGCGCGGTTTAGTGTTAGCGTACGGGTTAGGATTAGGGGACGGGTGAGGGTCAGGCTTCGGGGAAGGGTTAGGGTTAGGGTTCGGGCTAGGGTTAGGGTTAGGGGACGGGGACGGTTTAGGGTCCAGGTGAGGGTACGGCAACGCTTTAGGGGGAGCGTGCGTGTGAGGGCGCGGGTTGTGTTAGCGTACGGGTTAGGATTAGGGGACGGGTGAGGGTCAGGCTTCGGGGAAGGTTTAGGGTTAGGGTTCGGGCTATGGTTAGGGTTAGGGGACGGGGACGGTTTAGGGTTCAGGTGAGGGTACGGCAACGCTTTAGGGGGAGCGCGCGAGTGAGGGCGCGGGTTAGTGTTAGCGTACGGGTTAGGATTAGGGGACGGGTGAGGGTCAGGCTTCGGGGAAGGGTTAGGTATAGGGTTCTGGCTAGGGTTAAGGTTAGGGTACGGGGACGGTTTAGGGTCCAGGTGAGGGTACGGCAACGCTTTAGGGGGAGCGTGCGTGTGAGGGCACGGGTTAGTGTTAGCGTACGGGTTAGGATTAGGGGACGGGTGAGGGTCAGGCTTCGGGGAAGGGTTAGGGTTAGGGTTCGGGCTAGGGTTAGGGTTAGGGGACGGGGACGGTTTAGGGTCCAGGTGAGGGTACGGCAACGCTTTAGGGGGAGCGTGCGTGTGAGGGCGCGGGTTATTGTTAGCGTACAGGTTAGGATTAGGGGACGGGTGAGGGTCAGGCTTCGGGGAAGGGTTAGGGTTAGGGTTCGGGCTAGGGTTAGGGTTAGGGGATGGGGACGGTTCAGGGTCCAGGTGAGGGTACGGCAACGCTTTAGGGGCAGCGTGCGTGTGACGGCGCGGGTTAGTGTTAGTGTACGGGTTAGGATTAGGGGACGGGTGAGGGTCAGGCTTCGGGGAAGGGTTAGGTTTAGGGTTCGGGCTAGGGTTAGGGTTAGGGGACGGGGACGGTTTAGGTTCCAGGTGAGGGTACGGCAACGCTTTAGGGGGAGCGTGCGTGTGAGGGCGCGGGTTAGTGTTAGCGTACGGGTTAGGATTAGGGGACGGGTGAGGGTCAGGCTTCGGGGAAGGGTTAGGATTAGGGTTCGGGCTAGGGTTAGGGTTAGGGGACGGGGACGGTTTAGGGTCCAGGTGAGGGTACGGCAACGCTTTAGGGGGAGCGTGTGTGTGAGGGCGCGGGTTAGTGTTAGCGTACGGGTTAGGATTAGGGGACGGGTGAGGGTCAGGCTTCGGGGAAGGGTTAGAGTTAGGGTTCGGGCTAGGGCTAGGGTTAGGGGACGGGGACGGTTTAGGGTCCAGGTGAGGGAACGGCAACGCTTTAGGGGGAGCGTGCGTGTGAGGGCGCGGGTTAGTGTTAGCGTACGGGTTAGGATTAGGGGACGGGTGAGGGTCAGGCTTCGGGGAAGGGTTAGGGTTAGGGTTCGGGCTAGGGTTAGGGTTAGGGGACGGGGACGGTTTAGGGTCCAGGTGAGGGTACGGCAACGCTTTATGGGGAGCGAACGAGTGAGGGCGCGGGTTAGTGTTAGCGTACGGTTTAGGATTAGGGGACGGGTGAGGGTCAGGCTTCGGGGAAGGGTTAGGTTTAGGGTTCTGGCTAGGGTTAGGGTTAGGGGACGGGGACGGTTTAGGGTCCAGGTGAGGGTAGGGCAACGCTTTAGGGGGAGCGTGCGTGTGAGGGCGCGGTTTAGTGTTAGCGTACGGGTTAGGATTAGGGGACGGGTGAGGGTCAGGCTTCGGGGAAGGGTTAGGGTTAGGGTTCGGGCTAGGGTTAGGGGACGGGGACGGGGACGGTTCAGGGTCCAGGTGAGGGTACGGCAACGCTTTAGGGGGAGCGTGCGTGTGAGGGCATGGGTTAGTGTTAGCGTACGGGTTAGGATTAGGGGACGGGTGAGGGTCAGGCTTCGGGGAAGGTTTAGGTATAGGGTTCTGGCTAGGGTTAAGGTTAGGGTACGGGGACGGTTTAGGGTCCAGGTGACGGTACGGCAACGCTTTAGGGGCAGCGTGCGTGTGAGGACACGGGTTAGTGTTAGCGTACGGGTGAGGATTAGGGGACGGGTGAGGGTCAGGTTTCGGGGAAGGGTTAGGGTTAGGGTTCGAGCTAGGGTTAGGGTTAGGGGATGGGGACGGTTTAGGGTCCAGGTGAGGGTACGGCAACGCTTTAGGGGGAGCGTGCGTGTGAGGGCGCGGGTTAGTTTTAGCGTACGGGTTAGGATTAGGGGACGGGTGAGGGTCAGGCTTCGGGGAAGGTTTAGGTTTAGGGTTATGGATAGGGTTAGGGTTAGGGGACGGGGACGGTTTAGGGTCCAGGTGAGGGTACGGCAACGCTTTAGGGGGAGCGTGTGTGTGAGGGCGCGGGTTAGTGTTAGCGTACGGGTTAGGATTAGGGGACGGGTGAGGGTCAGGCTTCGGGGAAGGGTTAGAGTTAGGGTTCGGGCTAGGGCTAGGGTTAGGGGACGGGGACGGTTTAGGGTCCAGGTGAGGGAACGGCAACGCTTTAGGGGGAGCGTGCGTGTGAGGGCGCGGGTTAGTGTTAGCGTACGGGTTAGGATTAGGGGACGGGTGAGGGTCAGGCTTCGGGGAAGGGTTAGGGTTAGGGTTCGGGCTAGGGTTAGGGTTAGGGGACGGGGACGGTTTAGGGTCCAGGTGAGGGTACGGCAACGCTTTATGGGGAGCGAACGAGTGAGGGCGCGGGTTAGTGTTAGCGTACGGGTTAGGATTAGGGGACGGGTGAGGGTCAGGCTTCGGGGAAGGGTTAGGGTTAGGGTTCGGGCTAGGGTTAGGGGAAGGGGACGGGGACGGTTCAGGGTCCAGGTGAGGGTACGGCAACGCTTTAGGGGGAGCGTGCGTGTGAGGGCACGGGTTAGTGTTAGCGTACGGGTTAGGATTAGGGGACGGGTGAGGGTCAGGCTTCGGGGAAGTGTTAGTGTTAGGGTTCAGGCTAGGGTTAGGGTTAGGGGACGGGGACGGTTTAGGGTCCAGGTGAGGGTACGGCAACGCTTTAGGGGGAGCGTGCGTGTGAGGGCGCGGGTTAGTGTTAGCGTACGGGTTAGGATTAGGGGACGGGTGAGGGTCAGGCTTCGGGGAAGGGTTAGGGTTAGGGTTCGGGCTAGGGTAAGTGTTAGGGGACGGGGAAGGTTTAGGGTCCAGGTGAGGGTACGGTAACGCTTTAGGGGGAGCGTGCGTGTGAGGGCGCGGGTTAGTGTTAGCGTACGGGTTAGGATTAGGGGACGGGTGAGGGTCAGGCTTCGGGGAAGGGTTAGGGTTAGGGTTCGGGCTAGGGTTAGGGTTAGGGGACGGGGACGGTTTAGGGTCCAGGTGAGGGTACGGCAACGCTTTAGGGGGAGCGTGCGTGTGAGGGCGCGGGGTAGTGTTAGCGTACGGGTTAGGATTAGGGGACGGGTGAGGGTCAGGCTTCAGAGTAGGTGTAGGGTTAGGGTTCGGGCTAGGGTTAGGGTTAGAGGACGGGGACGGTTTAGGGTCCAGGTGAGGGTACAGCAACGCTTTAGGGGGAGCGTGCGTGTGAGGGCGCGGATTAGTGTTAGCGTACGGGTTAGGATTAGGGGACGGGTGAGGGTCAGGCTTCAGGGAAGGGTTAGGGTTAGGGTTCGGGCTAGGGTTAGGGTTAGGGGACGGGGACGGTTTAGGGTCCAGGTGAGGGTACGGCAACGCTTTAGGGGGAGCGTGTGTGTGAGGGCGCAGGTTAGTGTTAGCGTACGGGTTAGGATTAGGGGACGGGTGAGGGTCAGGCTTCGGGGAAGGGTTAGCGTTAGGGTTCGGGCTAGGGTTAGGGTTAGGGGACGGGGACGGTTTAGGGTCCAGGTGAGGGTACGGCAACGCTTTAGGGGGAGCATGCGTGTGAGGGCGCGGGTTAGTGTTAGCGTACGGGTTAGGATTAGGGGACGGGTTAGGGTCAGGCTTCGGGGAAGGGTTAGGGTTAGGGTTCGGGCTAGGGTTAGGGTTAGGGGACGGGGACGGTTTAGGGTCCAGGTGAGGGTACGGCAACGCTTTAGGGGGAGCGTGCGTGTGAGGGCGCGGGTTAGTGTTAGCCTACGGGTTAGGATTAGGGGACGGGTGAGGGTCAGGCTTCGGGGAAGGGTTAGGGTTAGGGTTCGGGCTAGGGTTAGGGTTAGGGGATGGGGACGGTTTAGGGTCCAGGTGAGGGTACGGCAACGCTTTAGGGGGAGCGTGCGTGTGAGGGCGCGGTTTAGTGTTAGCGTACGGGTTAGGATTAGGGGACGGGTGAGGGTCAGGCTTCGGGGAAGGTTTAGGGTTAGTGTTCGGGCTAGGGTTAGGGTTAGGGGACGGGGACGGTTTAGGGTCCAGGTGAGGGTACGGCAACGCTTTAGGGGGAGCGTGCGTGTGAGGGCGCGGGTTGTGTTAGCGTACGGGTTAGGATTAGGGGACGGGTGAGGGTCAGGCTTCGGGGAAGGGTTAGGATTAGGGTTCGGGCTATGGTTAGGGTTAGGGGACGGGGACGGTTTAGGGTTCAGTTGAGGGTACGGCAACGCTTTAGGGGGAGCGCGCGAGTGAGGGCGCGGGTTAGTGTTAGCGTACGGGTTAGGATTAGGGGACGGGTGAGGGTCAGGCTTCGGGGAAGGTTTAGGTATAGGGTTCTGGCTAGGGTTAAGGTTAGGGTACGGGGACGGTTTAGGGTCCAGGTGAGGGTACGGCAACGCTTTAGGGGGAGCGTGCGTGTGAGGGCACGGGTTAGTGTTAGCGTACGGGTGAGGATTAGGGGACGGGTGAGGGTCAGGCTTCGGGGAAGGGTTAGGGTTAGGGTTCGGGCTAGGGTTAGGGTTAGGGGACGGGGACGGTTTAGGGTCCAGGTGAGGGTACGGCAACGCTTTAGGGGGAGCGTGCGTGTGAGGGCGCGGGTTAGTGTTAGCGTACAGGTTAGGATTAGGGGACGGGTGAGGGTCAGGCTTCGGGGAAGGGTTAGGGTTAGGGTTCGGGCTAGGGTTAGGGTTAGGGGATGGGGACGGTTTAGGGTCCAGGTGAGGGTACGGCAACGCTTTAGGGGGAGCGTACGTGTGAGGGCGCGGGTTAGTGTTAGTGTACGGGTTAGGATTAGGGGACGGGTGAGGGTCAGGCTTCGGGGAAGGGTTAGGTTTAGGGTTCGGGCTAGGGTTAGGGTTAGGGGACGGGGACGGTTTAGGTTCCAGATGAGGGTACGGCAACGCTTTAGGGGGAGCGTGCGTGTGAGGGCGCGGGTTAGTGTTAGCGTACGGGTTAGGATTAGGGGACGGGTGAGGGTCAGGCTTCGGGGAAGGGTTAGGATTAGGGTTCGGGCTAGGGTTAGGGTTAGGGGACGGGGACGGTTTAGGGTCCAGGTGAGGGTACGGCAACGCTTTAGGGAGAGCGTGTGTGTGAGGGCGCGGGTTAGTGTTAGCGTACGGGTTAGGATTAGGGGACGGGTGAGGGTCAGGCTTCGGGGAAAGGTTAGGGTTAGGGTTCGGGCTAGGGTTAGGGTTAGGGGACGAGGACGGTTTAGGTTCCAGGTGAGGGTACGGCAACGCTTTAGGGGGAGCGTGCGTGTGAGGGCGCGGGTTAGTGTTAGCGTACGGGTTAGGATTAGGGGACGGGTGAGGGTCAGGCTTCGGGGAAGGGTTAGGGTTAGGGTTCGGGCTAGGGTTAGGGTTAGGGGACGGGGACGGTTTAGGGTCCAGGTGAGGGTACGGCAACGCTTTAAGGGCAGCGTGCGTGTGAGGGAGCGGGTTAGTGTTAGCGTACGGGTTAGGATTAGGGGACGGGTGAGGGTCAGGCTTCGGGGAAGGGTAAGGTTTAGGGTTCTGGCTAGGGTTAGGGTTAGGGGACGGGGACGGTTTAGGGTCCAGGTGAGGGTAGGGCAACGCTTTAGGGGGAGCGTGCGTGTGAGGGCGCGGTTTAGTGTTAGCGTACGGGTTAGGATTAGGGGACGGGTGAGGGTCAGGCTTCGGGGAAGGGTTAGGGTTAGGGTTCGGGCTAGGGTTAGGGGACGGGGACGGGGACGGTTCAGGGTCCAGGTGAGGGTACGGCAACGCTTTAGGGGGAGCGTGCGTGTGAGGGCATGGGTTAGTGTTAGCGTACGGGTTAGGATTAGGGGACGGGTGAGGGTCAGGCTTCGGGGAAGGTTTAGGTATAGGGTTCTGGCTAGGGTTAAGGTTAGGGTACGGGGACGGTTTAGGGTCCAGGTGACGGTACGGCAACGCTTTAGGGGCAGCGTGCGTGTGAGGACACGGGTTAGTGTTAGCGTACGGGTGAGGATTAGGGGACGGGTGAGGGTCAGGTTTCGGGGAAGGGTTAGGGTTAGGGTTCGAGCTAGGGTTAGGGTTAGGGGATGGGGACGGTTTAGGGTCCAGGTGAGGGTACGGCAACGCTTTAGGGGGAGCGTGCGTGTGAGGGCGCGGGTTAGTTTTAGCGTACGGGTTAGGATTAGGGGACGGGTGAGGGTCAGGCTTCGGGGAAGGGTTAGGTTTAGGGTTCTGGATAGGGTTAGGGTTAGGGGACGGGGACGGTTTAGGGTCCAGGTGAGGGTACGGCAACGCTTTAGGGGGAGCGTGTGTGTGAGGGCGCGGGTTAGTGTTAGCGTACGGGTTAGGATTAGGGGACGGGTGAGGGTCAGGCTTCGGGGAAGGGTTAGAGTTAGGGTTCGGGCTAGGGCTAGGGTTAGGGGACGGGGACGGTTTAGGGTCCAGGTGAGGGAACGGCAACGCTTTAGGGGGAGCGTGCGTGTGAGGGCGCGGGTTAGTGTTAGCGTACGGGTTAGGATTAGGGGACGGGTGAGGGTCAGGCTTCGGGGAAGGGTTAGGGTTAGGGTTCGGGCTAGGGTTAGGGTTAGGGGACGGGGACGGTTTAGGGTCCAGGTGAGGGTACGGCAACGCTTTATGGGGAGCGAACGAGTGAGGGCGCGGGTTAGTGTTAGCGTACGGGTTAGGATTAGGGGACGGGTGAGGGTCAGGCTTCGGGGAAGGGTTAGGGTTAGGGTTCGGGCTAGGGTTAGGGGAAGGGGACGGGGACGGTTCAGGGTCCAGGTGAGGGTACGGCAACGCTTTAGGGGGAGCGTGCGTGTGAGGGCACGGGTTAGTGTTAGCGTACGGGTTAGGATTAGGGGACGGGTGAGGGTCAGGCTTCGGGGAAGTGTTAGTGTTAGGGTTCAGGCTAGGGTTAGGGTTAGGGGACGGGGACGGTTTAGGGTCCAGGTGAGGGTACGGCAACGCTTTAGGGGGAGCGTGCGTGTGAGGGCGCGGGTTAGTGTTAGCGTACGGGTTAGGATTAGGGGACGGGTGAGGGTCAGGCTTCGGGGAAGGGTTAGGGTTAGGGTTCGGGCTAGGGTAAGTGTTAGGGGACGGGGAAGGTTTAGGGTCCAGGTGAGGGTACGGTAACGCTTTAGGGGGAGCGTGCGTGTGAGGGCGCGGGTTAGTGTTAGCGTACGGGTTAGGATTAGGGGACGGGTGAGGGTCAGGCTTCGGGGAAGGGTTAGGGTTAGGGTTCGGGCTAGGGTTAGGGTTAGGGGACGGGGACGGTTTAGGGTCCAGGTGAGGGTACGGCAACGCTTTAGGGGGAGCGTGCGTGTGAGGGCGCGGGGTAGTGTTAGCGTACGGGTTAGGATTAGTGGACGGGTGAGGGTCAGGCTTCAGAGTAGGTGTAGGGTTAGGGTTCGGGCTAGGGTTAGGGTTAGAGGACGGGGACGGTTTAGGGTCCAGGTGAGGGTACAGCAACGCTTTAGGGGGAGCGTGCGTGTGAGGGCGCGGATTAGTGTTAGCGTACGGGTTAGGATTAGGGGACGGGTGAGGGTCAGGCTTCAGGGAAGGGTTAGGGTTAGGGTTCGGGCTAGGGTTAGGGTTAGGGGACGGGGACGGTTTAGGGTCCAGGTGAGGGTACGGCAACGCTTTAGGGGGAGCGTGTGTGTGAGGGCGCAGGTTAGTGTTAGCGTACGGGTTAGGATTAGGGGACGGGTGAGGGTCAGGCTTCGGGGAAGGGTTAGCGTTAGGGTTCGGGCTAGGGTTAGGGTTAGGGGACGGGGACGGTTTAGGGTCCAGGTGAGGGTACGGCAACGCTTTAGGGGGAGCATGCGTGTGAGGGCGCGGGTTAGTGTTAGCGTACGGGTTAGGATTAGGGGACGGGTTAGGGTCAGGCTTCGGGGAAGGGTTAGGGTTAGGGTTCGGGCTAGGGTTAGGGTTAGGGGACGGGGACGGTTTAGGGTCCAGGTGAGGGTACGGCAACGCTTTAGGGGGAGCGTGCGTGTGAGGGCGCGGGTTAGTGTTAGCCTACGGGTTAGGATTAGGAGACGGGTGAGGGTCAGGCTTCGGGGAAGGGTTAGGGTTAGGGTTCGGGCTAGGGTTAGGGTTAGGGGATGGGGACGGTTTAGGGTCCAGGTGAGGGTACGGCAACGCTTTAGGGGGAGCGTGCGTGTGAGGGCGCGGTTTAGTGTTAGCGTACGGGTTAGGATTAGGGGACGGGTGAGGGTCAGGCTTCGGGGAAGGGTTAGGGTTAGTGTTCGGGCTAGGGTTAGGGTTAGGGGACGGGGACGGTTTAGGGTCCAGGTGAGGGTACGGCAACGCTTTAGGGGGAGCGTGCGTGTGAGGGCGCGGGTTGTGTTAGCGTACGGGTTAGGATTAGGGGACGGGTGAGGGTCAGGCTTCGGGGAAGGGTTAGGATTAGGGTTCGGGCTATGGTTAGGGTTAGGGGACGGGGACGGTTTAGGGTTCAGTTGAGGGTACGGCAACGCTTTAGGGGGAGCGCGCGAGTGAGGGCGCGGGTTAGTGTTAGCGTACGGGTTAGGATTAGGGGACGGGTGAGGGTCAGGCTTCGGGGAAGGTTTAGGTATAGGGTTCTGGCTAGGGTTAAGGTTAGGGTACGGGGACGGTTTAGGGTCCAGGTGAGGGTACGGCAACGCTTTAGGGGGAGCGTGCGTGTGAGGGCACGGGTTAGTGTTAGCGTACGGGTGAGGATTAGGGGACGGGTGAGGGTCAGGCTTCGGGGAAGGGTTAGGGTTAGGGTTCGGGCTAGGGTTAGGGTTAGGGGACGGGGACGGTTTAGGGTCCAGGTGAGGGTACGGCAACGCTTTAGGGGGAGCGTGCGTGTGAGGGCGCGGGTTAGTGTTAGCGTACAGGTTAGGATTAGGGGACGGGTGAGGGTCAGGCTTCGGGGAAGGGTTAGGGTTAGGGTTCGGGCTAGGGTTAGGGTTAGGGGATGGGGACGGTTTAGGGTCCAGGTGAGGGTACGGCAACGCTTTAGGGGGAGCGTACGTGTGAGGGCGCGGGTTAGTGTTAGTGTACGGGTTAGGATTAGGGGACGGGTGAGGGTCAGGCTTCGGGGAAGGGTTAGGTTTAGGGTTCGGGCTAGGGTTAGGGTTAGGGGACGGGGACGGTTTAGGTTCCAGATGAGGGTACGGCAACGCTTTAGGGGGAGCGTGCGTGTGAGGGCGCGGGTTAGTGTTAGCGTACGGGTTAGGATTAGGGGACGGGTGAGGGTCAGGCTTCGGGGAAGGGTTAGGATTAGGGTTCGGGCTAGGGTTAGGGTTAGGGGACGGGGACGGTTTAGGGTCCAGGTGAGGGTACGGCAACGCTTTAGGGAGAGCGTGTGTGTGAGGGCGCGGGTTAGTGTTAGCGTACGGGTTAGGATTAGGGGACGGGTGAGGGTCAGGCTTCGGGGAAAGGTTAGGGTTAGGGTTCGGGCTAGGGTTAGGGTTAGGGGACGAGGACGGTTTAGGGTCCAGGTGAGGGTACGGCAACGCTTTAGGGGGAGCGTGCGTGTGAGGGCGCGGGTTAGTGTTAGCGTACGGGTTAGGATTAGGGGACGGGTGAGGGTCAGGCTTCGGGGAAGGGTTAGGGTTAGGGTTCGGGCTAGGGTTAGGGTTAGGGGACGGGGACGGTTTAGGGTCCAGGTGAGGGTACGGCAACGCTTTAAGGGCAGCGTGCGTGTGAGGGAGCGGGTTAGTGTTAGCGTACGGGTTAGGATTAGGGGACGGGTGAGGGTCAGGCTTCGGGGAAGGGTTAGGGTTAGGGTTCGGGCTAGGGTTAGGGTTAGGGGACGGGGACGGTTTAGGGGCCAGGTGAGGGTACGGCAACGCTTTAGGGGGAGCGTGCGTGTGAGGGCGCGGGTTAGTGTTAGCGTACGGGTTAGGATTAGGGGACGGGTGAGGGTCAGGCTTCGGGGAAGGGTTAGAGTTAGGGTTCGGGCTAGGGTTAGGGTTAGGGGACGGGGACGGTTTAGGGTCCAGGTGAGGGAACGGCAACGCTTTAGGGGGAGCGTGCGTGTGAGGGCGCGGGTTAGTGTTAGCGTACGGGTTAGGATTAGGGGACGGGTGAGGGTCAGGCTTCGGGGAAGGGTTAGGGTAAGGGTTCGGGCTAGGGTTAGGGTTAGGGGACGGGGACGGTTTAGGGTCCAGGTGAGGGTACGGCAACGCTTTAGGGGGAGCGAACGAGTGAGGGCGCGGTTTAGTGTTAGCGTACGGTTTAGGATTAGGGGACGGGTGAGGGTCAGGCTTCGGGGAAGGGTTAGGTTTAGGGTTCTCGCTAGGGTTAGGGTTAGGGTACGGGGACGGTTTCGGGTCCAGGTGAGGGTACGGCAACGCTTTAGGGGGAGCGTGCGTGTGAGCGCGCGGTTTAGTGTTAGCGTACGGGTTAGGATTAGGGGACGGGTGAGGGTCAGGCTTCGGGGAAGGGTTAGGGATAGGGTTCGGGCTAGGGTTAGGGGACGGGGACGGGGACGGTTCAGGGTCCAGGTGAGGGTACGGCAACGCTTTAGGGGGAGCGTGCGTGTGAGGGCACGGGTTAGTGTTAGCGTACGGGTTAGGATTAGGGGACGGGTGAGGGTCAGGCTTCGGGGAAGTGTTAGTGTTAGGGTTCAGGCTAGGGTTAGGGTTAGGGGACGGGGACGGTTTAGGATCCAGGTGAGGGTACGGCAACGCTTTAGGGGGAGCGTGCGTGTGAGGGCGCGGCTTAGGGTTAGCGTACGGGTTAGGATTAGGGGACGGGTTAGGGTCAGGCTTCGGGGAAGGTTTAGGGTTAGGGTTCGGGCTAGGGTTAGGGTTAGGGGACGGGGACGGTTTAGGGTCCAGGTGAGGGTACGGCAACGCTTTAGGGGGAGCGTGCGTGTGAAGGTGCGGGTTAGTGTTAGCGTACGGGTTAGGATTAGGGGACGGGTGAGGGTCAGGCTTCGGGGAAGGGTTAGGGTTAGGGTTCGGGCTAGGGTAAGTGTTAGGGGACGGGGACGGTTTAAGGTCCAGGTGAGGGTACGGCAACGCTTTAGGGGGAGCGTGCGTGTGAGGGCACGGGTTAGTGTTAGCGTACGGGTTAGGATTAGGGGACGGGTGAGGGTCAGGCTTCGGGGAAGTGTTAGTGTTAGGGTTCAGGCTAGGGTTAGGGTTAGGGGACGGGGAAGGTTTAGGGTCCAGGTGAGGGTACGGCAACGCTTTAGGGGGAGCGTGCGTGTGAGGGCAAGGGTTAGTGTTAGCGTACGGGTTAGGATTAGGGGACGGGTGAGGGTCAGGCTTCAGGGAAGGGTTAGGGTTAGGGTTCGGGCTAGGGTTAGGGTTAGGGGACGGGGACGGTTTAGGGTCCAGGTGAGGGTACGGCAACGCTTTAGGGGGAGCGTGCGTGTGAGGGGGCGGGTTAGTGTTAGCGTACGGGTTAGGATTAGGGGACGGGTGAGGGTCAGGCTTCAAGGAAGGGTTAGGATTAGGGTTCAGGCTAGGGTTAGGGTTAGGGTACGGGGACGATTTAGGGTCCAGGTGAGGGTACGGCAATGCTTTAGGGCGAGCGTGCATGTGAGGGCACGGGTTAGTGTTAGCGTACGGGTGAGGATTAGGGGACGGGTGAGGGTCAGGCTTCGGGGAAGGGTTAGGGTTAGGGTTCGGGCTAGGGTTAGGGTTAGGGGACGGGGACGGTTTAGGGTCCAGGTGAGGGTACGGCAACGCTTTAGGGGGAGCATGCGTGTGAGGGCGCGGGTTAGTTTTAGCGTACGGGTTAGGATTAGGGGACGGGTGAGGGTCAGGCTTCGGGGAAGGGTTAGGTTTAGGGTTCGGGCTAGGGTTAGGGTTAGGGGACGGGGACGGTTTAGGGTCCAGGTGAGGGTACGGCAACGCTTTAGGGGGAGCATGCGTGTGAGGGCGCGGGTTAGTTTTAGCGTACGGGTTAGGATTAGGGGACGGGTGAGGGTCAGGCTTCGGGGAAGGGTTAGGGTTAGGGTTCGGGCTAGGGTTAGGGTTAGGGGACGGGGACGGTTTAGGGTTCAGGTGAGGGTACGGCAACGCTTTAGGGGGAGCGCGCGAGTGAGGGCGCGGGTTAGTGTTAGCGTACGGGTTAGGATTAGGGGACGGGTGAGGGTCATTCTTCGGGGAAGGGTTAGGTATAGGGTTCTGGCTAGGGTTAAGGTTAGGGTACGGGGACGGTTAAGGGTCCAGGTGAGGGTACGGCAACGCTTTAGGGGGAGCGTGCGTGTGAGGGCACGGGTTAGTGTTAGCGTACGGGTGAGGATTAGGGGACGGGTGAGGGTCAGGCTTCGGGGAAGGGTTAGGGTTAGGGTTCGGGCTAGGGTTAGGGTTAGGGGACGGGGACGGTTTAGGGTCCAGGTGAGGGTACGGCAACGCTTTAGGGGGAGCATGCGTGTGAGGGCGCGGGTTAGTTTTAGCGTACGGGTTAGGATTAGGGGACGGGTGAGGGTCAGGCTTCGGGGAAGGGTTAGGTTTAGGGTTCTGGCTAGGGTTAGGGTTAGGGGACGGGGACGGTTTAGGGTCCAGGTGAGGGTACGGCAACGCTTTAGGGGGAGCGTGCGTGTGAGGGCGCGGGTTAGTGTTAGCGTACGGGTTAGGATTAGGGGACGGGTGAGGGTCAGGCTTCGGGGAAGGTTTAGGGTTAGGGTTCGGGCTAGGGTTAGGGTTAGGGGACGGGGACGGTTTAGGGTCCAGGTGAGGGTACGGCAACGCTTTAGGGGGAGCGTGCGTGTGAAGGTGCGGGTTAGTGTTAGCGTACGGGTTAGGATTAGGGGACGGGTGAGGGTCAGGCTTCGGGGAAGGGTTAGGGTTAGGGTTCGGGCTAGGGTAAGTGTTAGGGGACGGGGACGGTTTAAGGTCCAGGTGAGGGTACGGCAACGCTTTAGGGGGAGCGTGCGTGTGAGGGCACGGGTTAGTGTTAGCGTACGGGTTAGGATTAGGGGACGGGTGAGGGTCAGGCTTCGGGGAAGTGTTAGTGTTAGGGTTCAGGCTAGGGTTAGGGTTAGGGGACGGGGAAGGTTTAGGGTCCAGGTGAGGGTACGGCAACGCTTTAGGGGGAGCGTGCGTGTGAGGGCAAGGGTTAGTGTTAGCGTACGGGTTAGGATTAGGGGACGGGTGAGGGTCAGGCTTCAGGGAAGGGTTAGGGTTAGGGTTCGGGCTAGGGTTAGGGTTAGGGGACGGGGACGGTTTAGGGTCCAGGTGAGGGTACGGCAACGCTTTAGGGGGAGCGTGCGTGTGAGGGGGCGGGTTAGTGTTAGCGTACGGGTTAGGATTAGGGGACGGGTGAGGGTCAGGCTTCAAGGAAGGGTTAGGATTAGGGTTCAGGCTAGGGTTAGGGTTAGGGTACGGGGACGATTTAGGGTCCAGGTGAGGGTACGGCAATGCTTTAGGGCGAGCGTGCATGTGAGGGCACGGGTTAGTGTTAGCGTACGGGTGAGGATTAGGGGACGGGTGAGGGTCAGGCTTCGGGGAAGGGTTAGGGTTAGGGTTCGGGCTAGGGTTAGGGTTAGGGGACGGGGACGGTTTAGGGTCCAGGTGAGGGTACGGCAACGCTTTAGGGGGAGCATGCGTGTGAGGGCGCGGGTTAGTTTTAGCGTACGGGTTAGGATTAGGGGACGGGTGAGGGTCAGGCTTCGGGGAAGGGTTAGGTTTAGGGTTCGGGCTAGGGTTAGGGTTAGGGGACGGGGACGGTTTAGGGTCCAGGTGAGGGTACGGCAACGCTTTAGGGGGAGCATGCGTGTGAGGGCGCGGGTTAGTTTTAGCGTACGGGTTAGGATTAGGGGACGGGTGAGGGTCAGGCTTCGGGGAAGGGTTAGGGTTAGGGTTCGGGCTAGGGTTAGGGTTAGGGGACGGGGACGGTTTAGGGTTCAGGTGAGGGTACGGCAACGCTTTAGGGGGAGCGCGCGAGTGAGGGCGCGGGTTAGTGTTAGCGTACGGGTTAGGATTAGGGGACGGGTGAGGGTCATTCTTCGGGGAAGGGTTAGGTATAGGGTTCTGGCTAGGGTTAAGGTTAGGGTACGGGGACGGTTAAGGGTCCAGGTGAGGGTACGGCAACGCTTTAGGGGGAGCGTGCGTGTGAGGGCACGGGTTAGTGTTAGCGTACGGGTGAGGATTAGGGGACGGGTGAGGGTCAGGCTTCGGGGAAGGGTTAGGGTTAGGGTTCGGGCTAGGGTTAGGGTTAGGGGACGGGGACGGTTTAGGGTCCAGGTGAGGGTACGGCAACGCTTTAGGGGGAGCATGCGTGTGAGGGCGCGGGTTAGTTTTAGCGTACGGGTTAGGATTAGGGGACGGGTGAGGGTCAGGCTTCGGGGAAGGGTTAGGTTTAGGGTTCTGGCTAGGGTTAGGGTTAGGGGACGGGGACGGTTTAGGGTCCAGGTGAGGGTACGGCAACGCTTTAGGGGGAGCGTGCGTGTGAGGGCGCGGGTTAGTGTTAGCGTACGGGTTAGGATTAGGGGACGGGTGAGGGTCAGGCTTCGGGGAAGGGTTAGGGTTAGGGTTCGGGCTAGGGTTAGGGTTAGGGGACGGGGACGGTTTAGGGTCCAGGTGAGGGTACGGCAACGCTTTAGGGGGAGCGAACTAGTGAGGGCGCGGGTTAGTGTTAGCGTACGGTTTAGGATTAGGGGACGGGTGAGGGTCAGGCTTCGGGGAAGGGTTAGGTTTAGGGTTCGGGCTAGGGTTAGGGTTAGGGGACGGGGACGGTTTAGGTTCCAGGTGAGGGTACGGCAACGCTTTAGGGGGAGCGTGCGTGTGAGGGCGCGGGTTAGTGTTAGCGTACGGGTTAGGATTAGGGGACGGGTGAGGGTCAGGCTTCGGGGAAGGGTTAGGGTTAGGGTTCGGGCTAGGGTTAGGGTTAGGGGACGGGGACGGTTTAGGGTCCAGGTGAGGGTACGGCAACGCTTTAGGGGGAGCGTGCGTGTGAGGGCAAGGGTTAGTGTGAGCGTACGGGTTAGGATTAGGGGACGGGTGAGGGTCAGGCTTCGGGGAAGGGTTAGGGTTAGGGTTCGGGCTAGGGTTAGGGTTAGGGGACGGGGACGGTTTAGGGTCCAGGTGAGGGTACGGCAACGCTTTAGGGGGAGCGTGCGTGTGAGGGCAAGGGTTAGTGTTAGCGTACGGGTTAGGATTAGGGGACGGGTGAGGGTCAGGCTTCAGGGAAGGGTTAGGGTTAGGGTTCGGGCTAGGGTTAGGGTTAGGGGACGGGGACGGTTTAGGGTCCAGGTGAGGGTACGGCAACGCTTTAGGGGGAGCGTGCGTGTGAGGGCGCGGGTTAGTGTTAGCGTACGGGTTAGGATTAGGGGACGGGTGAGGGTTAGGCTTCGGGGAAGGGTTAGGATTAGGGTTCGGGCTAGGGTTAGGGTTAGGGGACGGGGACGGTTAAGGGTCCAGGTGAGGGTACGGCAACGCTTTAGGGGGAGCGTGTGTGTGAGGGCGCGGGTTAGTGTTAGCGTACGGGTTAGGATTAGGGGACGGGTGAGGGTCAGGCTTCGGGGAAAGGTTAGGGTTAGGTTTCGGGCTAGGGTTAGGGTTAGGGGACGGGGACGGTTTAGGGTCCAGGTGAGGGTACGGCAACGCTTTAGGGGGAGTGTGCGTGTGAGGGCGCGGGTTAGTGTTAGCGTACGGGTTAGGTTTAGGGGACGGGTGAGCGTCAGGCTTCGGGGAAGGGTTAGGGTAAGGGTTCGGGCTAGGGTTAGGGTTAGGGGACGGGGACGGTTTAGGGTCCAGGTGAGGGTACGGCAACGCTTTAAGGGCAGCGTGCGTGTGAGGGCGCGGGTTAGTGTTAGCGTACGGGTTAGGATTAGGGGACGGGTGAGGGTCAGGCTTCGGGGAAGTGTTAGGGTTAGGGTTCGGGCTAGGGTTAGGGTTAGGGGACGGGGACGGTTTAGGGTCCAGGTGAGGGTACGGCAACGCTTTAGGGGGAGCGTGCGTGTGAGGGCGCGGGTTAGTGTTAGCGTACGGGTTAGGATTAGGGGACGGGTGAGGGTCAGGCTTCGGGGAAGTGTTAGTGTTAGGGTTCAGGCTAGGGTTAGGGTTAGGGGACGGGGAAGGTTTAGGGTCCAGGTGAGGGTACGGCAACGCTTTAGGGGGAGCGTGCGTGTGAGGGCAAGGGTTAGTGTTAGCGTACGGGTTAGGATTAGGGGACGGGTGAGGGTCAGGCTTCAGGGAAGGGTTAGGGTTAGGGTTCGGTCTAGGGTTCGGGTTAGGGGACGGGGACGGTTTAGGGTCCAGGTGAGGGTACGGGAACGCTTTAGGGGGAGCGTGCGTGTGAGGGCGCGGGTTACTGTTAGCGTACGGGTTAGGATTAGGGGACGGGTGAGGGTCAGGCTTCAAGGAAGGGTTAGGATTAGGGTTCAGGCTAGGGTTAGGGTTCGGGTACGGGGACGGTTTAGGGTCCAGGTGAGGGTACGGCAACGCTTTTTGGCGAGCGTGCGTGTGAGGGCACGGGTTAGTGTTAGCGTACGGGTGAGGATTAGGGGACGGGTGAGGGTCAGGCTTCGGGGAAGGGTTAGGGTTAGGGTTCGGGCTAGGGTTAGGGTTAGGGGACGGGGACGGTTTAGGGTCCAGGTGAGGGTACGGCAACGCTTTAGGGGGAGTGTGCGTGTGAGGGCGCGGGTTAGTGTTAGCGTACGGGTTAGGATTAGGGGACGGGTGAGGGTCAGGCTTCGGGGAAGCGTTAGGTTTAGGGTTCGGGCTAGGGTTAGGGTTAGGGGACGGGGACGGTTTAGGGTCCAGGTGAGGGTACGGCAACGCTTTAGGGGGAGCATGCGTGTGAGGGCGCGGGTTAGTTTTAGCGTACGGGTTAGGATTAGGGGACGGGTGAGGGTCAGGCTTCGGGGAAGGGTTAGGTTTAGGGTTCTGGCTAGGGTTAGGGTTAGGGGATGGGGAAGGTTTAGGGTCCAGGTGAGGGTACGGCAACGCTTTAGGGGGAGCGTGCGTGTGAGGGCGCGGGTTAGTGTTAGCGTACGGGTTAGGATTACGGGACGGGTGAGGGTCAGGCTTCGGGGAAGGGTTAGGTTTAGGGTTCGGGCTAGGGTTAGGGTTAGGGGACGGGGACGGTTTAGGTTCCAGGTGAGGGTACGGCAACGCTTTAGGGGGAGCGTGCGTGTGAGGGCGCGGGTTAGTGTTAGCGTACGGGTTAGGATTAGGGGACGGGTGAGGGTCAGGCTTCTGGGAAGGGTTAGGGTTAGGGTTCGGGCTAGGGTAAGTGTTAGGGGACGGGGACGGTTTAGGGTCCAGGTGAGGGTACGGCAACGCTTTAGGGGGTGCGTGCGTGTGAGGGCACGGTTTAGTGTTAGCGTACGGGTTAGGATTAGGGGACGGGTGAGGGTCAGGCTTCGGGGAAGTGTTAGTGTTAGGGTTCAGGCTAGGGTTAGGGTTAGGGGACGGGGAAGGTTTAGGGTCCAGGTGAGTGTACGGCAACGCTTTAGGGGGAGCGTGCGTGTGAGGGCAAGGGTTAGTGTTAGCGTACGGGTTAGGATTAGGGGACGGGTGAGGGTCAGGCTTCATGGAAGGGTTAGGGTTAGAGTTCGGGCTAGGGTTAGGGTTAGGGGACAGGGACGGTTTAGGGTCCAGGTGAGGGTACGGGAACGCTTTAGGGGGAGCGTGCGTGTGAGGGCGCGGGTTAGTGTTACCGTACGGGTTAGGATTAGGGGACGGGTGAGGGTCAGGCTTCAAGGAAGTGTTAGGATTAGGGTTCAGGCTAGGGATAGGGTTAGGGTACGGGGACGGTTTAGGGTCCAGGTGAGGGTACGGCAACGCTTTAGGGCGAGCGTGCGTGTGAGGGCACGGGTTAGTGTTAGCGTACGGGTGAGGATTAGGGGACGGGTGAGGGTCAGGCTTCGGGGAAGGGTTAGGGTTAGGGTTCGGGCTAGGGTTAGGGTTAGGGGACGGAGACGGTTTAGGGTCCAGGTGAGGGTACGGCAACGCTTTAGGGGCAGCGTGCGTGTGAGGGCGCGGGTTAGTGTTAACGTACGGTTTAGGATTAGGGGACGGGTGAGGGTCAGGGTTCGGGGAAGGGTTAGGGTTAGGGTTCGGGCTAGGGTTAGGGTTAGGGGACGGGGACGGTTTAGGGTCCAGGTGAGGGTACGGCAACGCTTTAGGGGGAGCGTGCGTGTGAGGGCGCGGGTTAGTGTTAGCGTACGGGTTAGGATTAGGGGACGGGTGAGGGTCAGGCTTCGGGGAAGGGTTAGGGTTAGGGTTCGGGCTAGGGTTAGGGTTAGGGGACGGGGACGGTTTAGGGTCCAGGTGAGGGTACGGTAACGCTTTAGGGGGAGCGTGCGTGTGAGGGCGCGGGTTAGTGTTAGCGTACGGGTTAGGATTAGGGGACGGGTGAGGGTCAGGCTTCGGGGAAGGGTTAGGGTTAGGGTTCGGGCTAGGGTAAGTGTTAGGGGACGGGGACGGTTTAGGGTCCAGGTGAGGGTATGGCAACGCTTTAGGGGGAGCGTGCGTGTGAGGGCACGGGTTAGTGTTAGCGTACGGGTGAGGATTAGGGGACGGGTGAGGGTCAGGTTTCGGGGAAGGGTTAGGGTTAGGGTTCGGGCTAGGGTTAGGGTTAGGGGACGGGGACGGTTTAGGGTCCAGGTGAGGGTACGGCAACGCTTTAGGGGGAGCGTGCGTGTGAGGGCGCAGGTTAGTGTTAGCGTACGGGTTAGGATTAGGGGACGGGTGAGGGTCAGGCTTCGGGGTAGGGTTAGGGTTAGGGTTCGGGCTAGGGTTAGGGTTAGGGGACGGGGACGGTTTAGGGTCCAGGTGAGGGTACGGCAACGCTTTAGGGGGAGTGTGCGTGTGAGGGCGCGGGTTAGTGTTAGCGTACGGGTTAGGATTAGGGGACGGGTGAGGGTCAGGCTTCGGGGAAAGGTTAGGGTTAGGGTTCGGGCTAGGGTTAGGGTTAGGGGACGGGGACGGTTTAGGGTCCAGGTGAGGGTACGGCAACGCTTTAGGGGGAGCGTGCTGTGAGGGCGCGGGTTAGTGTTAGCGTACGGGTTAGGATTAGGGGACGGGTGAGGGTCAGGCTTCGGGGAAGGGTTAGAGTTAGGGTTCGGGCTAGGGTTAGGGTTAGGGGACGGGGACGGTTTAGGGTCCAGGTGAGGGTACGGCAACGCTTTAGGGCGAGCGTGCGTGTGAGGGCACGGGTTAGTGTTAGCGTACGGGTGAGGATTAGGGGACGGGTGAGGGTCAGGCTTCGGGGAAGGGTTAGGGTTAGGGTTCGGGCTAGGGTTAGGGTTAGGGGACGGGGACGGTTTAGGGTCCAGGTGAGGGTACGGCAACGCTTTAGGGGGAGTGTGCGTGTGAGGGCGCGGGTTAGTGTTAGCGTACGGGTTAGGATTAGGGGACGGGTGAGGGTCAGGCTTCGGGGAAGGGTTAGGTTTAGGGTTCTGGCTAGGGTTAGGGTTAGGGGACGGGGACGGTTTAGGGTCCAGGTGAGGGTACGGCAACGCTTTAGGAGGAGCGTGCGTGTGAGGGCGCGGGTTAGTGTTAGCGTACGGGTTAGGATTACGGGACGGGTGAGGGTCAGGCTTCGGGGAAGGGTTAGGGTTAGGGTTCGGGCTAGGGTTAGGGTTAGGGGATGGGGACGGTTTAGGTTCCAGGTGAGGGTACGGCAACGCTTTAGGGGGAGCGTGCGTGTGAGGGCGCGGGTTGGTGTTAGCGTACGGGTTAGGATTAGGGGACGGGTGAGGGTCAGGCTTCGGGGAAGGGTTAGGGTTAGGGTTCGGGCTAGGGTTAGGGTTAGGGGACGGGGACGGTTTAGGGTCCAGGTGAGGGTACGGCAACCCTTTAGGGGGAGCGTGCGTGTGAGGGCGCGGGTTAGTGTTAGCGTACAGGTTAGGATTAGGGGACGGGTGAGGGTCAGGCTCGGGGAAGGGTTAGAGTTAGGGTTCGGGCTAGGGTTAGGGTTAGGGGACGGGGACGGTTTAGGGTCCAGGTGAGGGTACGGCAACGCTTTAGGGGGAGCGTGCGTGTGAGGGCGCGGGTTAGTGTTAGCCTACGGGTTAGGATTAGGGGACGGTTGAGGGTCAGGCTTCGGGGAAGGGTTAGGGTTAGGGTTCGGGCTAGGGTTAGGGTTAGGGGACGGGGACGGTTTAGGGTCCAGGTGAGGGTACGGCAACGCTTTAGGGGGAGCGAACGAGTGAGGGTGCGGGTTAGTGTTAGCGTACGGTTTAGGATTAGGGGACGGGTGAGGGTCAGGCTTCGGGGAAGGGTTAGGTTTAGGGTTCTGGCTAGGGTTAGGGTTAGGGTACGGGGACGGTTTAGGGTCCAGGTGAGGGTACGGCAACGCTTTAGGGGGAGCGTGCGTGTGAGGGCGCGGTTTAGTGTTAGCGTACGGGTTAGGATTAGGGGACGGGTGAGGGTCAGGCTTCGGGGAAGGGTTAGGGTTAGGGTTCGGGCTAGGGTTAGGGGACGGGGACGGGGACGGTTCAGGGTCCAGGTGAGGGTACGGCAACGCTTTAGGGGGAGCGTGCGTGTGAGGACACGGGTTAGTGTTAGCGTGCGGGTTAGGATTAGGGGACGGGTGAGGGTCAGGCTTCGGGGAAGTGTTAGTGTTAGGGTTCAGGCTAGGGTTAGGGTTAGGGGACGGGGAAGGTTTAGGGTCCAGGTGAGGGTACGGCAACGCTTTAGGGGGAGCGTGCGTGTGAGGGCAAGGGTTAGTGTTAGCGTACGGGTTAGGATTAGGGGACGGGTGAGGGTCAGGCTTCATGGAAGGGTTAGGGTTAGGGTTCGGGCTAGGGTTAGGGTTAGGGGAGAGGGACGGTTTAGGGTCCAGGTGAGGGTATGGGAACGCTTTAGGTGGAGCGTGCGTGTGAGGGCGCGGGTTAGTGTTAGCGTACGGGTTAGGATTAGGGGACGGGTGAGGGTCAGGCTTCAAGGAAGGGTTAGGATTAGGGTTCAGGCTAGGGATAGGGTTAGGGTACGGGGACGGTTTAGGGTCCAGGTGAGGGTACGGCAACGCTTTAGGGCGAGCGTGCGTGTGAGGGCACGGGTTAGTGTTAGCGTACGGGTGAGGATTAGGGGACGGGTGAGGGTCAGGCTTCGGGGAAGGGTTAGGGTTAGGGTTCGGGCTAGGGTTAGGGTTAGGGGACGGGGACGGTTTAGGGTCCAGGTGAGGGTACGGCAACGCTTTAGGGGGAGCGTGCGTGTGAGGGCGCGGGTTAGTGTTAGCGTACGGGTTAGTATTAGGGGACGGGTGAGGGTCAGGCTTCGGGGAAGGGTTAGAGTTAGGGTTCGGGCTAGGGTTAGGGTTAGGGGACGGGGACGGTTTAGGGTCCAGGTGAGGGTACGGCAACGTTTTAGGGGGAGCGTGCGTGTGAGGGCGCGGGTTAGTGTTAGCCTACGGGTTAGGATTAGGGGACGGGTGAGGGTCAGGCTTCGGGGAAGGGTTAGGGTTAGGGTTCGGGCTAGGGTTAGGGTTAGGGGACGGGGACGGTTTAGGGTCCAGGTGAGGGTACGGCAACGCTTTAGGGGGAGCGAACGAGTGAGGGCGCGGGTTAGTGTTAGCGTACGGTTTAGGATTAGGGGACGGGTGAGGGTCAGGCTTCGGGGAAGGGTTAGGTTTAGGGTTCTGGCTAGGGTTAGGGTTAGGGTACGGGGACGGTTTAGGGTCCAGGTGAGGGTACGGCAACGCTTTAGGGGGAGCGTGCGTGTGAGGGCGCGGTTTAGTGTTAGCGTACGGGTTAGGATTAGGGGACGGGTGAGGGTCAGGCTTCGGGGAAGGGTTAGGGTTAGGGTTCGGGCTAGGGTTAGGGGACGGGGACGGGGACGGTTCAGGGTCCAGGTGAGGGTACGGCAACGCTTTAGGGGGAGCGTGCGTGTGAGGACACGGGTTAGTGTTAGCGTACGGGTTAGGATTAGGGGACGGGTGAGGGTCAGGCTTCGGGGAAGTGTTAGTGTTAGGTTTCAGGCTAGGGTTAGGGTTAGGGGACGGGGACGGTTTAGGATCCAGGTGAGGGTACGGCAACGCTTTAGGGGGAGCGTGCGAGTGAGGGCGCAGGTTAGTGTTAGCGTACGGGTTAGGATTAGGGGACGGGTGAGTGTCAGGCTTCGGGGAAGTGTTAGGGTTAGGGTTCGGGCTAGGGTTAGGGTTAGGGGACGGGGACGGTTTAGGGTCCAGGTGAGGGTACGGCAACGCTTTAGGGGGAGCGTGCGTGTGAGGGCGCGGGTTAGTGTTAGCGTACGGGTTAGGATTAGGGGACGGGTGAGGGTCAGGCTTCTGGGAAGGGTTAGGGTTAGGGTTCGGGCTAGGGTAAGTGTTAGGGGACGGGGACGGTTTAGGGTCCAGGTGAGGGTACGGCAACGCTTTAGGGGGAGCGTGCGTGTGAGGGCACGGGTTAGTGTTAGCGTACGGGTTAGGATTAGGGGACGGGTGAGGGTCAGGCTTCGGGGAAGTGTTAGTGTTAGGGTTCAGGCTAGGGTTAGGGTTAGGGGACGGGGAAGGTTTAGGGTCCAGGTGAGGGTACTGCAGCGCTTTAGGGGGAGCGTGCGTGTGAGGGCAAGGGTTAGTGTTAGCGTACGGGTTAGGATTAGGGGACGGGTGAGGGTCAGGCTTCGGGGAAGGGTTAGGGTTAGGGTTCGGGCTAGGGTTAGTGTTAGGGGACAGGGACGGTTTAGGGTCCAGGTGAGGGTACGGGAACGCTTTAGGGGGAGCGTGCGTGTGAGGGCGCGGGTTAGTGTTAGCGTACGGGTTAGGATTAGGGGACGGGTGAGGGTCAGGCTTCAAGGAAGGGTTAGGATTAGGGTTCAGGCTAGGGATAGGGTTAGGGTACGGGGACGGTTTAGGGTCCAGGTGAGGGTACGGCAACGCTTTAGGGCGAGCGTGCGTGTGAGGGCACGGGTTAGTGTTAGCGTACGGGTGAGGATTAGGGGACGGGTGAGGGTCAGGCTTCGGGGAAGGGTTAGGGTTAGGGTTCGGGCTAGGGTTAGGGTTAGGGGACGGGGACGGTTTAGGGTCCAGGTGAGGGTACGGCAACGCTTTAGGGGCAGCGTGCGTGTGAGGGCGCGGGTTAGTGTTAACGTACGGTTTAGGATTAGGGGACGGGTGAGGGTCAGGGTTCGGGGAAGTGTTAGGGTTAGGGTTCGGGCTAGGGTTAGGGTTAGGGGACGGGGACGGTTTAGGGTCCAGGTGAGGGTACGGCAACGCTTTAGGGGGAGCGTGCGTGTGAGGGCGCGGGTTAGTGTTAGCGTACGGGTTAGGAATAGGGGACGGGTGAGGGTCAGGCTTCGGGGAAGGGTTAGGTTTAGGGTTCGGGCTAGGATTAGGGTTAGGGGACGGGGACGGTTTAGGGTCCAGGTGAGGGTACGGCAACGCTTTAGGTGGAGCATGCGTGTGAGGGCGCGGGTTAGTTTTAGCGTACGGGTTAGGATTAGGGGACGGGTGAGGGTCAGGCTTCGGGGAAGGGTTAGGGTTAGGGTTCGGGCTAGGGTTAGGGTTAGGGGACGGGGACGGTTTAGGGTCCAGGTGAGGGTACGCTAACGCTTTAGGGGGAGCGTGCGTGTGAGGGCGCGGGTTAGTGTTAGCGTACGGGTTAGGATTAGGGGACGGGTGAGGGTCAGGCTTCGGGGAAGGGTTAGGGTTAGGGTTCGGGCTAGGGTAAGTGTTAGGGGACGGGGACGGTTTAGGGTCCAGGTGAGGGTACGGCAACGCTTTAGGGGGAGCGTGCGTGTGAGGGCACGGGTTAGTGTTAGCGTACGGGAGAGGATTAGGGGAAGGGTGAGGGTCAGGTTTCGGGGAAGGGTTAGGGTTAGGGTTCGGGCTAGGGTTAGGGTTAGGGGACGGGGACGGTTTAGGGTCCAGGTGAGGGTACGGCAACGCTTTAGGGGGAGCGTGCGTGTGAGGACGCGGGTTAGTGTTAGCGTACGGGTTAGGATTAGGGGACGGGTGAGGGTCAGGCTTCGGGGAAGGGTTAGGGTTAGGGTTCGGGCTAGGGTTAGGGTTAGGGGACGGGGACGGTTTAGGGTCCAGGTGAGGGTACGGCAACGCTTTAGGGGGAGTGTGCGTGTGAGGGCGCGGGTTAGTGTTAGCGTACGGGTTAGGATTAGGGGACGGGTGAGGGTCAGGCTTCGGGGAAAGGTTAGGGTTAGGGTTCGGGCTAGGGTTAGGGTTAGGGGACGGGGACGGTTTAGGGTCCAGGTGAGGGTACGGCAACGCTTTAGGGGGAGTGTGCGTGTGAGGGCGCGGGTTAGTGTTAGCGTACGGGTTAGGATTAGGGGACGGGTGAGGGTCAGGCTTCGGGGAAGGGTTAGAGTTAGGGTTCGGGCTAGGGTTAGGGTTAGGGGACGGGGACGGTTTCGGGTCCAGGTGAGGGTACGGCAACGCTTTAGGGGGAGCGTGCGTGTGAGGGCGCGGGTTAGTGTTAGCCTACGGGTTAGGATTAGGGGACGGGTGAGGGTCAGGCTTCGGGGAAGGGTTAGGGTTAGGGTTCGGGCTAGGGTTAGGGTTAGGGGACGGGGACGGTTTAGGGTCCAGGTGAGGGTATGGCAACGCTTTAGGGGGAGCGAACGAGTGAGGGCGCGGGTTAGTGTTAGCGTACGGTTTAGGATTAGGGGACGGGTGAGGGTCAGGCTTCGGGGAAGGGTTAGGTTTAGGGTTCTGGCTAGGGTTAGGGTTAGGGTACGGGGACGGTTTAGGGTCCAGGTGAGGGTACGGCAACGCTTTAGGGGGAGCGTGCGTGTGAGGGCGCGGTTTAGTGTTAGCGTACGGGTTAGGATTAGGGGACGGGTGAGTGTCAGGCTTCGGGGAAGGGTTAGGGTTAGGGTTCGGGCTAGGGTTAGGGGACGGGGACGGGGACGGTTCAGGGTCCAGGTGAGGGTACGGCAACGCTTTAGGGGGAGCGTGCGTGTGAGGGCACGGGTTAGTGTTAGCGTACGGGTTAGGATTAGGGGACGGGTGAGGGTCAGGCTTCGGGGAAGTGTTAGTGTTAGGTTTCAGGCTAGGGTTAGGGTTAGGGGACGGGGACGGTTTAGGATCCAGGTGAGGGTACGGCAACGCTTTAGGGGGAGCGTGCGAGTGAGGGCGCGGGTTAGTGTTAGCGTACGGGTTAGGATTAGGGGACGGGTGAGGGTCAGGCTTCGGGGAAGGGTTAGGGTTAGGGTTCGGGCTAGGGTTAGGGTTAGGGGACGGGGACGGTTTAGGGTCCAGGTGAGGGTACGGCAACGCTTTAGGGGGAGCGTGCGTGTGAGGGCGCGGGTTAGTGTTAGCGTACGGGTTAGGATTAGGGGACGGGTGAGGGTCAGGCTTCTGGGAAGGGTTAGGGTTAGGGTTCGGGCTAGGGTAAGTGTTAGGGGACGGGGACGGTTTAGGGTCCAGGTGAGGGTACGGCAACGCTTTAGGGGGAGCGTGCGTGTGAGGGCACGGGTTAGTGTTAGCGTACGGGTTAGGATTAGGGGACGGGTGAGGGTCAGGCTTCGGGGAAGTGTTAGTGTTAGGGTTCAGGCTAGGGTTAGGGTTAGGGGACGGGGAAGGTTTAGGGTCCAGGTGAGGGTACGGCAACGCTTTAGGGGGAGCGTGCGTGTGAGGGCAAGGGTTAGTGTTAGCGTACGGGTTAGGATTAGGGGACGGGTGAGGGTCAGGCTTCAGGGAAGGGTTAGGGTTAGGGTTCGGGCTAGGGTTAGGGTTAGGGGACGGGGACGGTTTAGGGTCCAGGTGAGGGTACGGGAACGGTTTAGGGGGAGCGTGCGTGTGAGGGCGCGGGTTAGTGTTAGCGTACGGGTTAGGATTAGGGGACGGGTGAGGGTCAGGCTTCAAGGAAGGGTTAGGATTAGGGTTCAGGCTAGGGATAGGGTTAGGGTACGGGGACGGTTTAGGGTCCAGGTGAGGGTACGGCAACGCTTTAGGGCGAGCGTGCGTGTGAGGGCACGGGTTAGTGTTAGCATACGGGTGAGGATTAGGGGACGGGTGAGGGTCAGGCTTCGGGGAAGGGTTAGGGTTAGGGTTCGGGCTAGGGTTAGGGTTAGGGGACGGGGACGGTTTAGGGTCCAGGTGAGGGTACGGCAACGCTTTAGGGGGAGTGTGCGTGTGAGGGCGCGGGTTAGTGTTAGCGTACGGGTTAGGATTAGGGGACGGGTGAGGGTCAGGCTTCGGGGAAGGGTTAGAGTTAGGGTTCGGGCTAGGGTTAGGGTTAGGGGACGGGGACGGTTTCGGGTCCAGGTGAGGGTACGGCAACGCTTTAGGGGGAGCGTGCGTGTGAGGGCGCGGGTTAGTGTTAGCCTACGGGTTAGGATTAGGGGACGGGTGAGGGTCAGGCTTCGGGGAAGGGTTAGGGTTAGGGTTCGGGCTAGGGTTAGGGTTAGGGGACGGGGACGGTTTAGGGTCCAGGTGAGGGTATGGCAACGCTTTAGGGGGAGCGAACGAGTGAGGGCGCGGGTTAGTGTTAGCGTACGGTTTAGGATTAGGGGACGGGTGAGGGTCAGGCTTCGGGGAAGGGTTAGGTTTAGGGTTCTGGCTAGGGTTAGGGTTAGGGTACGGGGACGGTTTAGGGTCCAGGTGAGGGTACGGCAACGCTTTAGGGGGAGCGTGCGTGTGAGGGCGCGGTTTAGTGTTAGCGTACGGGTTAGGATTAGGGGACGGGTGAGTGTCAGGCTTCGGGGAAGGGTTAGGGTTAGGGTTCGGGCTAGGGTTAGGGGACGGGGACGGGGACGGTTCAGGGTCCAGGTGAGGGTACGGCAACGCTTTAGGGGGAGCGTGCGTGTGAGGGCACGGGTTAGTGTTAGCGTACGGGTTAGGATTAGGGGACGGGTGAGGGTCAGGCTTCGGGGAAGTGTTAGTGTTAGGTTTCAGGCTAGGGTTAGGGTTAGGGGACGGGGACGGTTTAGGATCCAGGTGAGGGTACGGCAACGCTTTAGGGGGAGCGTGCGAGTGAGGGCGCGGGTTAGTGTTAGCGTACGGGTTAGGATTAGGGGACGGGTGAGGGTCAGGCTTCGGGGAAGGGTTAGGGTTAGGGTTCGGGCTAGGGTTAGGGTTAGGGGACGGGGACGGTTTAGGGTCCAGGTGAGGGTACGGCAACGCTTTAGGGGGAGCGTGCGTGTGAGGGCGCGGGTTAGTGTTAGCGTACGGGTTAGGATTAGGGGACGGGTGAGGGTCAGGCTTCTGGGAAGGGTTAGGGTTAGGGTTCGGGCTAGGGTAAGTGTTAGGGGACGGGGACGGTTTAGGGTCCAGGTGAGGGTACGGCAACGCTTTAGGGGGAGCGTGCGTGTGAGGGCACGGGTTAGTGTTAGCGTACGGGTTAGGATTAGGGGACGGGTGAGGGTCAGGCTTCGGGGAAGTGTTAGTGTTAGGGTTCAGGCTAGGGTTAGGGTTAGGGGACGGGGAAGGTTTAGGGTCCAGGTGAGGGTACGGCAACGCTTTAGGGGGAGCGTGCGTGTGAGGGCAAGGGTTAGTGTTAGCGTACGGGTTAGGATTAGGGGACGGGTGAGGGTCAGGCTTCAGGGAAGGGTTAGGGTTAGGGTTCGGGCTAGGGTTAGGGTTAGGGGACGGGGACGGTTTAGGGTCCAGGTGAGGGTACGGGAACGGTTTAGGGGGAGCGTGCGTGTGAGGGCGCGGGTTAGTGTTAGCGTACGGGTTAGGATTAGGGGACGGGTGAGGGTCAGGCTTCAAGGAAGGGTTAGGATTAGGGTTCAGGCTAGGGATAGGGTTAGGGTACGGGGACGGTTTAGGGTCCAGGTGAGGGTACGGCAACGCTTTAGGGCGAGCGTGCGTGTGAGGGCACGGGTTAGTGTTAGCATACGGGTGAGGATTAGGGGACGGGTGAGGGTCAGGCTTCGGGGAAGGGTTAGGGTTAGGGTTCGGGCTAGGGTTAGGGTTAGGGGACGGGGACGGTTTAGGGTCCAGGTGAGGGTACGGCAACGCTTTAGGGGCAGCGTGCGTGTGAGGGCACGGGTTAGTGTTAACGTACGGTTTAGGATTAGGGGACGGGTGAGGGTCACGGTTCGGGGAAGGGTTAGGGTTAGGGTTCGGGCTAGGGTTAGGGTTAGGGGACGGGGACGGTTTAGGGTCCAGGTGAGGGTACGGCAACGCTTTAGGGGGAGCGTGCGTGTGAGGGCGCGGGTTAGTGTTAGCGTACGGGTTAGGAATAGGGGACGGGTGAGGGTCAGGCTTCGGGGAAGGGTTAGGTTTAGGGTTCGGGCTAGGGTTAGGGTTAGGGGACGGGGACGGTTTAGGGTCCAGGTGAGGGTACGGCAACGCTTTAGGTGGAGCATGCGTGTGAGGGCGCGGGTTAGTTTTAGCGTACGGGTTAGGATTAGGGGACGGGTGAGGGTCAGGCTTCGGGCAAGGGTTAGGGTTAGGGTTCGGGCTAGGGTTAGGGTTAGGGGACGGGGACGGTTTAGGGTCCAGGTGAGGGTACGGTAACGCTTTAGGGGGAGCGTGCGTGTGAGGGCGCGGGTTAGTGTTAGCGTACGGGTTAGGATTAGGGGACGGGTGAGGGTCAGGCTTCGGGGAAGGGTTAGGGTTAGGGTTCGGGCTAGGGTAAGTGTTAGGGGACGGGGACGGTTTAGGGTCCAGGTGAGAGTACGGCAACGCTTTAGGGGGAGCGTGCGTGTGAGGGCACGGGTTAGTGTTAGCGTACGGGTGAGGATTAGGGGACGGGTGAGGGTCAGGTTTCGGGGAAGGGTTAGGGTTAGGGTTCGGGCTAGGGTTAGGGTTAGGGGACGGGGACGGTTTAGGGTCCAGGTGAGGGTACGGCAACGCTTTAGGGGGAGCGTGCGTGTGAGGGCGCGGGTTAGTGTTAGCGTACGGTTTAGGATTAGGGGACGGGTGAGGGTCAGGCTTCGGGGAAGGGTTAGGGTTAGGGTTCGGGCTAGGGTTAGGGTTAGGGGACGGGGACGGTTTAGAGTCCAGGTGAGCGTCCGGCAACGCTTTAGGGGGAGTGTGCGTGTGAGGGCGCGGGTTAGTGTTAGCGTACGGGTTAGGATTAGGGGACGGGTGAGGGTCAGGCTTCGGGGAAGGGTTAGGGTTAGGGTTCTGGCTAGGGTTAGGGTTAGGGGACGGGGACGGTTTAGGTTCCAGGTGAGGGTACGGCAACGCTTTAGGGGGAGCGTGCGTGTGAGGGCGCAGGTTAGTGTTAGCGTACGGGTTAGGATTAGGGGACGGGTGAGGGTCAGGCTTCGGGGAAGGGTTAGGGTTAGGGTTCGGGCTAGGGTAAGTGTTAGGGGACGGGGATGGTTTACGGTCCAGGTGAGGGTACGGCAACGCTTTAGGGGGAGCGTGCGTGTGAGGGCACGGGTTAGTGTTAGCGTACGGGTTAGGATTAGGGGACGGGTGAGGGTCAGGCTTCGAGGAAGTGTTAGTGTTAGGGTTCAGGCTAGGGTTAGGGTTAGGGGACGGGGACGGTTTAGGGTCCAGGTGAGGGTACGGCAACGCTTTAGGGGGAGCGTGCGTGTGAGGGCAAGGGTTAGTGTTAGCGTACGGGTTAGGATTAGGGGACGGGTGAGGGTCAGGCTTCAGGGAAGGGTTAGGGTTAGGGTTCGGTCTAGGGTTAGGGTTAGGGTACGGGGACGGTTTAGGGTTCAGGTGAGTGTACGGCAACGCTTTAGGGGGAGCGTGCGTGTGAGGGCGCGGGTTAGTGTTAGCGTACGGGTTAGGATTAGGGGACGGGTGAGGGTCAGGCTTCGGGGAAGGGTTAGGGTTAGGGTTCGGGCTAGGGTTAGGGTTATGGGACGGGGACGGTTTAGGGTCCAGGTGAGGGTACGGCAACGCTTTAAGGGCAGCGTGCGTGTGAGGGCGCGGGTTAGTGTTAGCGTACGGGTTAGGATTAGGGGACGGGTGAGGGTCAGGCTTCGGGGAAGGTTTAGGGTTAGGGTTCGGGCTAGGGTTAGGGTTAGGGGACGGGGACGGTTTAGGGTCCAGGTGAGGGTACGGCAACGCTTTAGGGGGAGCGTGCGTGTGAGGGCGCGGTTTAGTGTTAGCGTACGGGTAAGGATTAGGGGACGGGTGAGGGTCAGGCTTCGGGGAAGGGTTAGGGTTAGGGTTCAGGCTAGGGATAGGGTTAGGGTACGGGGACGGTTTAGGGTCCAGGTGAGGGTACGGCAACGCTTTAGGGCGAGCGTGCGTGTGAGGGCACGGGTTAGTGTTAGCGTACGGGTGAGGATTAGGGGACGGGTGAGGGTCAGGCTTCGGGGAAGGGTTAGGGTTAGGGTTCGGGCTAGGTTTAGGGTTAGGGGACGGGGACGGTTTAGGGTCCATGTGAGGGTACGGCAACGCTTTAGGGGCAGCGTGCGTGTGAGGGCGCGGGTTAGTGTTAACGTACGGTTTAGGATTAGGGGACGGGTGAGGGTCAGGGTTCGGGGAAGGTTTAGGGTTAGGGTTCGGGCTAGGGTTAGGGTTAGGGGACGGGGACGGTTTAGGGTCCAGGTGAGGGTACGGCAACGCTTTAGGTGGAGCATGCGTGTGAGGGCGCGGGTTAGTTTTAGCGTACGGGTTAGGATTAGTGGACGGGTGAGGGTCAGGCTTCGGGGAAGTGTTAGTGTTAGGGTTCAGGCTAGGGTTAGGGTTAGGGGACGGGGAAGGTTTAGGGTCCAGGTGAGGGTACGGCAACGCTTTAGGGGGAGCGTGCGTGTGAGGGCAAGGGTTAGTGTTAGCGTACGGGTTAGGATTAGGGGACGGGTGAGGGTCAGGCTTCATGGAAGGGTTAGGGTTAGGGTTCGGGCTAGGGTTAGGGTTAGGGGACAGGGACGGTTTAGGGTCCAGGTGAGGGTATGGGAACGCTTTAGGTGGAGCGTGCGTGTGAGGGCGCGGGTTAGTGTTAGCGTACGGGTTAGGATTAGGGGACGGGTGAGGGTCAGGCTTCAAGGAAGGGTTAGGATTAGGGTTCAGGCTAGGGATAGGGTTAGGGTACGGGGACGGTTTAGGGTCCAGGTGAGGGTACGGCAACGCTTTAGGGCGAGCGTGCGTGTGAGGGCACGGGTTAGTGTTAGCGTACGGGTGAGGATTAGGGGACGGGTGAGGGTCAGGCTTCGGGGAAGGGTTAGGGTTAGGGTTCGGGCTAGGGTTAGGGTTAGGGGACGGGGACGGTTTAGGGTCCAGGTGAGGGTACGGCAACGCTTTAGGGGCAGCGTGCGTGTGAGGGCGCGGGTTAGTGTTAACGTACGGATTAGGATTAGGGGACGGGTGAGGGTCAGGGTTCGGGGAAGGGTTAGGGTTAGGGTTCGGGCTAGGGTTAGGTTTAGGGGACGGGGACGGTTTAGGGTCCAGGTGAGGGTACGGCAACGCTTTAGGGCGAGCGTGCGTGTGAGGGCGCGGGTTAGTGTTAGCGTACGGGTTAGGAATAGGGGACGGGTGAGGGTCAGGCTTCGGGGAAGGGTTAGGTTTAGGGTTCGGGCTAGGATTAGGGTTAGGGGACGGGGACGGTTTAGGGTCCAGGTGAGGGTACGGCAACGCTTTAGGGGGAGCGTGCGTGTGAGGGCACGGGTTAGTGTTAGCGTACGGGAGAGGATTAGGGGAAGGGTGAGGGTCAGGTTTCGGGGAAGGGTTAGGGTTAGGGTTCGGGCTAGGGTTAGGGTTAGGGGACGGGGACGGTTTAGGGTCCAGGTGAGGGTACGGCAACGCTTTAGGGGGAGCGTGCGTGTGAGGGCGCGGGTTAGTGTTAGCGTACGGGTTAGGATTAGGGGACGGGTGAGGGTCAGGCTTCGGGGAAGGGTTAGGGTTAGGGTTCGGGCTAGGGTTAGGGTTAGGGGACGGGGACGGTTTAGGGTCCAGGTGCGGGTACGGTAACGCTTTAGGGGGAGCGTGCGTGTGAGGGCGCGGGTTAGTGTTAGCGTACGGGTTAGGATTAGGGGACGGGTGAGGGTCAGGCTTCGGGGAAGGGTTAGGGTTAGGGTTCGGGCTAGGGTAAGTGTTAGGGGACGGGGACGGTTTAGGGTCCAGGTGAGGGTACGGCAACGCTTTAGGGGGAGCGTGCGTGTGAGGGCACGGGTTAGTGTTAGCGTACGGGAGAGGATTAGGGGAAGGGTGAGGGTCAGGTTTCGGGGAAGGTTTAGGGTTAGGGTTCGGGCTAGGGTTAGGGTTAGGGGACGGGGACGGTTTAGGGTCCAGGTGAGGGTACGGCAACGCTTTAGGGGGAGCGTGCGTGTGAGGGCGCGGGTTAGTGTTAGCGTACGGGTTAGGATTAGGGGACGGGTGAGGGTCAGGCTTCGGGGAAGGGTTAGGGTTAGGGTTCGGGCTAGGGTTAGGGTTAGGGGACGGGGACGGTTTAGGGTCCAGGTGAGGGTACGGCAACGCTTTAGGGGGAGTGTGCATGTGAGGGCGCGGGTTAGTGTTAGCGTACGGGTTAGGATTAGGGGACGGGTGAGGGTCAGGCTTCGGGGAAAGGTTAGGGTTAGGGTTCGGGCTAGGGTTAGGGTTAGGGGACGGGGACGGTTTAGGGTCCAGGTGAGGGTACGGCAACGCTTTAGGGGGAGTGTGCGTGTGAGGGCGCGGGTTAGTGTTAGCGTACGGGTTAGGATTAGGGGACGGGTGAGGGTCAGGCTTCGGGGAAGGGTTAGAGTTAGGGTTCGGGCTAGGGTTAGGGTTAGGGGACGGGGACGGTTTAGGGTCCAGGTGAGGGTACGGCAACGCTTTAGGGGGAGCGTGCGTGTGAGGGCGCGGGTTAGTGTTAGCCTACGGGTTAGGATTAGGGGACGGGTGAGGGTCAGGCTTCGGGGAAGGGTTAGGGTTAGGGTTCGGGCTAGGGTTAGGGTTAGGGGACGGGGACGGTTTAGGGTCCAGGTGAGGGTATGGCAACGCTTTAGGGGGAGCGAACGAGTGAGGGCGCGGGTTAGTGTTAGCGTACGGTTTAGGATTAGGGGACGGGTGAGGGTCAGGCTTCGGGGAAAGGTTAGGGTTAGGTATCGGGCTAGGGTTAGGGTTAGGGGACGGGGACGGTTTAGGGTCCAGGTGAGGGTACGGCAACGCTTTAGGGGGAGCGTGCGTGTGAGGGCGCGGGTTAGTGTTAGCGTACGGGTTAGGTTTAGGGGACGGGTGAGTGTCAGGCTTCGGGGAAGGGTTAGGGTAAGGGTTCGGGCTAGGGTTAGGGTTAGGGGACGGGGACGGTTTAGGGTCCAGGTGAGGGTACGGCAACGCTTTAAGGGCAGCGTGCGTGTGAGGGCGCGGGTTAGTGTTAGCGTACGGGTTAGGATTAGGGGACGGGTGAGGGTCAGGCTTCGGGGAAGGGTTAGGGTTAGGGTTCGGGCTAGGGTTAGGGTTAGGGGACGGGGACGGTTTAGGGTCCAGGTGAGGGTACGGCAACGCTTTAGGGGGAGCGTGCGTGTGAGGGCGCGGGTTAGTGTTAGCGTACGGGTTAGTATTAGGGGACGGGTGAGGGTCAGGCTTCGGGGAAGGGTTAGAGTTAGGGTTCGGGCTAGGGTTAGGGTTAGGGGACGGGGACGGTTTAGGGTCCAGGTGAGGGTACGGCAACGCTTTAGGGGGAGCGTGCGTGTGAGGGCGCGGGTTAGTGTTAGCCTACGGGTTAGGATTAGGGGACGGGTGAGGGTCAGGCTTCGGGGAAGGGTTAGGGTTAGGGTTCGGGCTAGGGTTAGGGTTAGGGGACGGGGACGGTTTAGGGTCCAGTTGAGGGTACGGCAACGCTTTAGGGGGAGCGAACGAGTGAGGGCGCGGGTTAGTGTTAGCGTACGGTTTAGGATTAGGGGACGGGTGAGGGTCAGGCTTCGGGGAAGGGTTAGGTTTAGGGTTCTGGCTAGGGTTAGGGTTAGGGTACGGGGACGGTTTAGGGTCCAGGTGAGGGTACGGCAACGCTTTAGGGGGAGCGTGCGTGTGAGGGCGCGGTTTAGTGTTAGCGTACGGGTTAGGATTAGGGGACGGGTGAGGGTCAGGCTTCGGGGAAGGGTTAGGGTTAGGGTTCGGGCTAGGGTTAGGGGACGGGGACGGGGACGGTTTCGGGTCCAGGTGAGGGTACGGCAACGCTTTAGGGGGAGCGTGCGTGTGAGGACACGGGTTAGTGTTAGCGTACGGGTTAGGATTAGGGGACGGGTGAGGGTCAGGCTTCGGGGAAGTGTTAGTGTTAGGTTTCAGGCTAGGGTTAGGGTTAGGGGACGGGGACGGTTTAGGATACAGGTGAGGGTACGGCAACGCTTTAGGGGGAGCGTGCGAGTGAGGGCGCGGTTTAGTGTTAGCGTACGGGTTAGGATTAGGGGACGGGTGAGTGTCAGGCTTCGGGGAAGGGTTAGGGTTAGGGTTCGGGCTAGGGTTAGGGTTAGGGGACGGGGACGGTTTAGGGTCCAGGTGAGGGTACGGCAACGCTTTAGGGGGAGCGTGCGTGTGAGGGCGCGGGTTAGTGTTAGCGTACGGGTTAGGATTAGGGGACGGGTGAGGGTCAGGCTTCTGGGAAGTGTTAGGGTTAGGGTTCGGGCTAGGGTAAGTGTTAGGGGACGGGGACGGTTTAGGGTCCAGGTGAGGGTACGGCAACGCTTTAGGGGGAGCGTGCGTGTGAGGGCACGGGTTAGTGTTAGCGTACGGGTTAGGATTAGGGGACGGGTGAGGGTCAGGCTTCGGGGAAGTGTTAGTGTTAGGGTTCAGGCTAGGGTTAGGGTTAGGGGACGGGGAAGGTTTAGGGTCCAGGTGAGGGTACGGCAACGCTTTAGGGGGAGCGTGCGTGTGAGGGCAAGGGTTAGTGTTAGCGTACGGGTTAGGATTAGGGGACGGGTGAGGGTCAGGCTTCATGGAAGTGTTAGGGTTAGGGTTCGGGCTAGGGTTAGGGTTAGGGGACAGGGACGGTTTAGGGTCCAGGTGAGGGTACGGGAACGCTTTAGGGGGAGCGTGCGTGTGAGGGCGCGGGTTAGTGTTAGCGTACGGGTTAGGATTAGGGGACGGGTGAGGGTCAGGCTTCAAGGAAGGGTTAGGATTAGGGTTCAGGCTAGGGATAGGGTTAGGGTACGGGGACGGTTTAGGGTCCAGGTGAGGGTACGGCAACGCTTTAGGGCGAGCGTGCGTGTGAGGGCACGGGTTAGTGTTAGCGTACGGGTGAGGATTAGGGGACGGGTGAGGGTCAGGCTTCGGGGAAGGGTTAGGGTTAGGGTTCGGGCTAGGGTTAGGGTTAGGGGACGGGGACGGTTTAGGGTCCAGGTGAGGGTACGGCAACGCTTTAGGGGCAGCGTGCGTGTGAGGGCGCGGGTTAGTGTTAACGTACGGTTTAGGATTAGGGGACGGGTGAGGGTCAGGGTTCGGGGAAGGGTTAGGGTTAGGGTTCGGGCTAGGGTTAGGGTTAGGGGACGGGGATGGTTTAGGGTCCAGGTGAGGGTACGGCAACACTTTAGGGGGAGCGTGCGTGTGAGGGCGCGGGTTAGTGTTAGCGTACGGGTTAGGAATAGGGGACGGGTGAGGGTCAGGCTTCGGGGAAGGGTTAGGTTTAGGGTTCGGGCTAGGATTAGGGTTAGGGGACGGGGACGGTTTAGGGTCCAGGTGAGGGTACGGCAACGCTTTAGGTGGAGCATGCGTGTGAGGGCGCGGGTTAGTTTTAGCGTACGGGTTAGGATTAGGGGACGGGTGAGGGTCAGGCTTCGGGGAAGGGTTAGGGTTAGGGTTCGGGCTAGGGTTAGGGTTAGGGGACGGGGACGGTTTAGGGTCCAGGTGAGGGTACGGTAACGCTTTAGGGGGAGCGTGCGTGTGAGGGCGCGGGTTAGTGTTAGCGTACGGGTTAGGATTAGGGGACGGGTGAGGGTCAGGCTTCGGGGAAGGGTTAGGGTTAGGGTTCGGGCTAGGGTAAGTGTTAGGGGACGGGGACGGTTTAGGGTCCAGGTGAGGGTACGGCAACGCTTTAGGGGGAGCGTGCGTGTGAGGGCACGGGTTAGTGTTAGCGTACGGGAGAGGATTAGGGGAAGGGTGAGGGTCAGGTTTCGGGGAAGGGTTAGGGTTAGGGTTCGGGCTAGGGTTAGGGTTAGGGGACGGGGACGGTTTAGGGTCCAGGTGAGGGTACGGCAACGCTTTAGGGGGAGCGTGCGTGTGAGGGCGCGGGTTAGTGTTAGCGTACGGGTTAGGATTAGGGGACGGGTGAGGGTCAGGCTTCAGGGAAGGGTTAGGGTTAGGGTTCGGGCTAGGGTTAGGGTTAGGGGACGGGGACGGTTTAGGGTCCAGGTGAGGGTACGGCAACGCTTTAGGGGGAGCGTGCGTGTGAGGGCGCGGGTTAGTGTTAGCCTACGGGTTAGGATTAGGGGACGGGTGAGGGTCAGGCTTCGGGGAAGGGTTAGGGTTAGGGTTCGGGCTAGGGTTAGGGTTAGGGGACGGGGACGGTTTAGGGTCCAGGTGAGGGTATGGCAACGCTTTAGGGGGAGCGAACGAGTGAGGGCGCGGGTTAGTGTTAGCGTACGGTTTAGGATTAGGGGACGGGTGAGGGTCAGGCTTCGGGGAAGGGTTAGGTTTAGGGTTCTGGCTAGGGTTAGGGTTAGGGTACGGGGACGGTTTAGGGTCCAGGTGAGGGTACGGCAACGCTTTAGGGGGAGCGTGCGTGTGAGGGCGCGGTTTAGTGTTAGCGTACGGGTTAGGATTAGGGGACGGGTGAGTGTCAGGCTTCGGGGAAGGGTTAGGGTTAGGGTTCGGGCTAGGGTTAGGGGACGGGGACGGGGACGGTTCAGGGTCCAGGTGAGGGTACGGCAACGCTTTAGGGGGAGCGTGCGTGTGAGGGCACGGGTTAGTGTTAGCGTACGGGTTAGGATTAGGGGACGGGTGAGGGTCAGGCTTCGGGGAAGTGTTAGTGTTAGGTTTCAGGCTAAGGTTAGGGTTAGGGGACGGGGACGGTTTAGGATCCAGGTGAGGGTACGGCAACGCTTTAGGGGGAGCGTGCGAGTGAGGGCGCGGGTTAGTGTTAGCGTACGGGTTAGGATTAGGGAACGGGTGAGGGTCAGGCTTCGGGGAAGGGTTAGGGTTAGGGTTCGGGCTAGGGTTAGGGTTAGGGGACGGGGACGGTTTAGGGTCCAGGTGAGGGTACGGGAACGCTTTAGGGGGAGCGTGCATGTGAGGGCGCGGGTTAGTGTTAGCGTACGGGTTAGGATTAGGGGACGGGTGAGGGTCAGGCTTCAAGGAAGGGTTAGGATTAGGGTTCAGGCTAGGGATAGGGTTAGGGTACGGGGACGGTTTAGGGTCCAGGTGAGGGTACGGCAACGCTTTAGGGCGAGCGTGCGTGTGAGGGCACGGGTTAGTGTTAGCGTACGGGTGAGGATTAGGGGACGGGTGAGGGTCAGGCTTCGGGGAAGGGTTAGGGTTAGGGTTCGGGCTAGGGTTAGGGTTAGGGGACGGGGACGGTTTAGGGTCCAGGTGAGGGTACGGCAACGCTTTAGGGGCAGCGTGCGTGTGAGGGCGCGGGTTAGTGTTAACGTACGGTTTAGGATTAGGGGACGGGTGAGGGTCACGGTTCGGGGAAGGGTTAGGGTTAGGGTTCGGGCTAGGGTTAGGGTTAGGGGACGGGGACGGTTTAGGGTCCAGGTGAGGGTACGGCAACGCTTTAGGGGGAGCGTGCGTGTGAGGGCGCGGGTTAGTGTTAGCGTACGGGTTAGGAATAGGGGACGGGTGAGGGTCAGGCTTCGGGGAAGGGTTAGGTTTAGGGTTCGGGCTAGGGTTAGGGTTAGGGGACGGGGACGGTTTAGGGTCCAGGTGAGGGTACGGCAACGCTTTAGGTGGAGCATGCGTGTGAGGGCGCGGGTTAGTTTTAGCGTACGGGTTAGGATTAGGGGACGGGTGAGGGTCAGGCTTCGGGGAAGGGTTAGGGTTAGGGTTCGGGCTAGGGTTAGGGTTAGGGGACGGGGACGGTTTAGGGTCCAGGTGAGGGTACGGTAACGCTTTAGGGGGAGCGTGCGTGTGAGGGCGCGGGTTAGTGTTAGCGTACGGGTTAGGATTAGGGGACGGGTGAGGGTCAGGCTTCGGGGAAGGGTTAGGGTTAGGGTTCGGGCTAGGGTAAGTGTTAGGGGACGGGGACGGTTTAGGGTCCAGGTGAGGGTACGGCAACGCTTTAGGGGGAGCGTGCGTGTGAGGGCACGGGTTAGTGTTAGCGTACGGGTGAGGATTAGGGGACGGGTGAGGGTCTGGTTTCGGGGAAGGGTTAGGGTTAGGGTTCGGGCTAGGGTTAGGGTTAGGGGACGGGGACGGTTTAGGGTCCAGGTGAGGGTACGGCAACGCTTTAGGGGGAGCGTGCGTGTGAGGGCGCGGGTTAGTGTTAGCGTACGGGTTAGGATTAGGGGACGGGTGAGGGTCAGGCTTCGGGGAAGGGTTAGGGTTAGGGTTCGGGCTAGGGTTAGGGTTAGGGGACGGGGACGGTTTAGGGTCCAGGTGAGGGTACGGCAACGCTTTAGGGGGAGTGTGCGTGTGAGGGCGCGGGTTAGTGTTAGCGTACGGGTTAGGATTAGGGGACGGGTGAGGGTCAGGCTTCAGGGAAGGGTTAGGGTTAGGGTTCTGGCTAGGGTTAGGGTTAGGGGACGGGGACGGTTTAGGTTCCAGGTGAGGGTACGGCAACGCTTTAGGGGGAGCGTGCGTGTGAGGGCGCAGGTTAGTGTTAGCGTACGGGTTAGGATTAGGGGACGGGTGAGGGTCAGGCTTCGGGGAAGGGTTAGGGTTAGGGTTCGGGCTAGGGTAAGTGTTAGGGGACGGGGATGGTTTACGGTCCAGGTGAGGGTACGGCAACGCTTTAGGGGGAGCGTGCGTGTGAGGGCACGGGTTAGTGTTAGCGTACGGGTTAGGATTAGGGGACGGGTGAGGGTCAGGCTTCGAGGAAGTGTTAGTGTTAGGGTTCAGGCTAGGGTTAGGGTTAGGGGACGGGGACGGTTTAGGGTCCAGGTGAGGGTACGGCAACGCTTTAGGGGGAGCGTGCGTGTGAGGGCAAGGGTTAGTGTTAGCGTACGGGTTAGGATTAGGGGACGGGTGAGGGTCAGGCTTCAGGGAAGGGTTAGGGTTAGGGTTCGGTCTAGGGTTAGGGTTAGGGTACGGGGACGGTTTAGGGTTCAGGTGAGTGTACGGCAACGCTTTAGGGGGAGCGTGCGTGTGAGGGCGCGGGTTAGTGTTAGCGTACGGGTTAGGATTAGGGGACGGGTGAGGGTCAGGCTTCGGGGAAGGGTTAGGGTTAGGGTTCGGGCTAGGGTTAGGGTTAGGGGACGGGGACGGTTTAGGGTCCAGGTGAGGGTACGGCAACGCTTTAGGGGGAGCGAACTAGTGAGGGCGCGGGTTAGTGTTAGCGTCCGGTTTAGGATTAGGGGACGGGTGAGGGTCAGGCTTCGGGGAAGGGTTAGGTTTAGGGTTCGGGCTAGGGTTAGGGTTAGGGGACGGGGACGGTTTAGGTTCCAGGTGAGGGTACGGCAACGCTTTAGGGGGAGCGTGCGTGTGAGGGCGCGGGTTAGTGTTAGCGTACGGGTTAGGATTAGGGGACGGGTGAGGGTCAGGCTTCGGGGAAGGGTTAGGGTTAGGGTTCGGGCTAGGGTTAGGGTTAGGGGACGGGGACGGTTTAGGGTCCAGGTGAGGGTACGGCAACGCTTTAGGGGGAGCGTGCGTGTGAGGGCAAGTGTTAGTGTGAGCGTACGGGTTAGGATTAGGGGACGGGTGAGGGTCAGGCTTCGGGGAAGGGTTAGGGTTAGGGTTCGGGCTAGGGTTAGGGTTAGGGGACGGGGACGGTTTAGGGTCCAGGTGAGGGTACGGCAACGCTTTAGGGGGAGCGTGCGTGTGAGGGCAAGGGTTAGTGTTAGCGTACGGGTTAGGATTAGGGGACGGGTGAGGGTCAGGCTTCAGGGAAGGGTTAGGGTTAGGGTTCGGGCTAGGGTTAGGGTTAGGGGACGGGGACGGTTTAGGGTCCAGGTGAGGGTACGGCAACGCTTTAGGGGGAGCGTGCGTGTGAGGGCGCGGGTTAGTGTTAGCGTACGGGTTAGGATTAGGGGACGGGTGAGGGTTAGGCTTCGGGGAAGGGTTAGGATTAGGGTTCGGGCTAGGGTTAGGGTTAGGGGACGGGGACGGTTAAGGGTCCAGGTGAGGGTACGGCAACGCTTTAGGGGGAGCGTGTGTGTGAGGGCGCGGGTTAGTGTTAGCGTACGGGTTAGGATTAGGGGACGGGTGAGGGTCAGGCTTCGGGGAAAGGTTAGGGTTAGGTTTCGGGCTAGGGTTAGGGTTAGGGGACGGGGACGGTTTAGGGTCCAGGTGAGGGTACGGCAACGCTTTAGGGGGAGTGTGCGTGTGAGGGCGCGGGTTAGTGTTAGCGTACGGGTTAGGTTTAGGGGACGGGTGAGCGTCAGGCTTCGGGGAAGGGTTAGGGTAAGGGTTCGGGCTAGGGTTAGGGTTAGGGGACGGGGACGGTTTAGGGTCCAGGTGAGGGTACGGCAACGCTTTAAGGGCAGCGTGCGTGTGAGGGCGCGGGTTAGTGTTAGCGTACGGGTTAGGATTAGGGGACGGGTGAGGGTCAGGCTTCGGGGAAGTGTTAGGGTTAGGGTTCGGGCTAGGGTTAGGGTTAGGGGACGGGGACGGTTTAGGGTCCAGGTGAGGGTACGGCAACGCTTTAGGGGGAGCGTGCGTGTGAGGGCGCGGGTTAGTGTTAGCGTACGGGTTAGGATTAGGGGACGGGTGAGGGTCAGGCTTCGGGGAAGTGTTAGTGTTAGGGTTCAGGCTAGGGTTAGGGTTAGGGGACGGGGAAGGTTTAGGGTCCAGGTGAGGGTACGGCAACGCTTTAGGGGGAGCGTGCGTGTGAGGGCAAGGGTTAGTGTTAGCGTACGGGTTAGGATTAGGGGACGGGTGAGGGTCAGGCTTCAGGGAAGGGTTAGGGTTAGGGTTCGGTCTAGGGTTCGGGTTAGGGGACGGGGACGGTTTAGGGTCCAGGTGAGGGTACGGGAACGCTTTAGGGGGAGCGTGCGTGTGAGGGCGCGGGTTAGTGTTAGCGTACGGGTTAGGATTAGGGGACGGGTGAGGGTCAGGCTTCAAGGAAGGGTTAGGATTAGGGTTCAGGCTAGGGTTAGGGTTCGGGTACGGGGACGGTTTAGGGTCCAGGTGAGGGTACGGCAACGCTTTTTGGCGAGCGTGCGTGTGAGGGCACGGGTTAGTGTTAGCGTACGGGTGAGGATTAGGGGACGGGTGAGGGTCAGGCTTCGGGGAAGGGTTAGGGTTAGGGTTCGGGCTAGGGTTAGGGTTAGGGGACGGGGACGGTTTAGGGTACAGGTGAGGGTACGGCAACGCTTTAGGGGGAGTGTGCGTGTGAGGGCGCGGGTTAGTGTTAGCGTACGGGTTAGGATTAGGGGACGGGTGAGGGTCAGGCTTCGGGGAAGCGTTAGGTTTAGGGTTCGGGCTAGGGTTAGGGTTAGGGGACGGGGACGGTTTAGGGTCCAGGTGAGGGTACGGCAACGCTTTAGGGGGAGCATGCGTGTGAGGGCGCGGGTTAGTTTTAGCGTACGGGTTAGGATTAGGGGACGGGTGAGGGTCAGGCTTCGGGGAAGGGTTAGGTTTAGGGTTCTGGCTAGGGTTAGGGTTAGGGGACGGGGACGGTTTAGGGTCCAGGTGAGGGTACGGCAACGCTTTAGGGGGAGCGTGCGTGTGAGGGCGCGGGTTAGTGTTAGCGTACGGGTTAGGATTACGGGACGGGTGAGGGTCAGGCTTCGGGGAAGGGTTAGGTTTAGGGTTCGGGCTAGTGTTAGGGTTAGGGGACGGGGACGGTTTAGGTTCCAGGTGAGGGTACGGCAACGCTTTAGGGGGAGCGTGCGTGTGAGGGCGCGGGTTAGTGTTAGCGTACGGGTTAGGATTAGGGGACGGGTGAGGGTCAGGCTTCTGGGAAGGGTTAGGGTTAGGGTTCGGGCTAGGGTAAGTGTTAGGGGACGGGGACGGTTTAGGGTCCAGGTGAGGGTACGGCAACGCTTTAGGGGGTGCGTGCGTGTGAGGGCACGGGTTAGTGTTAGCGTACGGGTTAGGATTAGGGGACGGGTGAGGGTCAGGCTTCGGGGAAGTGTTAGTGTTAGGGTTCAGGCTAGGGTTAGGGTTAGGGGACGGGGAAGGTTTAGGGTCCAGGTGAGTGTACGGCAACGCTTTAGGGGGAGCGTGCGTGTGAGGGCAAGGGTTAGTGTTAGCGTACGGGTTAGGATTAGGGGACGGGTGAGGGTCAGGCTTCATGGAAGGGTTAGGGTTAGAGTTCGGGCTAGGGTTAGGGTTAGGGGACAGGGACGGTTTAGGGTCCAGGTGAGGGTACGGGAACGCTTTAGGGGGAGCGTGCGTGTGAGGGCGCGGGTTAGTGTTACCGTACGGGTTAGGATTAGGGGACGGGTGAGGGTCAGGCTTCAAGGAAGTGTTAGGATTAGGGTTCAGGCTAGGGATAGGGTTAGGGTACGGGGACGGTTTAGGGTCCAGGTGAGGGTACGGCAACGCTTTAGGGCGAGCGTGCGTGTGAGGGCACGGGTTAGTGTTAGCGTACGGGTGAGGATTAGGGGACGGGTGAGGGTCAGGCTTCGGGGAAGGGTTAGGGTTAGGGTTCGGGCTAGGGTTAGGGTTAGGGGACGGAGACGGTTTAGGGTCCAGGTGAGGGTACGGCAACGCTTTAGGGGCAGCGTGCGTGTGAGGGCGCGGGTTAGTGTTAACGTACGGTTTAGGATTAGGGGACGGGTGAGGGTCAGGGTTCGGGGAAGGGTTAGGGTTAGGGTTCGGGCTAGGGTTAGGGTTAGGGGACGGGGACGGTTTAGGGTCCAGGTGAGGGTACGGCAACGCTTTAGGGGGAGCGTGCGTGTGAGGGCGCGGGTTAGTGTTAGCGTACGGGTTAGGATTAGGGGACGGGTGAGGGTCAGGCTTCGGGGAAGGGTTAGGGTTAGGGTTCGGGCTAGGGTTAGGGTTAGGGGACGGGGACGGTTTAGGGTCCAGGTGAGGGTACGGCAACGCTTTAGGAGGAGCGTGCGTGTGAGGGCGCGGGTTAGTGTTAGCGTACGGGTTAGGATTACGGGACGGGTGAGGGTCAGGCTTCGGGGAAGGGTTAGGGTTAGGGTTCGGGCTAGGGTTAGGGTTAGGGGATGGGGACGGTTTAGGTTCCAGGTGAGGGTACGGCAACGCTTTAGGGGGAGCGTGCGTGTGAGGGCGCGGGTTGGTGTTAGCGTACGGGTTAGGATTAGGGGACGGGTGAGGGTCAGGCTTCGGGGAAGGGTTAGGGTTAGGGTTCGGGCTAGGGTTAGGGTTAGGGGACGGGGACGGTTTAGGGTCCAGGTGAGGGTACGGCAACCCTTTAGGGGGAGCGTGCGTGTGAGGGCGCGGGTTAGTGTTAGCGTACAGGTTAGGATTAGGGGACGGGTGAGGGTCAGGCTCGGGGAAGGGTTAGAGTTAGGGTTCGGGCTAGGGTTAGGGTTAGGGGACGGGGACGGTTTAGGGTCCAGGTGAGGGTACGGCAACGCTTTAGGGGGAGCGTGCGTGTGAGGGCGCGGGTTAGTGTTAGCCTACGGGTTAGGATTAGGGGACGGTTGAGGGTCAGGCTTCGGGGAAGGGTTAGGGTTAGGGTTCGGGCTAGGGTTAGGGTTAGGGGACGGGGACGGTTTAGGGTCCAGGTGAGGGTACGGCAACGCTTTAGGGGGAGCGAACGAGTGAGGGTGCGGGTTAGTGTTAGCGTACGGTTTAGGATTAGGGGACGGGTGAGGGTCAGGCTTCGGGGAAGGGTTAGGTTTAGGGTTCTGGCTAGGGTTAGGGTTAGGGTACGGGGACGGTTTAGGGTCCAGGTGAGGGTACGGCAACGCTTTAGGGGGAGCGTGCGTGTGAGGGCGCGGTTTAGTGTTAGCGTACGGGTTAGGATTAGGGGACGGGTGAGGGTCAGGCTTCGGGGAAGGGTTAGGGTTAGGGTTCGGGCTAGGGTTAGGGGACGGGGACGGGGACGGTTCAGGGTCCAGGTGAGGGTACGGCAACGCTTTAGGGGGAGCGTGCGTGTGAGGACACGGGTTAGTGTTAGCGTACGGGTTAGGATTAGGGGACGGGTGAGGGTCAGGCTTCGGGGAAGTGTTAGTGTTAGGGTTCAGGCTAGGGTTAGGGTTAGGGGACGGGGAAGGTTTAGGGTCCAGGTGAGGGTACGGCAACGCTTTAGGGGGAGCGTGCGTGTGAGGGCAAGGGTTAGTGTTAGCGTACGGGTTAGGATTAGGGGACGGGTGAGGGTCAGGCTTCATGGAAGGGTTAGGGTTAGGGTTCGGGCTAGGGTTAGGGTTAGGGGAGAGGGACGGTTTAGGGTCCAGGTGAGGGTATGGGAACGCTTTAGGTGGAGCGTGCGTGTGAGGGCGCGGGTTAGTGTTAGCGTACGGGTTAGGATTAGGGGACGGGTGAGGGTCAGGCTTCAAGGAAGGGTTAGGATTAGGGTTCAGGCTAGGGATAGGGTTAGGGTACGGGGACGGTTTAGGGTCCAGGTGAGGGTACGGCAACGCTTTAGGGCGAGCGTGCGTGTGAGGGCACGGGTTAATGTTAGCGTACGGGTGAGGATTAGGGGACGGGTGAGGGTCAGGCTTCGGGGAAGGGTTAGGGTTAGGGTTCGGGCTAGGGTTAGGGTTAGGGGACGGGGACGGTTTAGGGTCCAGGTGAGGGTACGGCAACGCTTTAGGGGCAGCGTGCGTGTGAGGGCGCGGGTTAGTGTTAACGTACGGTTTAGGATTAGGGGACGGGTGAGGGTCAGGGTTCCGGGAAGGGTTAGGGTTAGGGTTCGGGCTAGGGTTAGGGTTAGGGGACGGGGACGGTTTAGGGTCCAGGTGAGGGTACGGCAACGCTTTAGGGGGAGCGTGCGTGTGAGGGCACGGGTTAGTGTTAGCGTACGGGAGAGGATTAGGGGAAGGGTGAGGGTCAGGTTTCGGGGAAGTGTTAGGGTTAGGGTTCGGGCTAGGGTTAGGGTTAGGGGACGGGGACGGTTTAGGGTCCAGGTGAGGGTACGGCAACGCTTTAGGGGGAGCGTGCGTGTGAGGGCGCGGGTTAGTGTTAGCGTACGGGTTAGTATTAGGGGACGGGTGAGGGTCAGGCTTCGGGGAAGGGTTAGAGTTAGGGTTCGGGCTAGGGTTAGGGTTAGGGGACGGGGACGGTTTAGGGTCCAGGTGAGGGTACGGCAACGTTTTAGGGGGAGCGTGCGTGTGAGGGCGTGGGTTAGTGTTAGCCTACGGGTTAGGATTAGGGGACGGGTGAGGGTCAGGCTTCGGGGAAGGGTTAGGGTTAGGGTTCGGGCTAGGGTTAGGGTTAGGGGACGGGGACGGTTTAGGGTCCAGGTGAGGGTACGGCAACGCTTTAGGGGGAGCGAACGAGTGAGGGCGCGGGTTAGTGTTAGCGTACGGTTTAGGATTAGGGGACGGGTGAGGGTCAGGCTTCGGGGAAGGGTTAGGTTTAGGGTTCTGGCTAGGGTTAGGGTTAGGGTACGGGGACGGTTTAGGGTCCAGGTGAGGGTACGGCAACGCTTTAGGGGGAGCGTGCGTGTGAGGGCGCGGTTTAGTGTTAGCGTACGGGTTAGGATTAGGGGACGGGTGAGGGTCAGGCTTCGGGGAAGGGTTAGGGTTAGGGTTCGGGCTAGGGTTAGGGGACGGGGACGGGGACGGTTCAGGGTCCAGGTGAGGGTACGGCAACGCTTTAGGGGGAGCGTGCGTGTGAGGACACGGGTTAGTGTTAGCGTACGGGTTAGGATTAGGGGACGGGTGAGGGTCAGGCTTCGGGGAAGTGTTAGTGTTAGGTTTCAGGCTAGGGTTAGGGTTAGGGGACGGGGACGGTTTAGGATCCAGGTGAGGGTACGGCAACGCTTTAGGGGGAGCGTGCGAGTGAGGGCGCAGGTTAGTGTTAGCGTACGGGTTAGGATTAGGGGACGGGTGAGTGTCAGGCTTCGGGGAAGTGTTAGGGTTAGGGTTCGGGCTAGGGTTAGGGTTAGGGGACGGGGACGGTTTAGGGTCCAGGTGAGGGTACGGCAACGCTTTAGGGGGAGCGTGCGTGTGAGGGCGCGGGTTAGTGTTAGCGTACGGGTTAGGATTAGGGGACGGGTGAGGGTCAGGCTTCTGGGAAGGGTTAGGGTTAGGGTTCGGGCTAGGGTAAGTGTTAGGGGACGGGGACGGTTTAGGGTCCAGGTGAGGGTACGGCAACGCTTTAGGGGGAGCGTGCGTGTGAGGGCACGGGTTAGTGTTAGCGTACGGGTTAGGATTAGGGGACGGGTGAGGGTCAGGCTTCGGGGAAGTGTTAGTGTTAGGGTTCAGGCTAGGGTTAGGGTTAGGGGACGGGGAAGGTTTAGGGTCCAGGTGAGGGTACGGCAGCGCTTTAGGGGGAGCGTGCGTGTGAGGGCAAGGGTTAGTGTTAGCGTACGGGTTAGGATTAGGGGACGGGTGAGGGTCAGGCTTCATGGAAGGGTTAGGGTTAGGGTTCGGGCTAGGGTTAGGGTTAGGGGACAGGGACGGTTTAGGGTCCAGGTGAGGGTACGGGAACGCTTTAGGGGGAGCGTGCGTGTGAGGGCGCGGGTTAGTGTTAGCGTACGGGTTAGGATTAGGGGACGGGTGAGGGTCAGGCTTCAAGGAAGGGTTAGGATTAGGGTTCAGGCTAGGGATAGGGTTAGGGTACGGGGACGGTTTAGGGTCCAGGTGAGGGTACGGCAACGCTTTAGGGCGAGCGTGCGTGTGAGGGCACGGGTTAGTGTTAGCGTACGGGTGAGGATTAGGGGACGGGTGAGGGTCAGGCTTCGGGGAAGGGTTAGGGTTAGGGTTCGGGCTAGGGTTAGGGTTAGGGGACGGGGACGGTTTAGGGTCCAGGTGAGGGTACGGCAACGCTTTAGGGGCAGCGTGCGTGTGAGGGCGCGGGTTAGTGTTAACGTACGGTTTAGGATTAGGGGACGGGTGAGGGTCAGGGTTCGGGGAAGGGTTAGGGTTAGGGTTCGGGCTAGGGTTAGGGTTAGGGGACGGGGACGGTTTAGGGTCCAGGTGAGGGTACGGGAACGGTTTAGGGGGAGCGTGCGTGTGAGGGCGCGGGTTAGTGTTAGCGTACGGGTTAGGATTAGGGGACGGGTGAGGGTCAGGCTTCAAGGAAGGGTTAGGATTAGGGTTCAGGCTAGGGATAGGGTTAGGGTACGGGGACGGTTTAGGGTCCAGGTGAGGGTACGGCAACGCTTTAGGGCGAGCGTGCGTGTGAGGGCACGGGTTAGTGTTAGCATACGGGTGAGGATTAGGGGACGGGTGAGGGTCAGGCTTCGGGGAAGGGTTAGGGTTAGGGTTCGGGCTAGGGTTAGGGTTAGGGGACGGGGACGGTTTAGGGTCCAGGTGAGGGTACGGCAACGCTTTAGGGGCAGCGTGCGTGTGAGGGCACGGGTTAGTGTTAACGTACGGTTTAGGATTAGGGGACGGGTGAGGGTCACGGTTCGGGGAAGGGTTAGGGTTAGGGTTCGGGCTAGGGTTAGGGTTAGGGGACGGGGACGGTTTAGGGTCCAGGTGAGGGTACGGCAACGCTTTAGGGGGAGCGTGCGTGTGAGGGCGCGGGTTAGTGTTAGCGTACGGGTTAGGAATAGGGGACGGGTGAGGGTCAGGCTTCGGGGAAGGGTTAGGTTTAGGGTTCGGGCTAGGGTTAGGGTTAGGGGACGGGGACGGTTTAGGGTCCAGGTGAGGGTACGGCAACGCTTTAGGTGGAGCATGCGTGTGAGGGCGCGGGTTAGTTTTAGCGTACGGGTTAGGATTAGGGGACGGGTGAGGGTCAGGCTTCGGGCAAGGGTTAGGGTTAGGGTTCGGGCTAGGGTTAGGGTTAGGGGACGGGGACGGTTTAGGGTCCAGGTGAGGGTACGGTAACGCTTTAGGGGGAGCGTGCGTGTGAGGGCGCGGGTTAGTGTTAGCGTACGGGTTAGGATTAGGGGACGGGTGAGGGTCAGGCTTCGGGGAAGGGTTAGGGTTAGGGTTCGGGCTAGGGTAAGTGTTAGGGGACGGGGACGGTTTAGGGTCCAGGTGAGAGTACGGCAACGCTTTAGGGGGAGCGTGCGTGTGAGGGCACGGCTTAGTGTTAGCGTACGGGTGAGGATTAGGGGACGGGTGAGGGTCAGGTTTCGGGGAAGGGTTAGGGTTAGGGTTCGGGCTAGGGTTAGGGTTAGGGGACGGGGACGGTTTAGGGTCCAGGTGAGGGTACGGCAACGCTTTAGGGGGAGCGTGCGTGTGAGGGCGCGGGTTAGTGTTAGCGTACGGTTTAGGATTAGGGGACGGGTGAGGGTCAGGCTTCGGGGAAGGGTTAGGGTTAGGGTTCGGGCTAGGGTTAGGGTTAGGGGACGGGGACGGTTTAGGGTCCAGGTGAGCGTCCGGCAACGCTTTAGGGGGAGTGTGCGTGTGAGGGCGCGGGTTAGTGTTAGCGTACGGGTTAGGATTAGGGGACGGGTGAGGGTCAGGCTTCGGGGAAGGGTTAGGGTTAGGGTTCTGGCTAGGGTTAGGGTTAGGGGACGGGGACGGTTTAGGTTCCAGGTGAGGGTACGGCAACGCTTTAGGGGGAGCGTGCATGTGAGGGCGCAGGTTAGTGTTAGCGTACGGGTTAGGATTAGGGGACGGGTGAGGGTCAGGCTTCGGGGAAGGGTTAGGGTTAGGGTTCGGGCTAGGGTAAGTGTTAGGGGACGGGGATGGTTTACGGTCCAGGTGAGGGTACGGCAACGCTTTAGGGGGAGCGTGCGTGTGAGGGCACGGGTTAGTGTTAGCGTACGGGTTAGGATTAGGGGACGGGTGAGGGTCAGGCTTCGAGGAAGTGTTAGTGTTAGGGTTCAGGCTAGGGTTAGGGTTAGGGGACGGGGACGGTTTAGGGTCCAGGTGAGGGTACGGCAACGCTTTAGGGGGAGCGTGCGTGTGAGGGCAAGGGTTAGTGTTAGCGTACGGGTTAGGATTAGGGGACGGGTGAGGGTCAGGCTTCAGGGAAGGGTTAGGGTTAGGGTTCGGTCTAGGGTTAGGGTTAGGGTACGGGGACGGTTTAGGGTTCAGGTGAGTGTACGGCAACGCTTTAGGGGGAGCGTGCGTGTGAGGGCGCGGGTTAGTGTTAGCGTACGGGTTAGGATTAGGGGACGGGTGAGGGTCAGGCTTCGGGGAAGGGTTAGGGTTAGGGTTCGGGCTAGGGTTAGGGTTATGGGACGGGGACGGTTTAGGGTCCAGGTGAGGGTACGGCAACGCTTTAAGGGCAGCGTGCGTGTGAGGGCGCGGGTTAGTGTTAGCGTACGGGTTAGGATTAGGGGACGGGTGAGGGTCAGGCTTCGGGGAAGGTTTAGGGTTAGGGTTCGGGCTAGGGTTACGGTTAGGGGACGGGGACGGTTTAGGGTCCAGGTGAGGGTACGGCAACGCTTTAGGGGGAGCGTGCGTGTGAGGGCGCGGTTTAGTGTTAGCGTACGGGTAAGGATTAGGGGACGGGTGAGGGTCAGGCTTCGGGGAAGGGTTAGGGTTAGGGTTCAGGCTAGGGATAGGGTTAGGGTACGGGGACGGTTTAGGGTCCAGGTGAGGGTACGGCAACGCTTTAGGGCGAGCGTGCGTGTGAGGGCACGGGTTAGTGTTAGCGTACGGGTGAGGATTAGGGGACGGGTGAGGGTCAGGCTTCGGGGAAGGGTTAGGGTTAGGGTTCGGGCTAGGGTTAGGGTTAGGGGACGGGGACGGTTTAGGGTCCAGGTGAGGGTACGGCAACGCTTTAGGGGCAGCGTGCGTGTGAGGGCGCGGGTTAGTGTTAACGTACGGATTAGGATTAGGGGACGGGTGAGGGTCAGGGTTCGGGGAAGGGTTAGGGTTAGGGTTCGGGCTAGGGTTAGGTTTAGGGGACGGGGACGGTTTAGGGTCCAGGTGAGGGTACGGCAACGCTTTAGGGGGAGCGTGCGTGTGAGGGCGCGGGTTAGTGTTAGCGTACGGGTTAGGAATAGGGGACGGGTGAGGGTCAGGCTTCGGGGAAGGGTTAGGTTTAGGGTTCGGGCTAGGATTAGGGTTAGGGGACGGGGACGGTTTAGGGTCCAGGTGAGGGTACGGCAACGCTTTAGGGGGAGCGTGCGTGTGAGGGCACGGGTTAGTGTTAGCGTACGGGAGAGGATTAGGGGAAGGGTGAGGGTCAGGTTTCGGGGAAGGGTTAGGGTTAGGGTTCGGGCTAGGGTTAGGGTTAGGGGACGGGGACGGTTTAGGGTCCAGGTGAGGGTACGGCAACGCTTTAGGGGGAGCGTGCGTGTGAGGGCGCGGGTTAGTGTTAGCGTACGGGTTAGGATTAGGGGACGGGTGAGGGTCAGGCTTCGGGGAAGGGTTAGGGTTAGGGTTCGGGCTAGGGTTAGGGTTAGGGGACGGGGACGGTTTAGGGTCCAGGTGCGGGTACGGTAACGCTTTAGGGGGAGCGTGCGTGTGAGGGCGCGGGTTAGTGTTAGCGTACGGGTTAGGATTAGGGGACGGGTGAGGGTCAGGCTTCGGGGAAGGGTTAGGGTTAGGGTTCGGGCTAGGGTAAGTGTTAGGGGACGGGGACGGTTTAGGGTTCAGGTGAGGGTACGGCAACGCTTTAGGGGGAGCGTGCGTGTGAGGGCACGGGTTAGTGTTAGCGTACGGGAGAGGATTAGGGGAAGGGTGAGGGTCAGGTTTCGGGGAAGGTTTAGGGTTAGGGTTCGGGCTAGGGTTAGGGTTAGGGGACGGGGACGGTTTAGGGTCCAGGTGAGGGTACGGCAACGCTTTAGGGGGAGCGTGCGTGTGAGGGCGCGGGTTAGTGTTAGCGTACGGGTTAGGATTAGGGGACGGGTGAGGGTCAGGCTTCGGGGAAGGGTTAGGGTTAGGGTTCGGGCTAGGGTTAGGGTTAGGGGACGGGGACGGTTTAGGGTCCAGGTGAGGGTACGGCAACGCTTTAGGGGGAGTGTGCATGTGAGGGCGCGGGTTAGTGTTAGCGTACGGGTTAGGATTAGGGGACGGGTGAGGGTCAGGCTTCGGGGAAAGGTTAGGGTTAGGGTTCGGGCTAGGGTTAGGGTTAGGGGACGGGGACGGTTTAGGGTCCAGGTGAGGGTACGGCAACGCTTTAGGGGGAGTGTGCGTGTGAGGGCGCGGGTTAGTGTTAGCGTACGGGTTAGGATTAGGGGACGGGTGAGGGTCAGGCTTCGGGGAAGGGTTAGAGTTAGGGTTCGGGCTAGGGTTAGGGTTAGGGGACGGGGACGGTTTAGGGTCCAGGTGAGGGTACGGCAACGCTTTAGGGGGAGCGTGCGTGTGAGGGCGCGGGTTAGTGTTAGCCTACGGGTTAGGATTAGGGGACGGGTGAGGGTCAGGCTTCGGGGAAGGGTTAGGGTTAGGGTTCGGGCTAGGGTTAGGGTTAGGGGACGGGGACGGTTTAGGGTCCAGGTGAGGGTATGGCAACGCTTTAGGGGGAGCGAACGAGTGAGGGCGCGGGTTAGTGTTAGCGTACGGTTTAGGATTAGGGGACGGGTGAGGGTCAGGCTTCGGGGAAAGGTTAGGGTTAGGTATCGGGCTAGGGTTAGGGTTAGGGGACGGGGACGGTTTAGGGTCCAGGTGAGGGTACGGCAACGCTTTAGGGGGAGCGTGCGTGTGAGGGCGCGGGTTAGTGTTAGCGTACGGGTTAGGTTTAGGGGACGGGTGAGTGTCAGGCTTCGGGGAAGGGTTAGGGTAAGGGTTCGGGCTAGGGTTAGGGTTAGGGGACGGGGACGGTTTAGGGTCCAGGTGAGGGTACGGCAACGCTTTAAGGGCAGCGTGCGTGTGAGGGCGCGGGTTAGTGTTAGCGTACGGGTTAGGATTAGGGGACGGGTGAGGGTCAGGCTTCGGGGAAGGGTTAGGGTTAGGGTTCGGGCTAGGGTTAGGGTTAGGGGACGGGGACGGTTTAGGGTCCAGGTGAGGGTACGGCAACGCTTTAGGGGGAGCGTGCGTGTGAGGGCGCGGGTTAGTGTTAGCGTACGGGTTAGTATTAGGGGACGGGTGAGGGTCAGGCTTCGGGGAAGGGTTAGAGTTAGGGTTCGGGATAGGGTTAGGGTTAGGGGACGGGGACGGTTTAGGGTCCAGGTGAGGGTACGGCAACGCTTTAGGGGGAGCGTGCGTGTGAGGGCGCGGGTTAGTGTTAGCCTACGGGTTAGGATTAGGGGACGGGTGAGGGTCAGGCTTCGGGGAAGGGTTAGGGTTAGGGTTCGGGCTAGGGTTAGGGTTAGGGGACGGGGACGGTTTAGGGTCCAGTTGAGGGTACGGCAACGCTTTAGGGGGAGCGAACGAGTGAGGGCGCGGGTTAGTGTTAGCGTACGGTTTAGGATTAGGGGACGGGTGAGGGTCAGGCTTCGGGGAAGGGTTAGGTTTAGGGTTCTGGCTAGGGTTAGGGTTAGGGTACGGGGACGGTTTAGGGTCCAGGTGAGGGTACGGCAACGCTTTAGGGGGAGCGTGCGTGTGAGGGCGCGGTTTAGTGTTAGCGTACGGGTTAGGATTAGGGGACGGGTGAGGGTCAGGCTTCGGGGAAAGGTTAGGGTTAGGGTTCGGGCTAGGGTTAGGGTACGGGGACGGGGACGGTTCAGGGTCCAAGTGAGGGTACGGCAACGCTTTAGGGGGAGCGTGCGTGTGAGGACACGGGTTAGTGTTAGCGTACGGGTTAGGATTAGGGGACGGGTGAGGGTCAGGCTTCGGGGAAGTGTTAGTGTTAGGTTTCAGGCTAGGGTTAGGGTTAGGGGACGGGGACGGTTTAGGATACAGGTGAGGGTACGGCAACGCTTTAGGGGGAGCGTGCGAGTGAGGGCGCGGGTTAGTGTTAGCGTACGGGTTAGGATTAGGGGACGGGTGAGTGTCAGGCTTCGGGGAAGGGTTAGGGTTAGGGTTCGGGCTAGGGTTAGGGTTAGGGGACGGGGACGGTTTAGGGTCCAGGTGAGGGTACGGCAACGCTTTAGGGGGAGCGTGCGTGTGAGGGCGCGGGTTAGTGTTAGCGTACGGGTTAGGATTAGGGGACGGGTGAGGGTCAGGCTTCTGGGAAGTGTTAGGGTTAGGGTTCGGGCTAGGGTAAGTGTTAGGGGACGGGGACGGTTTAGGGTCCAGGTGAGGGTACGGCAACGCTTTAGGGGGAGCGTGCGTGTGAGGGCACGGGTTAGTGTTAGCGTACGGGTTAGGATTAGGGAACGGGTGAGGGTCAGGCTTCGGGGAAGGGTTAGGGTTAGGGTTCGGGCTAGGGTTAGGGTTAGGGGACGGGGACGGTTTAGGGTCCAGGTGAGGGTACGGGAACGCTTTAGGGGGAGCGTGCATGTGAGGGCGCGGGTTAGTGTTAGCGTACGGGTTAGGATTAGGGGACGGGTGAGGGTCAGGCTTCAAGGAAGGGTTAGGATTAGGGTTCAGGCTAGGGATAGGGTTAGGGTACGGGGACGGTTTAGGGTCCAGGTGAGGGTACGGCAACGCTTTAGGGCGAGCGTGCGTGTGAGGGCACGGGTTAGTGTTAGCGTACGGGTGAGGATTAGGGGACGGGTGAGGGTCAGGCTTCGGGGAAGGGTTAGGGTTAGGGTTCGGGCTAGGGTTAGGGTTAGGGGACGGGGACGGTTTAGGGTCCAGGTGAGGGTACGGCAACACTTTAGGGGCAGCGTGCGTGTGAGGGCGCGGGTTAGTGTTAACGTACGGTTTAGGATTAGGGGACGGGTGAGGGTCACGGTTCGGGGAAGGGTTAGGGTTAGGGTTCGGGCTAGGGTTAGGGTTAGGGGACGGGGACGGTTTAGGGTCCAGGTGAGGGTACGGCAACGCTTTAGGGGGAGCGTGCGTGTGAGGGCGCGGGTTAGTGTTAGCGTACGGGTTAGGAATAGGGGACGGGTGAGGGTCAGGCTTCGGGGAAGGGTTAGGTTTAGGGTTCGGGCTAGGGTTAGGGTTAGGGGACGGGGACGGTTTAGGGTCCAGGTGAGGGTACGGCAACGCTTTAGGTGGAGCATGCGTGTGAGGGCGCGGGTTAGTTTTAGCGTACGGGTTAGGATTAGGGGACGGGTGAGGGTCAGGCTTCGGGGAAGGGTTAGGGTTAGGGTTCGGGCTAGGGTTAGGGTTAGGGGACGGGGACGGTTTAGGGTCCAGGTGAGGGTACGGTAACGCTTTAGGGGGAGCGTGCGTGTGAGGGCGCGGGTTAGTGTTAGCGTACGGGTTAGGATTAGGGGACGGGTGAGGGTCAGGCTTCGGGGAAGGGTTAGGGTTAGGGTTCGGGCTAGGGTAAGTGTTAGGGGACGGGGACGGTTTAGGGTCCAGGTGAGGGTACGGCAACGCTTTAGGGGGAGCGTGCGTGTGAGGGCACGGGTTAGTGTTAGCGTACGGGTGAGGATTAGGGGACGGGTGAGGGTCTGGTTTCGGGGAAGGGTTAGGGTTAGGGTTCGGGCTAGGGTTAGGGTTAGGGGACGGGGACGGTTTAGGGTCCAGGTGAGGGTACGGCAACGCTTTAGGGGGAGCGTGCGTGTGAGGGCGCGGGTTAGTGTTAGCGTACGGGTTAGGATTAGGGGACGGGTGAGGGTCAGGCTTCGGGGAAGGGTTAGGGTTAGGGTTCGGGCTAGGGTTAGGGTTAGGGGACGGGGACGGTTTAGGGTCCAGGTGAGGGTACGGCAACGCTTTAGGGGGAGTGTGCGTGTGAGGGCGCGGGTTAGTGTTAGCGTACGGGTTAGGATTAGGGGACGGGTGAGGGTCAGGCTTCAGGGAAGGGTTAGGGTTAGGGTTCTGGCTAGGGTTAGGGTTAGGGGACGGGGACGGTTTAGGTTCCAGGTGAGGGTACGGCAACGCTTTAGGGGGAGCGTGCGTGTGAGGGCGCAGGTTAGTGTTAGCGTACGGGTTAGGATTAGGGGACGGGTGAGGGTCAGGCTTCGGGGAAGGGTTAGGGTTAGGGTTCGGGCTAGGGTAAGTGTTAGGGGACGGGGATGGTTTACGGTCCAGGTGAGGGTACGGCAACGCTTTAGGGGGAGCGTGCGTGTGAGGGCACGGGTTAGTGTTAGCGTACGGGTTAGGATTAGGGGACGGGTGAGGGTCAGGCTTCGAGGAAGTGTTAGTGTTAGGGTTCAGGCTAGGGTTAGGGTTAGGGGACGGGGACGGTTTAGGGTCCAGGTGAGGGTACGGCAACGCTTTAGGGGGAGCGTGCGTGTGAGGGCAAGGGTTAGTGTTAGCGTACGGGTTAGGATTAGGGGACGGGTGAGGGTCAGGCTTCAGGGAAGGGTTAGGGTTAGGGTTCGGTCTAGGGTTAGGGTTAGGGTACGGGGACGGTTTAGGGTTCAGGTGAGTGTACGGCAACGCTTTAGGGGGAGCGTGCGTGTGAGGGCGCGGGTTAGTGTTAGCGTACGGGTTAGGATTAGGGGACGGGTGAGGGTCAGGCTTCGGGGAAGGGTTAGGGTTAGGGTTCGGGCTAGGGTTAGGGTTAGGGGACGGGGACGGTTTAGGGTCCAGGTGAGGGTACGGCAACGCTTTAGGGGGAGCGAACTAGTGAGGGCGCGGTTTAGTGTTAGCGTCCGGTTTAGGATTAGGGGACGGGTGAGGGTCAGGCTTCGGGGAAGGGTTAGGTTTAGGGTTCGGGCTAGGGTTAGGGTTAGGGGACGGGGACGGTTTAGGTTCCAGGCGAGGGTACGGCAACGCTTTAGGGGGAGCGTGCGTGTGAGGGCGCGGGTTAGTGTTAGCGTACGGGTTAGGATTAGGGGACGGGTGAGGGTCAGGCTTCGGGGAAGGGTTAGGGTTAGGGTTCGGGCTAGGGTTAGGGTTAGGGGACGGGGACGGTTTAGGGTCCAGGTGAGGGTACGGCAACGCTTTAGGGGGAGCGTGCGTGTGAGGGCAAGTGTTAGTGTGAGCGTACGGGTTAGGATTAGGGGACGGGTGAGGGTCAGGCTTCGGGGAAGGGTTAGGGTTAGGGTTCGGGCTAGGGTTAGGGTTAGGGGACGGGGACGGTTTAGGGTCCAGGTGAGGGTACGGCAACGCTTTAGGGGGAGCGTGCGTGTGAGGGCAAGGGTTAGTGTTAGCGTACGGGTTAGGATTAGGGGACGGGTGAGGGTCAGGCTTCAGGGAAGGGTTAGGGTTAGGGTTCGGGCTAGGGTTAGGGTTAGGGGACGGGGACGGTTTAGGGTCCAGGTGAGGGTACGGCAACGCTTTAGGGGGAGCGTGCGTGTGAGGGCGCGGGTTAGTGTTAGCGTACGGGTTAGGATTAGGGGACGGGTGAGGGTTAGGCTTCGGGGAAGGGTTAGGATTAGGGTTCGGGCTAGGGTTAGGGTTAGGGGACGGGGACGGTTAAGGGTCCAGGTGAGGGTACGGCAACGCTTTAGGGGGAGCGTGTGTGTGAGGGCGCGGGTTAGTGTTAGCGTACGGGTTAGGATTAGGGGACGGGTGAGGGTCAGGCTTCGGGGAAAGGTTAGGGTTAGGTTTCGGGCTAGGGTTAGGGTTAGGGGACGGGGACGGTTTAGGGTCCAGGTGAGGGTACGGCAACGCTTTAGGGGGAGTGTGCGTGTGAGGGCGCGGGTTAGTGTTAGCGTACGGGTTAGGTTTAGGGGACGGGTGAGCGTCAGGCTTCGGGGAAGGGTTAGGGTAAGGGTTCGGGCTAGGGTTAGGGTTAGGGGACGGGGACGGTTTAGGGTCCAGGTGAGGGTACGGCAACGCTTTAAGGGCAGCGTGCGTGTGAGGGCGCGGGTTAGTGTTAGCGTACGGGTTAGGATTAGGGGACGGGTGAGGGTCAGGCTTCGGGGAAGTGTTAGGGTTAGGGTTCGGGCTAGGGTTAGGGTTAGGGGACGGGGACGGTTTAGGGTCCAGGTGAGGGTACGGCAACGCTTTAGGGGGAGCGTGCGTGTGAGGGCGCGGGTTAGTGTTAGCGTACGGGTTAGGATTAGGGGACGGGTGAGGGTCAGGCTTCGGGGAAGTGTTAGTTTTAGGGTTCAGGCTAGGGTTAGGGTTAGGGGACGGGGAAGGTTTAGGGTCCAGGTGAGGGTACGGCAACGCTTTAGGGGGAGCGTGCGTGTGAGGGCAAGGGTTAGTGTTAGCGTACGGGTTAGGATTAGGGGACGGGTGAGGGTCAGGCTTCAGGGAAGGGTTAGGGTTAGGGTTCGGTCTAGGGTTCGGGTTAGGGGACGGGGACGGTTTAGGGTCCAGGTGAGGGTACGGGAACGCTTTAGGGGGAGCGTGCGTGTGAGGGCGCGGGTTAGTGTTAGCGTACGGGTTAGGATTAGGGGACGGGTGAGGGTCAGGCTTCAAGGAAGGGTTAGGATTAGGGTTCAGGCTAGGGTTAGGGTTCGGGTACGGGGACGGTTTAGGGTCCAGGTGAGGGTACGGCAACGCTTTTTGGCGAGCGTGCGTGTGAGGGCACGGGTTAGTGTTAGCGTACGGGTGAGGATTAGGGGACGGGTGAGGGTCAGGCTTCGGGGAAGGGTTAGGGTTAGGGTTCGGGCTAGGGTTAGGGTTAGGGGACGGGGACGGTTTAGGGTACAGGTGAGGGTACGGCAACGCTTTAGGGGGAGTGTGCGTGTGAGGGCGCGGGTTAGTGTTAGCGTACGGGTTAGGATTAGGGGACGGGTGAGGGTCAGGCTTCGGGGAAGCGTTAGGTTTAGGGTTCGGGCTAGGGTTAGGGTTAGGGGACGGGGACGGTTTAGGGTCCAGGTGAGGGTACGGCAACGCTTTAGGGGGAGCATGCGTGTGAGGGCGCGGGTTAGTTTTAGCGTACGGGTTAGGATTAGGGGACGGGTGAGGGTCAGGCTTCGGGGAAGGGTTAGGTTTAGGGTTCTGGCTAGGGTTAGGGTTAGGGGACGGGGACGGTTTAGGGTCCAGGTGAGGGTACGGCAACGCTTTAGGGGGAGCGTGCGTGTGAGGGCGCGGGTTAGTGTTAGCGTACGGGTTAGGATTACGGGACGGGTGAGGGTCAGGCTTCGGGGAAGGGTTAGGTTTAGGGTTCGGGCTAGTGTTAGGGTTAGGGGACGGGGACGGTTTAGGTTCCAGGTGAGGGTACGGCAACGCTTTAGGGGGAGCGTGCGTGTGAGGGCGCGGGTTAGTGTTAGCGTACGGGTTAGGATTAGGGGACGGGTGAGGGTCAGGCTTCTGGGAAGGGTTAGGGTTAGGGTTCGGGCTAGGGTAAGTGTTAGGGGACGGGGACGGTTTAGGGTCCAGGTGAGGGTACGGCAACGCTTTAGGGGGTGCGTGCGTGTGAGGGCACGGGTTAGTGTTAGCGTACGGGTTAGGATTAGGGGACGGGTGAGGGTCAGGCTTCGGGGAAGTGTTAGTGTTAGGGTTCAGGCTAGGGTTAGGGTTAGGGGACGGGGAAGGTTTAGGGTCCAGGTGAGTGTACGGCAACGCTTTAGGGGGAGCGTGCGTGTGAGGGCAAGGGTTAGTGTTAGCGTACGGGTTAGGATTAGGGGACGGGTGAGGGTCAGGCTTCATGGAAGGGTTAGGGTTAGAGTTCGGGCTAGGGTTAGGGTTAGGGGACAGGGACGGTTTAGGGTCCAGGTGAGGGTACGGGAACGCTTTAGGGGGAGCGTGCGTGTGAGGGCGCGGGTTAGTGTTACCGTACGGGTTAGGATTAGGGGACGGGTGAGGGTCAGGCTTCAAGGAAGTGTTAGGATTAGGGTTCAGGCTAGGGATAGGGTTAGGGTACGGGGACGGTTTAGGGTCCAGGTGAGGGTACGGCAACGCTTTAGGGCGAGCGTGCGTGTGAGGGCACGGGTTAGTGTTAGCGTACGGGTGAGGATTAGGGGACGGGTGAGGGTCAGGCTTCGGGGAAGGGTTAGGGTTAGGGTTCGGGCTAGGGTTAGGGTTAGGGGACGGAGACGGTTTAGGGTCCAGGTGAGGGTACGGCAACGCTTTAGGGGCAGCGTGCGTGTGAGGGCGCGGGTTAGTGTTAACGTACGGTTTAGGATTAGGGGACGGGTGAGGGTCAGGGTTCGGGGAAGGGTTAGGGTTAGGGTTCGGGCTAGGGTTAGGGTTAGGGGACGGGGACGGTTTAGGGTCCAGGTGAGGGTACGGCAACGCTTTAGGGGGAGCGTGCGTGTGAGGGCGCGGGTTAGTGTTAGCGTACGGGTTAGGATTAGGGGACGGGTGAGGGTCAGGCTTCGGGGAAGGGTTAGGGTTAGGGTTCGGGCTAGGGTTAGGGTTAGGGGACGGGGACGGTTTAGGGTCCAGGTGAGGGTACGGCAACGCTTTAGGAGGAGCGTGCGTGTGAGGGCGCGGGTTAGTGTTAGCGTACGGGTTAGGATTACGGGACGGGTGAGGGTCAGGCTTCGGGGAAGGGTTAGGGTTAGGGTTCGGGCTAGGGTTAGGGTTAGGGGATGGGGACGGTTTAGGTTCCAGGTGAGGGTACGGCAACGCTTTAGGGGGAGCGTGCGTGTGAGGGCGCGGGTTGGTGTTAGCGTACGGGTTAGGATTAGGGGACGGGTGAGGGTCAGGCTTCGGGGAAGGGTTAGGGTTAGGGTTCGGGCTAGGGTTAGGGTTAGGGGACGGGGACGGTTTAGGGTCCAGGTGAGGGTACGGCAACCCTTTAGGGGGAGCGTGCGTGTGAGGGCGCGGGTTAGTGTTAGCGTACAGGTTAGGATTAGGGGACGGGTGAGGGTCAGGCTCGGGGAAGGGTTAGAGTTAGGGTTCGGGCTAGGGTTAGGGTTAGGGGACGGGGACGGTTTAGGGTCCAGGTGAGGGTACGGCAACGCTTTAGGGGGAGCGTGCGTGTGAGGGCGCGGGTTAGTGTTAGCCTACGGGTTAGGATTAGGGGACGGTTGAGGGTCAGGCTTCGGGGAAGGGTTAGGGTTAGGGTTCGGGCTAGGGTTAGGGTTAGGGGACGGGGACGGTTTAGGGTCCAGGTGAGGGTACGGCAACGCTTTAGGGGGAGCGAACGAGTGAGGGTGCGGGTTAGTGTTAGCGTACGGTTTAGGATTAGGGGACGGGTGAGGGTCAGGCTTCGGGGAAGGGTTAGGTTTAGGGTTCTGGCTAGGGTTAGGGTTAGGGTACGGGGACGGTTTAGGGTCCAGGTGAGGGTACGGCAACGCTTTAGGGGGAGCGTGCGTGTGAGGGCGCGGTTTAGTGTTAGCGTACGGGTTAGGATTAGGGGACGGGTGAGGGTCAGGCTTCGGGGAAGGGTTAGGGTTAGGGTTCGGGCTAGGGTTAGGGGACGGGGACGGGGACGGTTCAGGGTCCAGGTGAGGGTACGGCAACGCTTTAGGGGGAGCGTGCGTGTGAGGACACGGGTTAGTGTTAGCGTACGGGTTAGGATTAGGGGACGGGTGAGGGTCAGGCTTCGGGGAAGTGTTAGTGTTAGGGTTCAGGCTAGGGTTAGGGTTAGGGGACGGGGAAGGTTTAGGGTCCAGGTGAGGGTACGGCAACGCTTTAGGGGGAGCGTGCGTGTGAGGGCAAGGGTTAGTGTTAGCGTACGGGTTAGGATTAGGGGACGGGTGAGGGTCAGGCTTCATGGAAGGGTTAGGGTTAGGGTTCGGGCTAGGGTTAGGGTTAGGGGAGAGGGACGGTTTAGGGTCCAGGTGAGGGTATGGGAACGCTTTAGGTGGAGCGTGCGTGTGAGGGCGCGGGTTAGTGTTAGCGTACGGGTTAGGATTAGGGGACGGGTGAGGGTCAGGCTTCAAGGAAGGGTTAGGATTAGGGTTCAGGCTAGGGATAGGGTTAGGGTACGGGGACGGTTTAGGGTCCAGGTGAGGGTACGGCAACGCTTTAGGGCGAGCGTGCGTGTGAGGGCACGGGTTAATGTTAGCGTACGGGTGAGGATTAGGGGACGGGTGAGGGTCAGGCTTCGGGGAAGGGTTAGGGTTAGGGTTCGGGCTAGGGTTAGGGTTAGGGGACGGGGACGGTTTAGGGTCCAGGTGAGGGTACGGCAACGCTTTAGGGGCAGCGTGCGTGTGAGGGCGCGGGTTAGTGTTAACGTACGGTTTAGGATTAGGGGACGGGTGAGGGTCAGGTTTCGGGGAAGGGTTAGGGTTAGGGTTCGGGCTAGGGTTAGGGTTAGGGGACGGGGACGGTTTAGGGTCCAGTTGAGGGTACGGCAACGCTTTAGGGGGAGCGTGCGTGTGAGGACGTGGGTTAGTGTTAGCGTACGGGTTAGGAATAGGGGACGGGTGAGGGTCAGGCTTCGGGGAAGGGTTAGGTTTAGGGTTCGGGCTAGGATTAGGGTTAGGGGACGGGGACGGTTTAGGGTCCAGGTGAGGGTACGGCAACGCTTTAGGGGGAGCGTGCGTGTGAGGGCACGGGTTAGTGTTAGCGTACGGGAGAGGATTAGGGGAAGGGTGAGGGTCAGGTTTCGGGGAAGGGTTAGGGTTAGGGTTCGGGCTAGGGTTAGGGTTAGGGGACGGGGACGGTTTAGGGTCCAGGTGAGGGTACGGCAACGCTTTAGGGGGAGCGTGCGTGTGAGGGCGCGGGTTAGTGTTAGCGTACGGGTTAGGATTAGGGGACGGGTGAGGGTCAGGCTTCGGGGAAGGGTTAGGGTTAGGGTTCGGGCTAGGGTTAGGGTTAGGGGACGGGGACGGTTTAGGGTCCAGGTGAGGGTACGGTAACGCTTTAGGGGGAGCGTGCGTGTGAGGGCGCGGGTTAGTGTTAGCGTACGGGTTAGGATTAGGGGACGGGTGAGGGTCAGGCTTCGGGGAAGGGTTAGGGTTAGGGTTCGGGCTAGGGTAAGTGTTAGGGGACGGGGACGGTTTAGGGTCCAGGTGAGGGTACAGCAACGCTTTAGGGGGAGCGTGCGTGTGAGGGCGCGGGTTAGTGTTAGCGTACGGGTTAGTATTAGGGGACGGGTGAGGGTCAGGCTTCGGGGAAGGGTTAGAGTTAGGGTTCGGGCTAGGGTTAGGGTTAGGGGACGGGGACGGTTTAGGGTCCAGGTGAGGGTACGGCAACGCTTTAGGGGGAGCGTGCGTGTGAGGGCGCGGGTTAGTGTTAGCGTACGGGTTAGTATTAGGGGACGGGTGAGGGTCAGGCTTCGGGGAAGGGTTAGAGTTAGGGTTCGGGCTAGGGTTAGGGTTAGGGGACGGGGACGGTTTAGGGTCCAGGTGAGGGTACGGCAACGTTTTAGGGGGAGCGTGCGTGTGAGGGCGTGGGTTAGTGTTAGCCTACGGGTTAGGATTAGGGGACGGGTGAGGGTCAGGCTTCGGGGAAGGGTTAGGGTTAGGGTTCGGGCTAGGGTTAGGGTTAGGGGACGGGGACGGTTTAGGGTCCAGGTGAGGGTACGGCAACGCTTTAGGGGGAGCGAACGAGTGAGGGCGCGGGTTAGTGTTAGCGTACGGTTTAGGATTAGGGGACGGGTGAGGGTCAGGCTTCGGGGAAGGGTTAGGTTTAGGGTTCTGGCTAGGGTTAGGGTTAGGGTACGGGGACGGTTTAGGGTCCAGGTGAGGGTACGGCAACGCTTTAGGGGGAGCGTGCGTGTGAGGGCGCGGTTTAGTGTTAGCGTACGGGTTAGGATTAGGGGACGGGTGAGGGTCAGGCTTCGGGGAAGGGTTAGGGTTAGGGTTCGGGCTAGGGTTAGGGGACGGGGACGGGGACGGTTCAGGGTCCAGGTGAGGGTACGGCAACGCTTTAGGGGGAGCGTGCGTGTGAGGACACGGGTTAGTGTTAGCGTACGGGTTAGGATTAGGGGACGGGTGAGGGTCAGGCTTCGGGGAAGTGTTAGTGTTAGGTTTCAGGCTAGGGTTAGGGTTAGGGGACGGGGACGGTTTAGGATCCAGGTGAGGGTACGGCAACGCTTTAGGGGGAGCGTGCGAGTGAGGGCGCAGGTTAGTGTTAGCGTACGGGTTAGGATTAGGGGACGGGTGAGTGTCAGGCTTCGGGGAAGTGTTAGGGTTAGGGTTCGGGCTAGGGTTAGGGTTAGGGGACGGGGACGGTTTAGGGTCCAGGTGAGGGTACGGCAACGCTTTAGGGGGAGCGTGCGTGTGAGGGCGCGGGTTAGTGTTAGCGTACGGGTTAGGATTAGGGGACGGGTGAGGGTCAGGCTTCTGGGAAGGGTTAGGGTTAGGGTTCGGGCTAGGGTAAGTGTTAGGGGACGGGGACGGTTTAGGGTCCAGGTGAGGGTACGGCAACGCTTTAGGGGGAGCGTGCGTGTGAGGGCACGGGTTAGTGTTAGCGTACGGGTTAGGATTAGGGGACGGGTGAGGGTCAGGCTTCGGGGAAGTGTTAGTGTTAGGGTTCAGGCTAGGGTTAGGGTTAGGGGACGGGGAAGGTTTAGGGTCCAGGTGAGGGTACGGCAGCGCTTTAGGGGGAGCGTGCGTGTGAGGGCAAGGGTTAGTGTTAGCGTACGGGTTAGGATTAGGGGACGGGTGAGGGTCAGGCTTCATGGAAGGGTTAGGGTTAGGGTTCGGGCTAGGGTTAGGGTTAGGGGACAGGGACGGTTTAGGGTCCAGGTGAGGGTACGGGAACGCTTTAGGGGGAGCGTGCGTGTGAGGGCGCGGGTTAGTGTTAGCGTACGGGTTAGGATTAGGGGACGGGTGAGGGTCAGGCTTCAAGGAAGGGTTAGGATTAGGGTTCAGGCTAGGGATAGGGTTAGGGTACGGGGACGGTTTAGGGTCCAGGTGAGGGTACGGCAACGCTTTAGGGCGAGCGTGCGTGTGAGGGCACGGGTTAGTGTTAGCGTACGGGTGAGGATTAGGGGACGGGTGAGGGTCAGGCTTCGGGGAAGGGTTAGGGTTAGGGTTCGGGCTAGGGTTAGGGTTAGGGGACGGGGACGGTTTAGGGTCCAGGTGAGGGTACGGCAACGCTTTAGGGGCAGCGTGCGTGTGAGGGCGCGGGTTAGTGTTAACGTACGGTTTAGGATTAGGGGACGGGTGAGGGTCAGGGTTCGGGGAAGGGTTAGGGTTAGGGTTCGGGCTAGGGTTAGGGTTAGGGGACGGGGACGGTTTAGGGTCCAGGTGAGGGTACGGGAACGGTTTAGGGGGAGCGTGCGTGTGAGGGCGCGGGTTAGTGTTAGCGTACGGGTTAGGATTAGGGGACGGGTGAGGGTCAGGCTTCAAGGAAGGGTTAGGATTAGGGTTCAGGCTAGGGATAGGGTTAGGGTACGGGGACGGTTTAGGGTCCAGGTGAGGGTACGGCAACGCTTTAGGGCGAGCGTGCGTGTGAGGGCACGGGTTAGTGTTAGCATACGGGTGAGGATTAGGGGACGGGTGAGGGTCAGGCTTCGGGGAAGGGTTAGGGTTAGGGTTCGGGCTAGGGTTAGGGTTAGGGGACGGGGACGGTTTAGGGTCCAGGTGAGGGTACGGCAACGCTTTAGGGGCAGCGTGCGTGTGAGGGCACGGGTTAGTGTTAACGTACGGTTTAGGATTAGGGGACGGGTGAGGGTCACGGTTCGGGGAAGGGTTAGGGTTAGGGTTCGGGCTAGGGTTAGGGTTAGGGGACGGGGACGGTTTAGGGTCCAGGTGAGGGTACGGCAACGCTTTAGGGGGAGCGTGCGTGTGAGGGCGCGGGTTAGTGTTAGCGTACGGGTTAGGAATAGGGGACGGGTGAGGGTCAGGCTTCGGGGAAGGGTTAGGTTTAGGGTTCGGGCTAGGGTTAGGGTTAGGGGACGGGGACGGTTTAGGGTCCAGGTGAGGGTACGGCAACGCTTTAGGTGGAGCATGCGTGTGAGGGCGCGGGTTAGTTTTAGCGTACGGGTTAGGATTAGGGGACGGGTGAGGGTCAGGCTTCGGGCAAGGGTTAGGGTTAGGGTTCGGGCTAGGGTTAGGGTTAGGGGACGGGGACGGTTTAGGGTCCAGGTGAGGGTACGGTAACGCTTTAGGGGGAGCGTGCGTGTGAGGGCGCGGGTTAGTGTTAGCGTACGGGTTAGGATTAGGGGACGGGTGAGGGTCAGGCTTCGGGGAAGGGTTAGGGTTAGGGTTCGGGCTAGGGTAAGTGTTAGGGGACGGGGACGGTTTAGGGTCCAGGTGAGAGTACGGCAACGCTTTAGGGGGAGCGTGCGTGTGAGGGCACGGGTTAGTGTTAGCGTACGGGTGAGGATTAGGGGACGGGTGAGGGTCAGGTTTCGGGGAAGGGTTAGGGTTAGGGTTCGGGCTAGGGTTAGGGTTAGGGGACGGGGACGGTTTAGGGTCCAGGTGAGGGTACGGCAACGCTTTAGGGGGAGCGTGCGTGTGAGGGCGCGGGTTAGTGTTAGCGTACGGTTTAGGATTAGGGGACGGGTGAGGGTCAGGCTTCGGGGAAGGGTTAGGGTTAGGGTTCGGGCTAGGGTTAGGGTTAGGGGACGGGGACGGTTTAGGGTCCAGGTGAGCGTCCGGCAACGCTTTAGGGGGAGTGTGCGTGTGAGGGCGCGGGTTAGTGTTAGCGTACGGGTTAGGATTAGGGGACGGGTGAGGGTCAGGCTTCGGGGAAGGGTTAGGGTTAGGGTTCTGGCTAGGGTTAGGGTTAGGGGACGGGGACGGTTTAGGTTCCAGGTGAGGGTACGGCAACGCTTTAGGGGGAGCGTGCATGTGAGGGCGCAGGTTAGTGTTAGCGTACGGGTTAGGATTAGGGGACGGGTGAGGGTCAGGCTTCGGGGAAGGGTTAGGGTTAGGGTTCGGGCTAGGGTAAGTGTTAGGGGACGGGGATGGTTTACGGTCCAGGTGAGGGTACGGCAACGCTTTAGGGGGAGCGTGCGTGTGAGGGCACGGGTTAGTGTTAGCGTACGGGTTAGGATTAGGGGACGGGTGAGGGTCAGGCTTCGAGGAAGTGTTAGTGTTAGGGTTCAGGCTAGGGTTAGGGTTAGGGGACGGGGACGGTTTAGGGTCCAGGTGAGGGTACGGCAACGCTTTAGGGGGAGCGTGCGTGTGAGGGCAAGGGTTAGTGTTAGCGTACGGGTTAGGATTAGGGGACGGGTGAGGGTCAGGCTTCAGGGAAGGGTTAGGGTTAGGGTTCGGTCTAGGGTTAGGGTTAGGGTACGGGGACGGTTTAGGGTTCAGGTGAGTGTACGGCAACGCTTTAGGGGGAGCGTGCGTGTGAGGGCGCGGGTTAGTGTTAGCGTACGGGTTAGGATTAGGGGACGGGTGAGGGTCAGGCTTCGGGGAAGGGTTAGGGTTAGGGTTCGGGCTAGGGTTAGGGTTATGGGACGGGGACGGTTTAGGGTCCAGGTGAGGGTACGGCAACGCTTTAAGGGCAGCGTGCGTGTGAGGGCGCGGGTTAGTGTTAGCGTACGGGTTAGGATTAGGGGACGGGTGAGGGTCAGGCTTCGGGGAAGGTTTAGGGTTAGGGTTCGGGCTAGGGTTACGGTTAGGGGACGGGGACGGTTTAGGGTCCAGGTGAGGGTACGGCAACGCTTTAGGGGGAGCGTGCGTGTGAGGGCGCGGTTTAGTGTTAGCGTACGGGTAAGGATTAGGGGACGGGTGAGGGTCAGGCTTCGGGGAAGGGTTAGGGTTAGGGTTCAGGCTAGGGATAGGGTTAGGGTACGGGGACGGTTTAGGGTCCAGGTGAGGGTACGGCAACGCTTTAGGGCGAGCGTGCGTGTGAGGGCACGGGTTAGTGTTAGCGTACGGGTGAGGATTAGGGGACGGGTGAGGGTCAGGCTTCGGGGAAGGGTTAGGGTTAGGGTTCGGGCTAGGTTTAGGGTTAGGGGACGGGGACGGTTTAGGGTCCAGGTGAGGGTACGGCAACGCTTTAGGGGCAGCGTGCGTGTGAGGGCGCGGGTTAGTGTTAACGTACGGTTTAGGATTAGGGGACGGGTGAGGGTCAGGGTTCGGGGAAGGGTTAGGGTTAGGGTTCGGGCTAGGGTTAGGGTTAGGGGACGGGGACGGTTTAGGGTCCAGGTGAGGGTACGGCAACGCTTTAGGTGGAGCATGCGTGTGAGGGCGCGGGTTAGTTTTAGCGTACGGGTTAGGATTAGGGGACGGGTGAGGGTCAGGCTTCGGGGAAGTGTTAGTGTTAGGGTTCAGGCTAGGGTTAGGGTTAGGGGACGGGGAAGGTTTAGGGTCCAGGTGAGGGTACGGCAACGCTTTAGGGGGAGCGTGCGTGTGAGGGCAAGGGTTAGTGTTAGCGTACGGGTTAGGATTAGGGGACGGGTGAGGGTCAGGCTTCATGGAAGGGTTAGGGTTAGGGTTCGGGCTAGGGTTAGGGTTAGGGGACAGGGACGGTTTAGGGTCCAGGTGAGGGTATGGGAACGCTTTAGGTGGAGCGTGCGTGTGAGGGCGCGGGTTAGTGTTAGCGTACGGGTTAGGATTAGGGGACGGGTGAGGGTCAGGCTTCAAGGAAGGGTTAGGATTAGGGTTCAGGCTAGGGATAGGGTTAGGGTACGGGGACGGTTTAGGGTCCAGGTGAGGGTACGGCAACGCTTTAGGGCGAGCGTGCGTGTGAGGGCACGGGTTAGTGTTAGCGTACGGGTGAGGATTAGGGGACGGGTGAGGGTCAGGCTTCGGGGAAGGGTTAGGGTTAGGGTTCGGGCTAGGGTTAGGGTTAGGGGACGGGGACGGTTTAGGGTCCAGGTGAGGGTACGGCAACGCTTTAGGGGCAGCGTGCGTGTGAGGGCGCGGGTTAGTGTTAACGTACGGATTAGGATTAGGGGACGGGTGAGGGTCAGGGTTCGGGGAAGGGTTAGGGTTAGGGTTCGGGCTAGGGTTAGGTTTAGAGGACGGGGACGGTTTAGGGTCCAGGTGAGGGTACGGCAACGCTTTAGGGGGAGCGTGCGTGTGAGGGCGCGGGTTAGTGTTAGCGTACGGGTTAGGAATAGGGGACGGGTGAGGGTCAGGCTTCGGGGAAGGGTTAGGTTTAGGGTTCGGGCTAGGATTAGGGTTAGGGGACGGGGACGGTTTAGGGTCCAGGTGAGGGTACGGCAACGCTTTAGGGGGAGCGTGCGTGTGAGGGCACGGGTTAGTGTTAGCGTACGGGAGAGGATTAGGGGAAGGGTGAGGGTCAGGTTTCGGGGAAGGGTTAGGGTTAGGGTTCGGGCTAGGGTTAGGGTTAGGGGACGGGGACGGTTTAGGGTCCAGGTGAGGGTACGGCAACGCTTTAGGGGGAGCGTGCGTGTGAGGGCGCGGGTTAGTGTTAGCGTACGGGTTAGGATTAGGGGACGGGTGAGGGTCAGGCTTCGGGGAAGGGTTAGGGTTAGGGTTCGGGCTAGGGTTAGGGTTAGGGGACGGGGACGGTTTAGGGTCCAGGTGCGGGTACGGTAACGCTTTAGGGGGAGCGTGCGTGTGAGGGCGCGGGTTAGTGTTAGCGTACGGGTTAGGATTAGGGGACGGGTGAGGGTCAGGCTTCGGGGAAGGGTTAGGGTTAGGGTTCGGGCTAGGGTAAGTGTTAGGGGACGGGGACGGTTTAGGGTCCAGGTGAGGGTACGGCAACGCTTTAGGGGGAGCGTGCGTGTGAGGGCACGGGTTAGTGTTAGCGTACGGGAGAGGATTAGGGGAAGGGTGAGGGTCAGGTTTCGGGGAAGGTTTAGGGTTAGGGTTCGGGCTAGGGTTAGGGTTAGGGGACGGGGACGGTTTAGGGTCCAGGTGAGGGTACGGCAACGCTTTAGGGGGAGCGTGCGTGTGAGGGCGCGGGTTAGTGTTAGCGTACGGGTTAGGATTAGGGGACGGGTGAGGGTCAGGCTTCGGGGAAGGGTTAGGGTTAGGGTTCGGGCTAGGGTTAGGGTTAGGGGACGGGGACGGTTTAGGGTCCAGGTGAGGGTACGGCAACGCTTTAGGGGGAGTGTGCATGTGAGGGCGCGGGTTAGTGTTAGCGTACGGGTTAGGATTAGGGGACGGGTGAGGGTCAGGCTTCGGGGAAAGGTTAGGGTTAGGGTTCGGGCTAGGGTTAGGGTTAGGGGACGGGGACGGTTTAGGGTCCAGGTGAGGGTACGGCAACGCTTTAGGGGGAGTGTGCGTGTGAGGGCGCGGGTTAGTGTTAGCGTACGGGTTAGGATTAGGGGACGGGTGAGGGTCAGGCTTCGGGGAAGGGTTAGAGTTAGGGTTCGGGCTAGGGTTAGGGTTAGGGGACGGGGACGGTTTAGGGTCCAGGTGAGGGTACGGCAACGCTTTAGGGGGAGCGTGCGTGTGAGGGCGCGGGTTAGTGTTAGCCTACGGGTTAGGATTAGGGGACGGGTGAGGGTCAGGCTTCGGGGAAGGGTTAGGGTTAGGGTTCGGGCTAGGGTTAGGGTTAGGGGACGGGGACGGTTTAGGGTCCAGGTGAGGGTATGGCAACGCTTTAGGGGGAGCGAACGAGTGAGGGCGCGGGTTAGTGTTAGCGTACGGTTTAGGATTAGGGGACGGGTGAGGGTCAGGCTTCGGGGAAAGGTTAGGGTTAGGTATCGGGCTAGGGTTAGGGTTAGGGGACGGGGACGGTTTAGGGTCCAGGTGAGGGTACGGCAACGCTTTAGGGGGAGCGTGCGTGTGAGGGCGCGGGTTAGTGTTAGCGTACGGGTTAGGTTTAGGGGACGGGTGAGTGTCAGGCTTCGGGGAAGGGTTAGGGTAAGGGTTCGGGCTAGGGTTAGGGTTAGGGGACGGGGACGGTTTAGGGTCCAGGTGAGGGTACGGCAACGCTTTAAGGGCAGCGTGCGTGTGAGGGCGCGGGTTAGTGTTAGCGTACGGGTTAGGATTAGGGGACGGGTGAGGGTCAGGCTTCGGGGAAGGGTTAGGGTTAGGGTTCGGGCTAGGGTTAGGGTTAGGGGACGGGGACGGTTTAGGGTCCAGGTGAGGGTACGGCAACGCTTTAGGGGCAGCGTGCGTGTGAGGGCGCGGGTTAGTGTTAGCGTACGGGTTAGTATTAGGGGACGGGTGAGGGTCAGGCTTCGGGGAAGGGTTAGAGTTAGGGTTCGGGCTAGGGTTAGGGTTAGGGGACGGGGACGGTTTAGGGTCCAGGTGAGGGTACGGCAACGCTTTAGGGGGAGCGTGCGTGTGAGGGCGCGGGTTAGTGTTAGCCTACGGGTTAGGATTAGGGGACGGGTGAGGGTCAGGCTTCGGGGAAGGGTTAGGGTTAGGGTTCGGGCTAGGGTTAGGGTTAGGGGACGGGGACGGGGACGGTTCAGGGTCCAGGTGAGGGTACGGCAACGCTTTAGGGGGAGCGTGCGTGTGAGGACACGGGTTAGTGTTAGCGTACGGGTTAGGATTAGGGGACGGGTGAGGGTCAGGCTTCGGGGAAGTGTTAGTGTTAGGTTTCAGGCTAGGGTTAGGGTTAGGGGACGGGGACGGTTTAGGATACAGGTGAGGGTACGGCAACGCTTTAGGGGGAGCGTGCGAGTGAGGGCGCGGGTTAGTGTTAGCGTACGGGTTAGGATTAGGGGACGGGTGAGTGTCAGGCTTCGGGGAAGGGTTAGGGTTAGGGTTCGGGCTAGGGTTAGGGTTAGGGGACGGGGACGGTTTAGGGTCCAGGTGAGGGTACGGCAACGCTTTAGGGGGAGCGTGCGTGTGAGGGCGCGGGTTAGTGTTAGCGTACGGGTTAGGATTAGGGGACGGGTGAGGGTCAGGCTTCTGGGAAGTGTTAGGGTTAGGGTTCGGGCTAGGGTAAGTGTTAGGGGACGGGGACGGTTTAGGGTCCAGGTGAGGGTACGGCAACGCTTTAGGGGGAGCGTGCGTGTGAGGGCACGGGTTAGTGTTAGCGTACGGGTTAGGATTAGGGGACGGGTGAGGGTCAGGCTTCGGGGAAGTGTTAGTGTTAGGGTTCAGGCTAGGGTTAGGGTTAGGGGACGGGGAAGGTTTAGGGTCCAGGTGAGGGTACGGCAACGCTTTAGGGGGAGCGTGCGTGTGAGGGCAAGGGTTAGTGTTAGCGTACGGGTTAGGATTAGGGGACGGGTGAGGGTCAGGCTTCATGGAAGTGTTAGGGTTAGGGTTCGGGCTAGGGTTAGGGTTAGGGGACAGGGACGGTTTAGGGTCCAGGTGAGGGTACGGGAACGCTTTAGGGGGAGCGTGCGTGTGAGGGCGCGGGTTAGTGTTAGCGTACGGGTTAGGATTAGGGGACGGGTGAGGGTCAGGCTTCAAGGAAGGGTTAGGATTAGGGTTCAGGCTAGGGATAGGGTTAGGGTACGGGGACGGTTTAGGGTCCAGGTGAGGGTACGGCAACGCTTTAGGGCGAGCGTGCGTGTGAGGGCACGGGTTAGTGTTAGCGTACGGGTGAGGATTAGGGGACGGGTGAGGGTCAGGCTTCGGGGAAGGGTTAGGGTTAGGGTTCGGGCTAGGGTTAGGGTTAGGGGACGGGGACGGTTTAGGGTCCAGGTGAGGGTACGGCAACGCTTTAGGGGCAGCGTGCGTGTGAGGGCGCGGGTTAGTGTTAACGTACGGTTTAGGATTAGGGGACGGGTGAGGGTCAGGGTTCGGGGAAGGGTTAGGGTTAGGGTTCGGGCTAGGGTTAGGGTTAGGGGACGGGGACGGTTTAGGGTCCAGGTGAGGGTACGGCAACACTTTAGGGGGAGCGTGCGTGTGAGGGCGCGGGTTAGTGTTAGCGTACGGGTTAGGAATAGGGGACGGGTGAGGGTCAGGCTTCGGGGAAGGGTTAGGTTTAGGGTTCGGGCTAGGATTAGGGTTAGGGGACGGGGACGGTTTAGGGTCCCGGTGAGGGTACGGCAACGCTTTAGGTGGAGCATGCGTGTGAGGGCGCGGGTTAGTTTTAGCATACGGGTTAGGATTAGGGGACGGGTGAGGGTCAGGCTTCGGGGAAGGGTTAGGGTTAGGGTTCGGGCTAGGGTTAGGGTTAGGGGACGGGGACGGTTTAGGGTCCAGGTGAGGGTACGGTAACGCTTTAGGGGGAGCGTGCGTGTGAGGGCGCGGGTTAGTGTTAGCGTACGGGTTAGGATTAGGGGACGGGTGAGGGTCAGGCTTCGGGGAAGGGTTAGGGTTAGGGTTCGGGCTAGGGTAAGTGTTAGGGGACGGGGACGGTTTAGGGTCCAGGTGAGGGTACGGCAACGCTTTAGGGGGAGCGTGCGTGTGAGGGCACGGGTTAGTGTTAGCGTACGGGAGAGGATTAGGGGAAGGGTGAGGGTCAGGTTTCGGGGAAGGGTTAGGGTTAGGGTTCGGGCTAGGGTTAGGGTTAGGGGACGGGGACGGTTTAGGGTCCAGGTGAGGGTACGGCAACGCTTTAGGGGGAGCGTGCGTGTGAGGGCGCGGGTTAGTGTTAGCGTACGGGTTAGGATTAGGGGACGGGTGAGGGTCAGGCTTCGGGGAAGGGTTAGGGTTAGGGTTCGGGCTAGGGTTAGGGTTAGGGGACGGGGACGGTTTAGGGTCCAGGTGAGGGTACGGCAACGCTTTAGGGGGAGCGTGCGTGTGAGGGCGCGGGTTAGTGTTAGCCTACGGGTTAGGATTAGGGGACGGGTGAGGGTCAGGCTTCGGGGAAGGGTTAGGGTTAGGGTTCGGGCTAGGGTTAGGGTTAGGGGACGGGGACGGTTTAGGGTCCAGGTGAGGGTATGGCAACGCTTTAGGGGGAGCGAACGAGTGAGGGCGCGGGTTAGTGTTAGCGTACGGTTTAGGATTAGGGGACGGGTGAGGGTCAGGCTTCGGGGAAGGGTTAGGTTTAGGGTTCTGGCTAGGGTTAGGGTTAGGGTACGGGGACGGTTTAGGGTCCAGTTGAGGGTACGGCAACGCTTTAGGGGGAGCGTGCGTGTGAGGGCGCGGTTTAGTGTTAGCGTACGGGTTAGGATTAGGGGACGGGTGAGTGTCAGGCTTCGGGGAAGGGTTAGGGTTAGGGTTCGGGCTAGGGTTAGGGGACGGGGACGGGGACGGTTCAGGGTCCAGGTGAGGGTACGGCAACGCTTTAGGGGGAGCGTGCGTGTGAGGGCACGGGTTAGTGTTAGCGTACGGGTTAGGATTAGGGGACGGGTGAGGGTCAGGCTTCGGGGAAGTGTTAGTGTTAGGTTTCAGGCTAGGGTTAGGGTTAGGGGACGGGGACGGTTTAGGATCCAGGTGAGGGTACGGCAACGCTTTAGGGGGAGCGTGCGAGTGAGGGCGCGGGTTAGTGTTAGCGTACGGGTTAGGATTAGGGAACGGGTGAGGGTCAGGCTTCGGGGAAGGGTTAGGGTTAGGGTTCGGGCTAGGGTTAGGGTTAGGGGACGGGGACGGTTTAGGGTCCAGGTGAGGGTACGGGAACGCTTTAGGGGGAGCGTGCATGTGAGGGCGCGGGTTAGTGTTAGCGTACGGGTTAGGATTAGGGGACGGGTGAGGGTCAGGCTTCAAGGAAGGGTTAGGATTAGGGTTCAGGCTAGGGATAGGGTTAGGGTACGGGGACGGTTTAGGGTCCAGGTGAGGGTACGGCAACGCTTTAGGGCGAGCGTGCGTGTGAGGGCACGGGTTAGTGTTAGCGTACGGGTGAGGATTAGGGGACGGGTGAGGGTCAGGCTTCGGGGAAGGGTTAGGGTTAGGGTTCGGGCTAGGGTTAGGGTTAGGGGACGGGGACGGTTTAGGGTCCAGGTGAGGGTACGGCAACGCTTTAGGGGCAGCGTGCGTGTGAGGGCGCGGGTTAGTGTTAACGTACGGTTTAGGATTAGGGGACGGGTGAGGGTCACGGTTCGGGGAAGGGTTAGGGTTAGGGTTCGGGCTAGGGTTAGGGTTAGGGGACGGGGACGGTTTAGGGTCCAGGTGAGGGTACGGCAACGCTTTAGGGGGAGCGTGCGTGTGAGGGCGCGGGTTAGTGTTAGCGTACGGGTTAGGAATAGGGGACGGGTGAGGGTCAGGCTTCGGGGAAGGGTTAGGTTTAGGGTTCGGGCTAGGGTTAGGGTTAGGGGACGGGGACGGTTTAGGGTCCAGGTGAGGGTACGGCAACGCTTTAGGTGGAGCATGCGTGTGAGGGCGCGGGTTAGTTTTAGCGTACGGGTTAGGATTAGGGGACGGGTGAGGGTCAGGCTTCGGGGAAGGGTTAGGGTTAGGGTTCGGGCTAGGGTTAGGGTTAGGGGACGGGGACGGTTTAGGGTCCAGGTGAGGGTACGGTAACGCTTTAGGGGGAGCGTGCGTGTGAGGGCGCGGGTTAGTGTTAGCGTACGGGTTAGGATTAGGGGACGGGTGAGGGTCAGGCTTCGGGGAAGGGTTAGGGTTAGGGTTCGGGCTAGGGTTAAGGTTAGGGGACGGGGACGGTTTAGGGTCCAGGTGAGGGTACGGCAACGCTTTAGGGGGAGTGTGCGTGTGAGGGCGCGGGTTAGTGTTAGCGTACGGGTTAGGATTAGGGGACGGGTGAGGGTCAGGCTTCGGGGAAGGGTTAGGGTTAGGGTTCTGGCTAGGGTTAGGGTTAGGGGACGGGGACGGTTTAGGTTCCAGGTGAGGGTACGGCAACGCTTTAGGGGGAGCGTGCGTGTGAGGGCGCAGGTTAGTGTTAGCGTACGGGTTAGGATTAGGGGACGGGTGAGGGTCAGGCTTCGGGGAAGGGTTAGGGTTAGGGTTCGGGCTAGGGTAAGTGTTAGGGGACGGGGATGGTTTACGGTCCAGGTGAGGGTACGGCAACGCTTTAGGGGGAGCGTGCGTGTGAGGGCACGGGTTAGTGTTAGCGTACGGGTTAGGATTAGGGGACGGGTGAGGGTCAGGCTTCGAGGAAGTGTTAGTGTTAGGGTTCAGGCTAGGGTTAGGGTTAGGGGACGGGGACGGTTTAGGGTCCAGGTGAGGGTACGGCAACGCTTTAGGGGGAGCGTGCGTGTGAGGGCGCGGGTTAGTGTTAGCGTACGGGTTAGGATTAGGGGACGGGTAAAGGTCAGGCTTCGGGGAAGGGTTAGGGTTAGGGTTCGGCCTAGGGTTAGGGTTTGGGGACGGGGACGGTTTAGGGTCCAGGTGAGGGTTCGGCAACGCTTTAAGGGCAGCGTGCGTGTGAGGGCGCGGGTTAGTGTTAGCGTACGGGTTAGGATTAGGGGACGGGTGAGGGTCAGGCTTCGGGGAAGGGTTAGGGTTAGGGTTCGGGCTAGGGTTAGGGTTAGGGGACGGGGACGGTTTAGGGTCCAGGTGAGGGTACGGCAACGCTTTAGGGGGAGCGTGCGTGTGAGGGCGCGGGTTAGTGTTAGCGTACGGGTTAGGATTAGGGGACGGGTGAGGGTCAGGCTTCGGGGAAGGGTTAGAGTTAGGGTTCGGGCTAGGGTTAGGGTTAGGGGACGGGGACGGTTTAGGGTCCAGGTGAGGGAACGGCAACGCTTTAGGGGGAGCGTGCGTGTGAGGGCGCGGGTTAGTGTTAGCGTACGGGTTAGGATTAGGGGACGGGTGAGGGTCAGGCTTCGGGGAAGGGTTAGGGTTAGGGTTCGGGCTAGGGTTAGGGTTAGGGGACGGGGACGGTTTAGGGTCCAGGTGAGGGTACGGCAACGCTTTAGGGGGAGCGAACGAGTGAGGGCGCGGGTTAGTGTTAGCGTACGGGTTAGGATTAGGGGACGGGTGAGGGTCAGGCTTCGGGGAAGGGTTAGGGTTAGGGTTCGGGCTAGGGTTAGGGTTAGGGGACGGGGACGGTTTAGGGTCCAGGTGAGGGTACGGCAACGCTTTAGGGGGAGCGTGCGTGTGAGGGCGCGGGTTAGTGTTAGCGTACGGGTTAGGATTAGGGGACGGGTGAGGGGCAGGCTTCGGGGAAGGGTTAGGGTTAGGGTTCGGGCTAGGGTAAGTGTTAGGGGACGGGGACGGTTTAGGGTCCAGGTGAGGGTACGGGAACGCTTTAGGGGGAGCGTGCGTGTGAGGGCACGGGTTAGTGTTAGCGTACGGGTTAGGATTAGGGGACGGGTGAGGGTCAGGCTTCAAGGAAGGGTTAGGATTAGGGTTCAGGCTAGGGTTAGGGTTAGGGTATAGGGACGGTTTAGGGTCCAGGTGAGGGTACGGCAACGCTTTAGGGGGAGCGTGCGTGTGAGGGCGCGGGTTAGTGTTAGCGTACGGGAGAGGATTAGGGGACGGGTGAGGGTCAGGCTTCTGGGAAGGGTTAGGGTTAGGGTTCGGGCTAGGGTTAGGGTTAGGGGACGGGGACGGTTTAGGGTCCAGGTGAGGGTACGGCAACGCTTTAGGGGCAGCGTGCGTGTGAGGGCGCGGGTTAGTGTTAGCGTACGGTTTAGGATTAGGGGACGGGTGAGGGTCAGGGTTCGGGGAAGGGTTAGGGTTAGGGTTCGGGCTATGGTTAGGGTTAGGGGACGGGGACGGTTTAGGGTCCAGGTGAGGGTACGGCAACGCTTTAGGGGGAGTGTGCGTGTGAGGGCGCGGGTTAGTGTTAGCGTACGGGTTAGGAATAGGGGACGGGTGAGGGTCAGGCTTCGGGGAAGGGTTAGGTTTAGGGTTCGGGCTAGGGTTAGGGTTAGGGGACGGGGACGGTTTAGGGTCCAGGTGAGGGTACGGCAACGCTTTAGGGGGAGCATGCGTGTGAGGGCGCGGGTTAGTTTTAGCGTACTGGTTAGGATTAGGGGACGGGTGAGGGTCAGGCTTCGGGGAAGTGTTAGGGTTAGGGTTCGGGCTAGGGTTAGGGTTAGGGGACGGGGACGGTTTAGGGTCCAGGTGAGGGTACGGCAACGCTTTAGGGGGAGCGTGCGTGTGAGGGCGCGGGTTAGTGTTAGCGTACGGGTTAGGATTAGGGGACGGGTGAGGGTCAGGCTTCAGAGTAGGTGTAGGGTTAGGGTTCGGGCTAGGGTTAGGGTTAGAGGACGGGGACGGTTTAGGGTCCAGGTGAGGGTACGGCAACGCTTTAGGGGGAGCGTGCGTGTGAGGGCGCGGATTAGTGTTAGCGTTCGGGTTAGGATTAGGGGACGGGTGAGGGTCAAGCTTCAGGGAATGGTTAGGGTTATGGTTCGGGCTAGGGTTAGGGTTAGGGGACGGGGACGGTTTAGGGTCCAGGTGAGGGTACGGCAACGCTTTAGGGGGAGCGTGTGTGTGAGGGCGCGGGTTAGTGTTAGCGTACGGGTTAGGATTAGGGGACGGGTGAGGGTCAGGCTTCGGGGAAGGGTTAGCGTTAGGGTTCGGGCTAGGGTTAGGGTTAGGGGACGGGGACGGTTTAGGGTCCAGGTGAGGGTACGGCAACGATTTAGGGGGAGCATGCATGTGAGGACGCGGGTTAGTGTTAGCGTACGGGTTAGGATTAGGGGACGGGTTAGGGTCAGGCTTCGGGGAAGGGTTAGGGTTAGGGTTCGGGCTAGGGTTAGGGTTAGGGGACGGGGACGGTTTAGGGTCCAGGTGAGAGTACGGCAACGCTTTAGGGGGAGCGTGCGTGTGAGGGCGCGGGTTAGTGTTAGCCTACGGGTTAGGATTAGGGGACGGGTGAGGGTCAGGCTTCGGGGAAGGGTTAGGGTTAGGGTTCGGGCTAGGGTTAGGGTTAGGGGACGGGGACGGTTTAGGGTCCAGGTGAGGGTACGGTAACGCTTTAGGGGGAGCGTGCGTGTGAGGGGGCGGGTTAGTGTTAGCGTACGGGTTAGGATTAGGGGACAGGTGAGGGTCAGGCTTCGGGGAAGGGTTAGGGTTAGGGTTCGGGCTAGGGTTAGGGTTAGGGGACAGGGACGGTTTAGGGTCCAGGTGAGGGTACGGCAACGCTTTAGGGGGAGCGTGCGTGTGAGGGCGCGGGTTATTGTTAGCGTACGGGTTAGGATTAGTGGACGGGTGAGGGTCAGGCTTCGGGGAAGAGTTAGGGTTAGGGTTCAGGCTAGGGTTAGGGTTAGGGGAAGGGGACGGTTTAGGGTTCAGGTGAGGGTACGGCAACGCTTTAGGGGCAGCGTGCATGTGAGGGCGCTAGTTAGTGTTAGCGTACGGGTTAGGATTAGGGGATGGGTGAGGGTCAGGCTTCGGGGAAGGTTTAGGGTTAGGGTTCGGGCTAGGGTTAGGGTTAGGGGACGGGGACGGTTTAGGGTCCAGGTGAGGGTACGGCAACGCTTTAGGGGGAGCGTGCGTGTGAGGGCGCGGTTTAGTGTTAGCGTACGGGTAAGGATTAGGGGACGGGTGAGGGTCAGGCTTCGGCGAAGGGTTAGGGTTAGGGTTCAGGCTAGGGATAGGGTTAGGGTACGGGGACGGTTTAGGGTCCAGGTGAGGGTACGGCAACGCTTTAGGGCGAGCGTGCGTGTGAGGGCACGGGTTAGTGTTAGCGTACGGGTGAGGATTAGGGGACGGGTGAGGGTCAGGCTTCGGGGAAGGGTTAGGGTTAGGGTTCGGGCTAGGGTTAGGGTTAGGGGACGGGGACGGTTTAGGGTCCAGGTGAGGGTACGGCAACGCTTTAGGGGCAGCGTGCGTGTGAGGGCGCGGGTTATTGTTAACGTACGGTTTAGGATTAGGGGACGGGTGAGGGTCAGGGTTCGGGGAAAGGTTAGGGTTAGGGTTCGGGCTAGGGTTAGGGTTAGGGGACGGGGACGGTTTAGGGTCCAGGTGAGGGTACGGCAACGCTTTAGGTGGAGCATGCGTGTGAGGGCGCGGGTTAGTTTTAGCGTACGGGTTAGGATTAGGGGACGGGTGAGGGTCAGGCTTCGGGGAAGGGTTAGGGTTAGGGTTCGGGCTAGGGTTAGGGTTAGGGGACGGGGACGGTTTAGGGTCCAGGTGAGGGTACGGTAACGCTTTAGGGGGAGCGTGCGTGTGAGGGCGCGGGTTAGTGTTAGCGTACGGGTTAGGATTAGGGGACGGGTGAGGGTCAGGCTTCGGGGAAGGGTTAGGGTTAGGGTTCGGGCTAGGGTAAGTGTTAGGGGACGGGGACGGTTTAAGGTCCAGGTGAGGGTACGGCAACGCTTTAGGGGGAGCGTGCGTGTGAGGGCACGGGTTAGTGTTAGCGTACGGGTGAGGATTAGGGGAAGGGTGAGGGTCAGGTTTCGGGGAAGGGTTAGGGTTAGGGTTCGGGCTAGGGTTAGGGTTAGGGGACGGGGACGGTTTAGGGTCCAGGTGAGGGTACGGCAACGCTTTAGGGGGAGCGTGCGTGTGAGGGCGCGGGTTAGTGTTAGCGTACGGGTTAGGATTAGGGGACGGGTGAGGGTCAGGCTTCGGGGAAGGGTTAGGGTTAGGGTTCGGGCTAGGGTTAGGGTTAGGGGACGGGGACGGTTTAGGGTCCAGGTGAGGGTACGGCAACGCTTTAGGGGGAGTGTGCGTGTGACGGCGCGGGTTAGTGTTAGCGTACGGGTTAGGATTAGGGGACGGGTGAGGGTCAGGCTTCGGGGAAAGGTTAGGGTTAGGGTTCGGGCTAGGGTTAGGGTTAGGGGACGGGGACGGTTTAGGGTCCAGGTGAGGGTACGGCAACGCTTTAGGGGGAGTGTGCGTGTGAGGGCGCGGGTTAGTGTTAGCGTACGGGTTAGGATTAGGGGACGGGTGAGGGTCAGGCTTCGGGGAAGGGTTAGAGTTAGGGTTCGGGCTAGGGTTAGGGTTAGGGGACGGGGACGGTTTAGGGTCCAGGTGAGGGTACGGCAACGCTTTAGGGGGAGCGTGCGTGTGAGGGCGCGGGTTAGTGTTAGCCTACGGGTTAGGATTAGGGGACGGGTGAGGGTCAGGCTTCGGGGAAGGGTTAGGGTTAGGGTTCGGGCTAGGGTTAGGGTTAGGGGACGGGGACGGTTTAGGGTCCAGGTGAGGGTACGGCAACGCTTTAGGGGGAGCGAACCAGTGAGGGCGCGGGTTAGTGTTAGCGTACGGTTTAGGATTAGGGGACGGGTGAGTGTCAGGCTTCGGGGAAGGGTTAGGTTTAGGGTTCTGGCTAGGGTTAGGGTTAGGGTACGGGGACGGTTTAGGGTCCAGGTGAGGGTACGGCAACGCTTTAGGGGGAGCGTGCGTGTGAGGGCGCGGTTTAGTGTTAGCGTACGGGTTAGGATTAGGGGACGGGTGAGGGTCAGGCTTCGGGGAAGGGTTAGGGTTAGGGTTCGGGCTAGGGTTAGGGGACGGGGACGGGGACGGTTCAGGGTCCAGGTGAGGGTACGGCAACGCTTTAGGGGGAGCGTGCGTGTGAGGGCACGGGTTAGTGTTAGCATACGGGTTAGGATTAGGGGACGGGTGAGGGTCAGGCTTCGGGGAAGTGTTAGTGTTAGGTTTCAGGCTAGGGTTAGGGTTAGGGGACGGGGACGGTTTAGGATCCAGGTGAGGGTACGGCAACGCTTTAGGGGGAGCGTGCGAGTGAGGGCGCGGGTTAGTGTTAGCGTACGGGTTAGGATCAGGGGACGGGTGAGGGTCAGGCTTCGGGGAAGGGTTAGGGTTAGGGTTCGGGCTAGGGTTAGGGGACGGGGACGGGGACGGTTTAGGGTCCAGGTGAGGGTACGGCAACGCTTTAGGGGGAGCGTGCGTGTGAGGGCGCGGGTTAGTGTTAGCGTACGGGTTACGATTAGGGGACGGGTGAGGGTCAGGCTTCTGGGAAGGGTTAGGGTTAGGGTTCGGGCTAGGGTAAGTGTTAGGGGACGGGGACGGTTTAGGGTCCAGGTGAGGGTACGGCAACGCTTTAGGGGGAGCGTGCGTGTGAGGGCACGGGTTAGTGTTAGCGTACGGGTTAGGATTAGGGGACGGGTGAGGGTCAGGCTTCGGGGAAGTGTTAGTGTTAGGGTTCAGGCTAGGGTTAGGGTTAGGGGACGGGGAAGGCTTAGGGTCCAGGTGAGGGTACGGCAACGCTTTAGGCGGAGCGTGCGTGTGAGGGCAAGGGTTAGTGTTAGCGTACGGGTTAGGATTAGGTGACGGGTGAGGGTCAGGCTTCAGGGAAGGGTTAGGGTTAGGGTTCGGGCTAGGGTTAGGGTTAGGGGACGGGGACGGTTTAGGGTCCAGGTGAGGGTACGGGAACGCTTTAGGGGGAGCGTGCGTGTGAGGGCGCGGGTTAGTGTTAGCGTACGGGTTAGGATTAGGGGACGGGTGAGGGTCAGGCTTCAAGGAAGGGTTAGGATTAGGGTTCAGGCTAGGGATAGGGTTAGGGTACGGGGACGGTTTAGGGTCCAGGTGAGGGTACGGCAACGCTTTAGGGCGAGCGTGCGTGTGAGGGCACGGGTTAGTGTTAGCGTACGGGTGAGGATTAGGGGACGGGTGAGGGTCAGGCTTCGGGGAAGGGTTAGGGTTAGGGTTCGGGCTAGGGTTAGGGTTAGGGGACGGGGACGGTTTAGGGTCCAGGTGAGGGTACGGCAACGCTTTAGGGGCAGCGTGCGTGTGAGGGCGCGGGTTAGTGTTAACGTACGATTTAGGATTAGGGGACGGGTGAGGGTCACGGTTCGGGGAAGGGTTAGGGTTAGGGTTCGGGCTAGGGTTAGGGTTAGGGGACGGGGACGGTTTAGGGTCCAGGTGAGGGTACGGCAACGCTTTAGGGGGAGCGTGCGTGTGAGGGCGCGGGTTAGTGTTAGCGTACGGGTTAGGAATAGGGGACGGGTGAGGGTCAGGCTTCGGGGAAGGGTTAGGTTTAGGGTTCGGGCTAGGGTTAGGGTTAGGGTTAGGGGACGGTTTAGGGTCCAGGTGAGGGTACGGCAACGCTTTAGGTGGAGCATGCGTGTGAGGGCGCGGGTTAGTTTTAGCGTACGGGTTAGGATTAGGGGACGGGTGAGGGTCAGGCTTCGGGGAAGGGTTAGGGTTAGGGTTCGGGCTAGGGTTAGGGTTAGGGGACGGGGACGGTTTAGGGTCCAGGTGAGGGTACGGTAACGCTTTAGGGGGAGCGTGCGTGTGAGGGCGCGGGTTAGTGTTAGCGTACGGGTTAGGATTAGGGGACGGGTGAGGGTCAGGCTTCGGGGAAGGGTTAGGGTTAGGGTTCGGGCTAGGGTAAGTGTTAGGGGACGGGGACGGTTTAGGGTCCAGGTGAGGGTACGGCAACGCTTTAGGGGGAGCGTGCGTGTGAGGGCACGGGTTAGTGTTAGCGTACGGGTGAGGATTAGGGGACGGGTGAGGGTCAGGTTTCGGGGAAGGGTTAGGGTTAGGGTTCGGGCTAGGGTTAGGGTTAGGGGACGGGGACGGTTTAGGGTCCAGGTGAGGGTATGGCAACGCTTTAGGGGGAGCGTGCGTGTGAGGGCGCGGGTTAGTGTTAGCGTACGGGTTAGGATTAGGGGACGGGTGAGGGTCAGGCTTCGGGGAAGGGTTAGGGTTAGGGTTCGGGCTAGGGTTAGGGTTAGGGGACGGGGACGGTTTAGGGTCCAGGTGAGGGTACGGCAACGCTTTAGGGGGAGTGTGCGTGTGAGGGCGCGGTTTAGTGTTAGCGTACGGGTTAGGATTAGGGGACGGGTGAGGGTCAGGCTTCGGGGAAGGGTTAGGGTTAGGGTTCTGGCTAGGGTTAGGGTTAGGGGACGGGGACGGTTTAGGTTCCAGGTGAGGGTACGGCAACGCTTTAGGGGGAGCGTGCGTGTGAGGGCGCAGGTTAGTGTTAGCGTACGGGTTAGGATTAGGGGACGGGTGAGGGTCAGGCTTCGGGGAAGGGTTAGGGTTAGGGTTCGGGCTAGGGTAAGTGTTAGGGGACGGGGATGGTTTACGGTCCAGGTGAGGGTACGGCAACGCTTTAGGGGGAGCGTGCGTGTGAGGGCACGGGTTAGTGTTAGCGTACGGGTTAGGATTAGGGGACGGGTGAGGGTCAGGCTTCGAGGAAGTGTTAGTGTTAGGGTTCAGGCTAGGGTTAGGGTTAGGGGACGGGGACGGTTTAGGGTCCAGGTGAGGGTACGGCAACGCTTTAGGGGGAGCGTGCGTGTGATGGCAAGGGTTAGTGTTAGCGTACGGGTTAGGATTAGGGGACGGGTGAGGGTCAGGCTTCAGGGAAGGGTTAGGGTTAGGGTTCGGTCTAGGGTTAGGGTTATGGTACGGGGACGGTTTAGGGTTCAGGTGAGTGTACGGCAACGCTTTAGGGGGAGCGTGCGTGTGAGGGCGCGGGTTAGTGTTAGCGTACGGGTTAGGATTAGGGGACGGGTGAGGGTCAGGCTTCGGGGAAGGGTTAGGGTTAGGGTTCGGGCTAGGGTTAGGGTTATGGGACGGGGACGGTTTAGGGTCCAGGTGAGGGTACGGCAACGCTTTAAGGGCAGCGTGCGTGTGAGGGCGCGGGTTAGTGTTAGCGTACGGGTTAGGATTAGGGGACGGGTGAGGGTCAGGCTTCGGGGAAGGGTTAGGGTTAGGGTTCGGGCTAGGGTTAGGGTTAGGGGACGGGGACGGTTTAGGGTCCAGGTGAGGGTACGGCAACGCTTTAGGGGGAGCGTGCGTGTGAGGGCGCGGTTTAGTGTTAGCGTACGGGTTAGGATTAGGGGACGGGTGAGGGTCAGGCTTCGGGGAAGGGTTAGAGTTAGGGTTCGGGCTAGGGTTAGGGTTAGGGGATGGGGACGGTTTAGGGTCCATGTGAGGGAACGGCAACGCTTTAGGGGGAGCGTGCGTGTGAGGGCGCGGGTTAGTGTTAGCCTACGGGTTAGGATTAGGGGACGGGTGAGGGTCAGGCTTCGGGGAAGGGTTAGGATTAGGGTTCGGGCTAGGGTTAGGGTTAGGGGACGGGGACGGTTTAGGGTCCAGGTGAGGGTACGGCAACGCTTTAGGGGGAGCGTGCGTGTGAGGGCGCGGTTTAGTGTTAGCGTACGGATTAGGATTAGGGGACGGGTGAGGGTCAGGCTTCGGGGAAGGGTTAGGGTTAGTGTTCGGGCTAGGGTTAGGGTTAGGGGACGGGGACGGTTTAGGGTCCAGGTGAGGGTACGGCAACGCTTTAGGGGGAGCGTGCGTGTGAGGGCGCGGGTTGTGTTAGCGTACGGGTTAGGATTAGGGGACGGGTGAGGGTCAGGCTTCGGGGAAGGGTTACGGTTAGGGTTCGGGCTAGGGTTAGGGTTAGGGGATGGGGACGGTTTAGGGTCCAGGTGAGGGTACGGCAACGCTTTAGGGGGAGCGTGCGTGTGAGGGCGCGGGTTAGTGTTAGTGTACGGGTTAGGATTAGGGGACGGGTGAGGGTCAGGCTTCGGGGAAGGGTTAGGTTTAGGGTTCGGGCTAGGGTTAGGGTTAGGGGACGGGGACGGTTTAGGTTCCAGGTGAGGGTACGGCAACGCTTTAAGGGGAGCGTGCGTGTGAGGGCGTGGGTTAGTGTTAGCGTACGGGTTAGGATTAGGGGACGGGTGAGGGTCAGGCTTCGGGGAAGGGTTAGGGTTAGGGTTCGGGCTAGGGTAAGTGTTAGGGGACGGGGATGGTTTAGGGTCCAGGTGAGGGTACGGCAACGCTTTAGTGGGAGCGTGCGTGTGAGGGCGCGGGTTAGTGTTAGCGTACGGGTTAGGATTAGGGGACGGGTAAAGGTCAGGCTTCGGGGAAGGGTTAGGGTTAGGGTTCGGGCTAGGGTTAGGGTTTGGGGACGGGGACGGTTTAGGGTCCAGGTGAGGGTTCGGCAACGCTTTAAGGGCAGCGTGCGTGTGAGGGCGCGGGTTAGTGTTAGCGTACGGGTTAGGATTAGGGGACGGGTGAGGGTCAGGGTTCGGGGAAGGGTTAGGGTTAGGGTTCGGGCTAGGGTTAGGGTTAGGGGACGGGGACGGTTTAGGGTCCAGGTGAGGGTACGGCAACGCTTTAGGGGGAGCGTGCGTGTGAGGGCGCGGGTTAGTGTTAGCGTACGGGTTAGGATTAGGGGACGGGTGAGGGTCAGGCTTCGGGGAAGGGTTAGAGTTAGGGTTCGGGCTAGGGTTAGGGTTAGGGGACGGGGACGGTTTAGGGTCCAGGTGAGGGAACGGCAACGCTTTAGGGGGAGCGTGCGTGTGAGGGCGCGGGTTAGTGTTAGCGTACGGGTTAGGATTAGGGGACGGGTGAGGGTCAGGCTTCGGGGAAGTGTTAGGGTTAGGGTTCGGGCTAGGGTTAGGGTTAGGGGACGGGGACGGTTTAGGGTCCAGGTGAGGGTACGGCAACGCTTTAGGGGGAGCATGCATGTGAGGACGCGGGTTAGTGTTAGCGTACGGGTTAGGATTAGGGGACGGGTTAGGGTCAGGCTTCGGGGAAGGGTTAGGGTTAGGGTTCGGGCTAGGGTTAGGGTTAGGGGACGGGGACGGTTTAGGGTCCAGGTGAGGGTACGGCAACGCTTTAGGGGGAGCGTGCGTGTGAGGGCGCGGGTTAGTGTTAGCCTACGGGTTAGGATTAGGGGACGGGTGAGGGTCAGGCTTCGGGGAAGGGTTAGGGTTAGGGTTCGGGCTAGGGTTAGGGTTAGGGGACGGGGACGGTTTAGGGTCCAGGTGAGGGTACGGTAAAGCTTTAGGGGGAGCGTGCGTGTGAGGGGGCGGGTTAGTGTTAGCGTACGGGTTAGGATTAGGGGACAGGTGAGGGTCAGGCTTCGGGGAAGGGTTAGGGTTAGGGTTCGGGCTAGGGTTAGGGTTAGGGGACAGGGACGGTTTAGGGTCCAGGTGAGGGTACGGCAACGCTTTAGGGGGAGCGTGCGTGTGAGGGCGCGGGTTATTGTTAGCGTACGGGTTAGGATTAGTGGACGGGTGAGGGTCAGGCTTCGGGGAAGAGTTAGGGTTAGGGTTCGGGCTAGGGTTAGGGTTAGGGGAAGGGGACGGTTTAGGGTTCAGGTGAGGGTACGGCAACGCTTTAGGGGCAGCGTGCATGTGAGGGCGCTAGTTAGTGTTAGCGTACGGGTTAGGATTAGGGGATGGGTGAGGGTCAGGCTTCGGGGAAGGTTTAGGGTTAGGGTTCGGGCTAGGGTTAGGGTTAGGGGACGGGGACGGTTTAGGGTCCAGGTGAGGGTACGGCAACGCTTTAGGGGGAGCGTGCGTGTGAGGGCGCGGTTTAGTGTTAGCGTACGGGTAAGGATTAGGGGACGGGTGAGGGTCAGGCTTCGGGGAAGGGTTAGGGTTAGGGTTCAGGCTAGGGATAGGGTTAGGGTACGGGGACGGTTTAGGGTCCAGGTGAGGGTACGGCAACGCTTTAGGGCGAGCGTGCGTGTGAGGGCACGGGTTAGTGTTAGCGTACGGGTGAGGATTAGGGGACGGGTGAGGGTCAGGCTTCGGGGAAGGGTTAGGGTTAGGGTTCGGGCTAGGGTTAGGGTTAGGGGACGGGGACGGTTTAGGGTCCAGGTGAGGGTACGGCAACGCTTTAGGGGCAGCGTGCGTGTGAGGGCGCGGGTTAGTGTTAACGTACGGTTTAGGATTAGGGGACGGGTGAGGGTCAGGGTTCGGGGAAGGGTTAGGGTTAGGGTTCGGGCTAGGGTTAGGGTTAGGGGACGGGGACGGTTTAGGGTCCAGGTGAGGGTACGGCAACGCTTTAGGTGGAGCATGCGTGTGAGGGCGCGGGTTAGTTTTAGCGTACGGGTTAGGATTAGGGGACGGGTGAGGGTCAGGCTTCGGGGAAGGGTTAGGGTTAGGGTTCGGGCTAGGGTTAGGGTTAGGGGACGGGGACGGTTTAGGGTCCAGGTGAGGGTACGGTAACGCTTTAGGGGGAGCGTGCGTGTGAGGGCGCGGGTTAGTGTTAGCGTACGGGTTAGGATTAGGGGACGGGTGAGGGTCAGGCTTCGGGGAAGGGTTAGGGTTAGGGTTCGGGCTAGGGTAAGTGTTAGGGGACGGGGACGGTTTAGGGTCCAGGTGAGGGTACGGCAACGCTTTAGGGGGAGCGTGCGTGTGAGGGCACGGGTTAGTGTTAGCGTACGGGTGAGGATTAGGGGAAGGGTGAGGGTCAGGTTTCGGGGAAGGGTTAGGGTTAGGGTTCGGGCTAGGGTTAGGGTTAGGGGACGGGGACGGTTTAGGGTCCAGGTGAGGGTACGGCAACGCTTTAGGGGGAGCGTGCGTGTGAGGGCGCGGGTTAGTGTTAGCGTACGGGTTAGGATTAGGGGACGGGTGAGGGTCAGGCTTCGGGGAAGGGTTAGGGTTAGGGTTCGGGCTAGGGTTAGGGTTAGGGGACGGGGACGGTTTAGGGTCCAGGTGAGGGTACGGCAACGCTTTAGGGGGAGTGTGCGTGTGACGGCGCGGGTTAGTGTTAGCGTACGGGTTAGGATTAGGGGACGGGTGAGGGTCAGGCTTCGGGGAAAGGTTAGGGTTAGGGTTCGGGCTAGGGTTAGGGTTAGGGGACGGGGACGGTTTAGGGTCCAGGTGAGGGTACGGCAACGCTTTAGGGGGAGTGTGCGTGTGAGGGCGCGGGTTAGTGTTAGCGTACGGGTTAGGATTAGGGGACGGGTGAGGGTCAGGCTTCGGGGAAGGGTTAGAGTTAGGGTTCGGGCTAGGGTTAGGGTTAGGGGACGGGGACGGTTTAGGGTCCAGGTGAGGGTACGGCAACGCTTTAGGGGGAGCGTGCGTGTGAGGGCGCGGGTTAGTGTTAGCCTACGGGTTAGGATTAGGGGACGGGTGAGGGTCAGGCTTCGGGGAAGGGTTAGGGTTAGGGTTCGGGCTAGGGTTAGGGTTAGGGGACGGGGACGGTTTAGGGTCCAGGTGAGGGTACGGCAACGCTTTAGGGGGAGCGAACCAGTGAGGGCGCGGGTTAGTGTTAGCGTACGGTTTAGGATTAGGGGACGGGTGAGTGTCAGGCTTCGGGGAAGGGTTAGGTTTAGGGTTCTGGCTAGGGTTAGGGTTAGGGTACGGGGACGGTTTAGGGTCCAGGTGAGGGTACGGCAACGCTTTAGGGGGAGCGTGCGTGTGAGGGCGCGGTTTAGTGTTAGCGTACGGGTTAGGATTAGGGGACGGGTGAGGGTCAGGCTTCGGGGAAGGGTTAGGGTTAGGGTTCGGGCTAGGGTTAGGGGACGGGGACGGGGACGGTTCAGGGTCCAGGTGAGGGTACGGCAACGCTTTAGGGGGAGCGTGCGTGTGAGGGCACGGGTTAGTGTTAGCATACGGGTTAGGATTAGGGGACGGGTGAGGGTCAGGCTTCGGGGAAGTGTTAGTGTTAGGTTTCAGGCTAGGGTTAGGGTTAGGGGACGGGGACGGTTTAGGATCCAGGTGAGGGTACGGCAACGCTTTAGGGGGAGCGTGCGAGTGAGGGCGCGGGTTAGTGTTAGCGTACGGGTTAGGATTAGGGGACGGGTGAGGGTCAGGCTTCGGGGAAGGGTTAGGGTTAGGGTTCGGGCTAGGGTTAGGGGACGGGGACGGGGACGGTTTAGGGTCCAGGTGAGGGTACGGCAACGCTTTAGGGGGAGCGTGCGTGTGAGGGCGCGGGTTAGTGTTAGCGTACGGGTTACGATTAGGGGACGGGTGAGGGTCAGGCTTCTGGGAAGGGTTAGGGTTAGGGTTCGGGCTAGGGTAAGTGTTAGGGGACGGGGACGGTTTAGGGTCCAGGTGAGGGTACGGCAACGCTTTAGGGGGAGCGTGCGTGTGAGGGCACGGGTTAGTGTTAGCGTACGGGTTAGGATTAGGGGACGGGTGAGGGTCAGGCTTCGGGGAAGTGTTAGTGTTAGGGTTCAGGCTAGGGTTAGGGTTAGGGGACGGGGAAGGCTTAGGGTCCAGGTGAGGGTACGGCAACGCTTTAGGGGGAGCGTGCGTGTGAGGGCAAGGGTTAGTGTTAGCGTACGGGTTAGGATTAGGTGACGGGTGAGGGTCAGGCTTCAGGGAAGGGTTAGGGTTAGGGTTCGGGCTAGGGTTAGGGTTAGGGGACGGGGACGGTTTAGGGTCCAGGTGAGGGTACGGGAACGCTTTAGGGGGAGCGTGCGTGTGAGGGCGCGGGTTAGTGTTAGCGTACGGGTTAGGATTAGGGGACGGGTGAGGGTCAGGCTTCAAGGAAGGGTTAGGATTAGGGTTCAGGCTAGGGATAGGGTTAGGGTACGGGGACGGTTTAGGGTCCAGGTGAGGGTACGGCAACGCTTTAGGGCGAGCGTGCGTGTGAGGGCACGGGTTAGTGTTAGCGTACGGGTGAGGATTAGGGGACGGGTGAGGGTCAGGCTTCGGGGAAGGGTTAGGGTTAGGGTTCGGGCTAGGGTTAGGGTTAGGGGACGGGGACGGTTTAGGGTCCAGGTGAGGGTACGGCAACGCTTTAGGGGCAGCGTGCGTGTGAGGGCGCGGGTTAGTGTTAACGTACGATTTAGGATTAGGGGACGGGTGAGGGTCACGGTTCGGGGAAGGGTTAGGGTTAGGGTTCGGGCTAGGGTTAGGGTTAGGGGACGGGGACGGTTTAGGGTCCAGGTGAGGGTACGGCAACGCTTTAGGGGGAGCGTGCGTGTGAGGGCGCGGGTTAGTGTTAGCGTACGGGTTAGGAATAGGGGACGGGTGAGGGTCAGGCTTCGGGGAAGGGTTAGGTTTAGGGTTCGGGCTAGGGTTAGGGTTAGGGTTAGGGGACGGTTTAGGGTCCAGGTGAGGGTACGGCAACGCTTTAGGTGGAGCATGCGTGTGAGGGCGCGGGTTAGTTTTAGCGTACGGGTTAGGATTAGGGGACGGGTGAGGGTCAGGCTTCGGCGAAGGGTTAGGGTTAGGGTTCGGGCTAGGGTTAGGGTTAGGGGACGGGGACGGTTTAGGGTCCAGGTGAGGGTACGGTAACGCTTTAGGGGGAGCGTGCGTGTGAGGGCGCGGGTTAGTGTTAGCGTACGGGTTAGGATTAGGGGACGGGTGAGGGTCAGGCTTCGGGGAAGGGTTAGGGTTAGGGTTCGGGCTAGGGTAAGTGTTAGGGGACGGGGACGGTTTAGGGTCCAGGTGAGGGTACGGCAACGCTTTAGGGGGAGCGTGCGTGTGAGGGCACGGGTTAGTGTTAGCGTACGGGTGAGGATTAGGGGACGGGTGAGGGTCAGGTTTCGGGGAAGGGTTAGGGTTAGGGTTCGGGCTAGGGTTAGGGTTAGGGGACGGGGACGGTTTAGGGTCCAGGTGAGGGTACGGCAACGCTTTAGGGGGAGCGTGCGTGTGAGGGCGCGGGTTAGTGTTAGCGTACGGGTTAGGATTAGGGGACGGGTGAGGGTCAGGCTTCGGGGAAGGGTTAGGGTTAGGGTTCGGGCTAGGGTTAGGGTTAGGGGACGGGGACGGTTTAGGGTCCAGGTGAGGGTACGGCAACGCTTTAGGGGGAGTGTGCGTGTGAAGGCGCGGGTTAGTGTTAGCGTACGGGTTAGGATTAGGGGACGGGTGAGGGTCAGGCTTCGGGGAAGGGTTAGGGTTAGGGTTCTGGCTAGGGTTAGGGTTAGGGGACGGGGACGGTTTAGGTTCCAGGTGAGGGTACGGCAACGCTTTAGGGGGAGCGTGCGTGTGAGGGCGCAGGTTAGTGTTAGCGTACGGGTTAGGATTAGGGGACGGGTGAGGGTCAGGCTTCGGGGAAGGGTTAGGGTTAGGGTTCGGGCTAGGGTAAGTGTTAGGGGACGGGGATGGTTTACGGTCCAGGTGAGGGTACGGCAACGCTTTAGGGGGAGCGTGCGTGTGAGGGCACGGGTTAGTGTTAGCGTACGGGTTAGGATTAGGGGACGGGTGAGGGTCAGGCTTCGAGGAAGTGTTAGTGTTAGGGTTCAGGCTAGGGTTAGGGTTAGGGGACGGGGACGGTTTAGGGTCCAGGTGAGGGTACGGCAACGCTTTAGGGGGAGCGTGCGTGTGAGGGCAAGGGTTAGTGTTAGCGTACGGGTTAGGATTAGGGGACGGGTGAGGGTCAGGCTTCAGGGAAGGGTTAGGGTTAGGGTTCGGTCTAGGGTTAGGGTTAGGGTACGGGGACGGTTTAGGGTTCAGGTGAGTGTACGGCAACGCTTTAGGGGGAGCGTGCGTGTGAGGGCGCGGGTTAGTGTTAGCGTACGGGTTAGGATTAGGGGACGGGTGAGGGTCAGGCTTCGGGGAAGGGTTAGGGTTAGGGTTCGGGCTAGGGTTAGGGTTATGGGACGGGGACGGTTTAGGGTCCAGGTGAGGGTACGGCAACGCTTTAAGGGCAGCGTGCGTGTGAGGGCGCGGGTTAGTGTTAGCGTACGGGTTAGGATTAGGGGACGGGTGAGGGTCAGGCTTCGGGGAAGGGTTAGGGTTAGGGTTCGGGCTAGGGTTAGGGTTAGGGGACGGGGACGGTTTAGGGTCCAGGTGAGGGTACGGCAACGCTTTAGGGGGAGCGTGCGTGTGAGGGCGCGGTTTAGTGTTAGCGTACGGGTTAGGATTAGGGGACGGGTGAGGGTCAGGCTTCGGGGAAGGGTTAGAGTTAGGGTTCGGGCTAGGGTTAGGGTTAGGGGATGGGGACGGTTTAGGGTCCATGTGAGGGAACGGCAACGCTTTAGGGGGAGCGTGCGTGTGAGGGCGCGGGTTAGTGTTAGCCTACGGGTTAGGATTAGGGGACGGGTGATTTCAGGCTTCGGGGAAGGGTTAGGATTAGGGTTCGGGCTAGGGTTAGGGTTAGGGGACGGGGACGGTTTAGGGTCCAGGTGAGGGTACGGCAACGCTTTAGGGGGAGCGTGCGTGTGAGGGCGCGGTTTAGTGTTAGCGTACGGATTAGGATTAGGGGACGGGTGAGGGTCAGGCTTCGGGGAAGGGTTAGGGTTAGTGTTCGGGCTAGGGTTAGGGTTAGGGGACGGGGACGGTTTAGGGTCCAGGTGAGGGTACGGCAACGCTTTAGGGGGAGCGTGCGTGTGAGGGCGCGGGTTGTGTTAGCGTACGGGTTAGGATTAGGGGACGGGTGAGGGTCAGGCTTCGGGGAAGGGTTAGGGTTAGGGTTCGGGCTAGGGTTAGGGTTAGGGGATGGGGACGGTTTAGGGTCCAGGTGAGGGTACGGCAACGCTTTAGGGGGAGCGTGCGTGTGAGGGCGCGGGTTAGTGTTAGTGTACGGGTTAGGATTAGGGGACGGGTGAGGGTCAGGCTTCGGGGAAGGTTTAGGTTTAGGGTTCGGGCTAGGGTTAGGGTTAGGGGACGGGGACGGTTTAGGTTCCAGGTGAGGGTACGGCAACGCTTTAGGGGGAGCGTGCGTGTGAGGGCGTGGGTTAGTGTTAGCGTACGGGTTAGGATTAGGGGACGGGTGAGGGTCAGGCTTCGGGGAAGGGTTAGGGTTAGGGTTCGGGCTAGGGTAAGTGTTAGGGGACGGGGATGGTTTAGGGTCCAGGTGAGGGTACGGCAACGCTTTAGTGGGAGCGTGCGTGTGAGGGCGCGGGTTAGTGTTAGCGTACGGGTTAGGATTAGGGGACGGGTAAAGGTCAGGCTTCGGGGAAGGGTTAGGGTTAGGGTTCGGGCTAGGGTTAGGGTTTGGGGACGGGGACGGTTTAGGGTCCAGGTGAGGGTTCGGCAACGCTTTAAGGGCAGCGTGCGTGTGAGGGCGCGGGTTAGTGTTAGCGTACGGGTTAGGATTAGGGGACGGGTGAGGGTCAGGCTTCGGGGAAGGGTTAGGGTTAGGGTTCGGGCTAGGGTTAGGGTTAGGGGACGGGGACGGTTTAGGGTCCAGGTGAGGGTACGGCAACGCTTTAGGGGGAGCGTGCGTGTGAGGGCGCGGGTTAGTGTTAGCGTACGGGTTAGGATTAGGGGACGGGTGAGGGTCAGGCTTCGGGGAAGGGTTAGAGTTAGGGTTCGGGCTAGGGTTAGGGTTAGGGGACGGGGACGGTTTAGGGTCCAGGTGAGGGAACGGCAACGCTTTAGGGGGAGCGTGCGTGTGAGGGCGCGGGTTAGTGTTAGCGTACGGGTTAGGATTAGGGGACGGGTGAGGGTCAGGCTTCGGGGAAGTGTTAGGGTTAGGGTTCGGGCTAGGGTTAGGGTTAGGGGACGGGGACGGTTTAGGGTCCAGGTGAGGGTACGGCAACGCTTTAGGGGGAGCGAACGAGTGAGGGCGTGGGTTAGTGTTAGCGTACGGGTTAGGATTAGGGGACGGGTGAGGGTCAGGCTTCGGGGAAGGGTTAGGGTTAGGGTTCGGGCTAGGGTTAGGGTTAGGGGACGGGGACGGTTTAGGGTCCAGGTGAGGGTACGGCAACGCTTTAGGGGGAGCGTGCGTGTGAGGGCGCGGGTTAGTGATAGCGTACGGGTTAGGATTAGGGGACGGGTGAGGGGCAGGCTTCGGGGAAGGGTTAGGGTTAGGGTTCGGGCTAGGGTAAGTATTAGGGGACGGGGACGGTTTAGGGTCCAGGTGAGGGTACGGGAACGCTTTAGGGGGAGCGTGCGTGTGAGGGCACGGGTTAGTGTTAGCGTACGGGTTAGGATTAGGGGACGGGTGAGGGTCAGGCTTCAAGGAAGGGTTAGGATTAGGGTTCAGGCTAGGGTTAGGGTTAGGGTATGGGGACGGTTTAGGGTCCAGGTGAGGGTACGGCAACGCTTTAGGGCGAGCGTGCGTGTGAGGGCATGGGTTAGTGTTAGCGTACGGGTGAGGATTAGGGGACGGGTGAGGGTCAGGCTTCTGGGAAGGGTTAGGGTTAGGGTTCGGGCTAGGGTTAGGGTTAGGGGACGGGGACGGTTTAGGGTCCAGGTGAGGGTACGGCAACGCTTTAGGGGCAGCGTGCGTGTGAGGGCGCGGGTTAGTGTTAGCGTACGGTTTAGGATTAGGGGACGGGTGAGGGTCAGGGTTCGGGGAAGGGTTAGGGTTAGGGTTCGGGCTATGGTTAGGGTTAGGGGACGGGGACGGTTTAGGGTCCAGGTGAAGGTACGGCAACGCTTTAGGGGGAGTGTGCGTGTGAGGGCGCGGGTTAGTGTTAGCGTACGGGTTAGGAATAGGGGACGGGTGAGGGTCAGGCTTCGGGGAAGGGTTAGGTTTAGGGTTCGGGCTAGGGTTAGGGTTAGGGGACGGGGACGGTTTAGGGTCCAGGTGAGGGTACGGCAACGCTTTAGGGGGAGCATGCGTGTGAGGGCGCGGGTTAGTTTTAGCGTACGGGTTAGGATTAGGGGACGGGTGAGGGTCAGGCTTCGGGGAAGTGTTAGGGTTAGGGTTCGGGCTAGGGTTAGGGTTAGGGGACGGGGACGGTTTAGGGTCCAGGTGAGGGTACGGTAACGCTTTAGGGGGAGCGTGCGTGTGAGGGCGCGGGTTAGTGTTAGCGTACGGGTTAGGATTAGGGGACGGGTGAGGGTCAGGCTTCAGAGTAGGTGTAGGGTTAGGGTTCGGGCTAGGGTTAGGGTTAGAGGACGGGGATGGTTTAGGGTCCAGGTGAGGGTACGGCAACGCTTTAGGGGGAGCGTGCGTGTGAGGGCGCGGATTAGTGTTAGCGTACGGGTTAGGATTAGGGGACGGGTGAGGGTCAAGCTTCAGGGAATGGTTAGGGTTAGGGTTCGGGCTAGGGTTAGGGTTAGGGGACGGGGACGGTTTAGGGTCCAGGTGAGGGTACGGCAACGCTTTAGGGGGAGCGTGTGTGTGAGGGCGCGGGTTAGTGTTAGCGTACGGGTTAGGATTAGGGGACGGGTGAGGGTCAGGCTTCGGGGAAGGGTTAGCGTTAGGGTTCGGGCTAGGGTTAGGGTTAGGGGACGGGGACGGTTTAGGGTCCAGGTGAGGGTACGGCAACGCTTTAGGGGGAGCATGCATGTGAGGACGCGGGTTAGTGTTAGCGTACGGGTTAGGATTAGGGGACGGGTTAGGGTCAGGCTTCGGGGAAGGGTTAGGGTTAGGGTTCGGGCTAGGGTTAGGGTTAGGGGACGGGGACGGTTTAGGGTCCAGGTGAGGGTACGGCAACGCTTTAGGGGGAGCGAGCGTGTGAGGGTGCGGGTTAGTGTTAGCCTACGGGTTAGGATTAGGGGACGGGTGAGGGTCAGGCTTCGGGGAAGGGTTAGGGTTAGGGTTCGGGCTAGGGTTAGGGTTAGGGGACGGGGACGGTTTAGGGTCCAGGTGAGGGTACGGTAAAGCTTTAGGGGGAGCGTGCGTGTGAGGGGGCGGGTTAGTGTTAGCGTACGGGTTAGGATTAGGGGACAGGTGAGGGTCAGGCTTCGGGGAAGGGTTAGGGTTAGGGTTCGGGCTAGGGTTAGGGTTAGGGGACAGGGACGGTTTAGGGTCCAGGTGAGGGTACGGCAACGCTTTAGGGGGAGCGTGCGTGTGAGGGCGCGGGTTATTGTTAGCGTACGGGTTAGGATTAGTGGACGGGTGAGGGTCAGGCTTCGGGGAAGAGTTAGGGTTAGGGTTCGGGCTAGGGTTAGGGTTAGGGGAAGGGGACGGTTTAGGGTTCAGGTGAGGGTACGGCAACGCTTTAGGGGCAGCGTGCATGTGAGGGCGCTAGTTAGTGTTAGCGTACGGGTTAGGATTAGGGGATGGGTGAGGGTCAGGCTTCGGGGAAGGTTTAGGGTTAGGGTTCGGGCTAGGGTTAGGGTTAGGGGACGGGGACGGTTTAGGGTCCAGGTGAGGGTACGGCAACGCTTTAGGGGGAGCGTGCGTGTGAGGGCGCGGTTTAGTGTTAGCGTACGGGTAAGGATTAGGGGACGGGTGAGGGTCAGGCTTCGGGGAAGGGTTAGGGTTAGGGTTCAGGCTAGGGATAGGGTTAGGGTACGGGGACGGTTTAGGGTCCAGGTGAGGGTACGGCAACGCTTTAGGGCGAGCGTGCGTGTGAGGGCACGGGTTAGTGTTAGCGTACGGGTGAGGATTAGGGGACGGGTGAGGGTCAGGCTTCGGGGAAGGGTTAGGGTTAGGGTTCGGGCTAGGGTTAGGGTTAGGGGACGGGGACGGTTTAGGGTCCAGGTGAGGGTACGGCAACGCTTTAGGGGCAGCGTGCGTGTGAGGGCGCGGGTTAGTGTTAACGTACGGTTTAGGATTAGGGGACGGGTGAGGGTCAGGCTTCGGGGAAGGGTTAGGGTTAGGGTTCGGGCTAGGGTTAGGGTTAGGGGACGGGGACGGTTTAGGGTCCAGGTGAGGGTACGGCAACGCTTTAGGTGGAGCATGCGTGTGAGGGCGCGGGTTAGTTTTAGCGTACGGGTTAGGATTAGGGGACGGGTGAGGGTCAGGCTTCGGGGAAGGGTTAGGGTTAGGGTTCGGGCTAGGGTTAGGGTTAGGGGACGGGGACGGTTTAGGGTCCAGGTGAGGGTACGGTAACGCTTTAGGGGGAGCGTGCGTGTGAGGGCGCGGGTTAGTGTTAGCGTACGGGTTAGGATTAGGGGACGGGTGAGGGTCAGGCTTCGGGGAAGGGTTAGGGTTAGGGTTCGGGCTAGGGTAAGTGTTAGGGGACGGGGACGGTTTAGGGTCCAGGTGAGGGTACGGCAACGCTTTAGGGGGAGCGTGCGTGTGAGGGCACGGGTTAGTGTTAGCGTACGGGTGAGGATTAGGGGAAGGGTGAGGGTCAGGTTTCGGGGAAGGGTTAGGGTTAGGGTTCGGGCTAGGGTTAGGGTTAGGGGACGGGGACGGTTTAGGGTCCAGGTGAGGGTACGGCAACGCTTTAGGGGGAGCGTGCGTGTGAGGGCGCGGGTTAGTGTTAGCGTACGGGTTAGGATTAGGGGACGGGTGAGGGTCAGGCTTCGGGGAAGGGTTAGGGTTAGGGTTCGGGCTAGGGTTAGGGTTAGGGGACGGGGACGGTTTAGGGTCCAGGTGAGGGTACGGCAACGCTTTAGGGGGAGTGTGCGTGTGAGGGCGTGGGTTAGTGTTAGCGTACGGGTTAGGATTAGGGGACGGGTGAGGGTCAGGCTTCGGGGAAAGGTTAGGGTTAGGGTTCGGGCTAGGGTTAGGGTTACGGGACGGGGACGGTTTAGGGTCCAGGTGAGGGTACGGCAACGCTTTAGGGGGAGTGTGCGTGTGAGGGCGCGGGTTAGTGTTAGCGTACGGGTTAGGATTAGGGGACGGGTGAGGGTCAGGCTTCGGGGAAGGGTTAGGGTTAGGGTTCGGGCTAGGGTTAGGGTTAGGGGACGGGGACGGTTTAGGGTCCAGGTGAGGGTACGGCAACGCTTTAGGGGGAGCGTGCGTGTGAGGGCACGGGTTAGTGTTAGCGTACGGGTTAGGATTAGGGGACGGGTGAGGGTCAGGCTTCTGGGAAGGGTTAGGGTTAGGGTTTGGGCTAGGGTAAGTGTTAGGGGACGGGGACGGTTTAGGGTCCAGGTGAGGGTACGGCAACGCTTTAGGGGGAGCGTGCGTGTGAGGGCACGGGTTAGTGTTAGCGTACGGGTTAGGATTAGGGGACGGGTGAGGGTCAGGCTTCGGGGAAGTGTTAGTGTTAGGGTTCAGGCTAGGGTTAGGGTTAGGGGACGGGGAAGGTTTAGGGTCCAGGTGAGGGTACGGCAACGCTTTAGGGGGAGCGTGCGTGTGAGGGCACGGGTTAGTGTTAGCGTACGGGTGAGGATTAGGGGACGGGTGAGGGTCAGGCTTCGGGGAAGGGTTAGGGTTAGGGTTCGGGCTAGGGTTAGGGTTAGGGGACGGGGACGGTTTAGGGTCCAGGTGAGGGTACGGCAACGCTTTAGGGGCAGCGTGCGTGTGAGGGCGCGGGTTAGTGTTAACGTACGGCTTAGGATTAGGGGACGGGTGAGGGTCACGGTTCGGGGAAGGGTTAGGGTTAGGGTTCCGGCTAGGGTTAGGGTTAGGGGACGGGGACGGTTTAGGGTCCAGGTGAGGGTACGGCAACGCTTTAGGGGGAGAGTGCGTGTGAGGGCGCGGGTTAGTGTTAGCGTACGGGTTAGGAATATGGGACGGGTTAGGGTCAGGCTTCGGGGAAGGGTTAGGTTTAGGGTTCGGGCTAGGGTTAGGGTTAGGGGACGGGGACGGTTTAGGGTCCAGGTGAGGGTACGGCAACGCTTTAGGTGGAGCATGCGTGTGAGGGCGCGGGTTAGTTTTAGCGTACGGGTTAGGATTAGGGGACGGGTGAGGGTCAGGCTTCGGGGAAGGGTTAGGGTTAGGGTTCGGGCTAGGGTTAGGGTTAGGGGACGGGGACGGTTTAGGGTCCAGGTGAGGGTACGGTAACGCTTTAGGGGGAGCGTGCGTGTGAGGGCGCGGGTTAGTGTTAGCGTACGGGTTAGGATTAGGGGACGGGTGAGGGTCAGGCTTCGGGGAAGGGTTAGGGTTAGGGTTCGGGCTAGGGTAAGTGTTAGAGGACGGGGACGGTTTAGGGTCCAGGTGAGGGTACGGCAACGCTTTAGGGGGAGCGTGCCTGTGAGGGCACGGGTTAGTGTTAGCGTACGGGTGAGGATTAGGGGACGGGTGAGGGTCAGGTTTCGGGGAAGGGTTAGGGTTAGGGTTCGGGCTAGGGTTAGGGTTAGGGGACGGGGACGGTTTAGGGTCCAGGTGAGGGTACGGCAACGCTTTAGGGGGAGCGTGCGTGTGAGGGCGTGGGTTAGTGTTAGCGTACGGGTTAGGATTAGGGGACGGGTGAGGGTCAGGCTTCGGCGAAGGGTTAGGGTTAGGGTTCGGGCTAGGGTTAGGGTTAGGGGACGGGGACGGTTTAGGGTCCAGGTGAGGGTACGGCAACGCTTTAAGGGCAGCGTGTGTGTGAGGAGGCGGGTTAGTGTTAGCGTACGGGTTAGGATTAGGGGACGGGTGAGGGTCAGGCTTCGGGGAAGGGTTAGGGTTAGGGTTCGGGCTAGGGTTAGGGTTAGGGGACGGGGACGGTTTAGGGTCCAGGTGAGGGTACGGCAACGCTTTAGGGGGAGCGTGCGTGTGAGGGCGCGGTTTAGTGTTAGCGTACGGGTTAGGATTAGGGGACGGGTGAGGGTCAGGCTTCGGGGAAGGGTTAGAGTTAGGGTTCGGGCTAGGGTTAGGGTTAGGGGACGGGGACGGTTTAGGGTCCATGTGAGGGAACGGCAACGCTTTAGGGGGAGCGTGCGTGTTAGGGCGCGGGTTAGTGTTAGCCTACGGGTTAGGATTAGGGGACGGGTGAGGGTCAGGCTTCGGGGAAGGGTTAGGATTAGGGTTCGGGCTAGGGTTAGGGTTAGGGGACGGGGACGGCTTAGGGTCCAGGTGAGGGAACGGCAACGCTTTAGGGGGAGCGTGCGTGTGAGGGCGCGGGTTAGTGTTAGCGTACGGGTTAGGATTAGGGGACGGGTGAGGGTCAGGCTTCGGGGAAGGGTTAGGGTTAGGGTTCGGGCTAGGGTTAGGGTTAGGGGACGGGGACGGTTTAGGGTCCAGGTGAGGGTACGGCAACGCTTTAGGGGGAGCGAACGAGTGAGGGCGCGGGTTAGTGTTAGCGTACGGGTTAGGATTAGGGGACGGGTGAGGGTCAGGCTTCGGGGAAGGGTTAGGGTTAGGGTTCGGGCTAGGGTTAGGGTTAGGGGATGGGGACGGTTTAGGGTCCAGGTGAGGGTACGGCAACGCTTTAGGGGGAGCGTGCGTGTGAGGGCGCGGGTTAGTGTTAGCGTACGGGTTAGGATTAGGGGACGGGTGAGGGTCAGGCTTCGGGGAAGGGTTAGGGTTAGGGTTCGGGCTAGGGTAAGTGTTAGGGGACGGGGACGGTTTAGGGTCCAGGTGAGAGTACGGGAACGCTTTAGGGGGAGCGTGCGTGTGAGGGCACGGGTTAGTGTTAGCGTACGGGTTAGGATTAGGGGACGGGTGAGGGTCAGGCTTCAAGGAAGGGTTAGGATTAGGGTTCAGGCTAGGGTTAGGGTTAGGGTATGGGGACGGTTTAGGGTCCAGGTGAGGGTACGGCAACGCTTTAGGGCGAGCGTGCGTGTGAG